>NC_084794.1:107450967-108056562 GCF_963169125.1 Humulus lupulus | reverse complement strand
GTATGCCCATAGGACCTGGGGGAGCTGTTCCGGCCAGACTCCCTTTGCTTCATCTAATCTTTTCTTGAGGCTTGCCTTTAGAGCCTTGTTGACAACCTCGACCTGACCGTTCGCTTGAGGATAGGCCACGGAAGAGAAGCTTTTCACAATTCCATGCCTGTCACAGAACTCGGTGAATAGATCGCTGTCGAACTGAGTGTCGTTATCAAAGACGATCTTCTTGGGCAGGCCGAATCGACAGATGATGCTTTTAACCACGAAGTCAAGCACATTTTTAGACGTGATTGCTGCCAACGGCTCTGCTTCGGCCCACTTAGTGAAGTAGTCGATGGTGACCACGGCGTAACGGACCCCACCCTTTCCAGTGGGCAGGGCGCCCACTAAGTCTATTCCCCAAACGGCAAACGGCCAAGGAGCCGAGATCATTTTTAGCTCGACTGGAGGAGCTCGGGTAACCGCAGCGAATCGCTGGCATTTGTCGCAGCTCTTTACATATGAAATCGAGTCTTTGGATAGAGTCGGCCAATAATAACCTTGCATGAGAACCTTTAAGGCCAAGCTTTGCCCCCAGTGTGGTCTCCGCAGAATCCTTCGTGAATTTCCTGCAGGATGGCCTTAGCTTCACTTGGAAGAAAGCACCGGAGGAGAGGTAAAGAGTGCCCACGTCGGTACAACACTCCATCGACTATCGTATATCTCGGAGCTTGATATAGGACTCGTCGCGCGTTGTTACGTCCCTCAGGCAGCTTGCCCTCGACGATATATTCAAGAATGGGGGTTATCTAGGTTGGCCTGGCGTCGATCATCTCGACCTCTGCTCGATATCCTTCTATACTTGGTTTTTCCAAGAATTCTATTGGCACTAATCCCAGGGTTTCTGTCTCTCCCAAGGTGGCGAGCTTGGCAAGAGCATCTGCATTGGTGTTCTGTTCTTGAGGTATCTGTTCGATCGATCCTCGCCCAAACGCGGACAGCTCGACTTTTACCTTTGCCAGATAGGCGGCCATCTTGGGTCCTCGTGCCTGATATTCGCTCAAGACCTGATTAACCACGAGCTGGGAGTCACTGAAGCACTGGACGGAGCTCGCCCTTAACTCCCTGGCTATCCTTAGGCCGGCCAGCAAAGCTTCGTATTCCGCCTCGTTGTTGGAGGCCTTGAACCCGAACCTTAGCGCCGAGTGGAACCTATGTCCCTCGGGGGATATCAGAATGATTCCGGCCCCGGAGCCGTTTTCGTTGGATGAACCATCTACAAAGATCTTCCACAACGATTGGGGCGAGGTGAGCTGAGATGAGTCCTCCGCTTGATTCTCCTGGAATCCCGTGCATTCTGCCACAAAGTCGGCCAAGGCCTGACTTTTTATGGCAGTTCGCGGAGTATAGAAAATCTCGAACTGATTGAGTTCGACCGCCCACTTTAACAAACGTCCCGATGCTTCAGGCTTTTGAAAAACCTGCCTTAGTGGTTGATCGGTCATGATGTGTACCGAGTGAGATTGGAAGTAGGGCCTGAGCTTTCGCGAGGCCGTGATTAGGTAGAACGCCAATTTTTCCATCAGTGGGTATCGTGATTATGCCCCGAGGAGTCTCTTGCTGATGTAATAGACTGGCTTCTGAACTTGGTCCTCTTCTCGTACTAGTACGGCGCTAGCCGCGTCCTCAGTGACGACCAGGTAGAGGAAAAGAGGCTCTCCTGCCTTGGGCTTGGATAGCACGGGCGATTAAGCCAGATGTGCCTTCAGGTCGAGGAATGCGCTTTCGCATTCTACTTTCCATTCAAACTTCTTGTTTCCCCGAAGCAGGTTGTAGAAGGGCAAACACTTATCGGTTGACTTGGAAATAAATCGGTTCAGTGCAGCCACTCTCCCTGTCAAGCCTTGGACATCTTTCCGCGACCTAGGCGAAGGAAGCTCGAGCAGTGACCTGATCTTGTCGGGGTTTGCTTCGATTCCTCGGGTATTAACTATGAACCCCAGGAATTTCCCGGATGCGACACCAAAAGTGCATTTCTGGGGATTGAGCCTCATGCCATATTCTCGTAGTATTTTAAAACATTCTTCCAGGTCGGAAACATGGTTGTCGGCAGTCTTTGACTTGACGAGCATGTCATCAACATACACTTCCATGTTCTTTCCGATCTGGTCCGCGAACATTCTGTTTACTAGCCTTTGGTAGGTATCTCCGGCGTTCTTCAGACCGAACGGCATGACCTTGTAGCAATAGACATTAGTCGGGGTCATGAAGCTGGTGTGTTCCTGGTCCACCAGATTCATCGCGATCTGATTGTAGCCTGAGTACGCGTCCATAAAGGACATGAACTCGTGTCCCTCCGTGGCATCCACTAGCTGATCGATCCTTGGCAGTGGAAAACAAACCTTGGGGCAGGCTTTATTCAGATCGGAGAAGTCAATGCAGGTCCGCCATTTCCCGTTGGGCTTTGGAACTAGCACGGGGTTGGCGACCCAAATCGGAAATTTGGCTTCACGGATAAAGCCACATTTTTTGAGTCGGGTCACTTCTTCTTCTAGGGCTTCAGCCCGGGTTGTTCCTAGACATCTTTGCTTCTGAGACTTGGCAGGAACGCTTTTGTCCAGATGGAGCATGTGCATGATGACACTCGGGCTGATCCCTACCATGTCCTCGTGCGACCATGCGAATACATCTAAATTATCCCGGAGAAACGTAATCAGCTCCGTCTTCGTCTTGCTACAGAGGTTTTTCCCGAGCTTGACCATCCGTGATGGATTTTGTGGATCAAGGTTCACCTCCTCGAGCTCCTCAATAGCCTGGAGCTCGGACCTGTCTTCGCCTATTCGGGGGTCAATGTCCTCACTAAGGGCGACACTTTCCCCTTTGGCGTTTTGAGGTTTTTCAATCTCAGGAGCCGCCAAGGGTTCCTGGGATTCCTCTTCACTCATAATGGCCATAGCCAGCTTCCCGGGTTTAGATTTTCCCTTCATGGAGATGCTGTAGCATTCCCTGGCAGCGAGTTGATCGCCCTTGATGGTGCAGATTCCTGTTGAAGTAGGGAATTTCATGGCGAGGTGTCGAATGGAAGTGATAGCCTCGAAAGCTATGAGCGTAGGTCGGCCCAAAATGGCGTTGTAGGCCGCAGAGCAGTCAATGACCACGAACTCGAGTAGTTTAGAGACTGTCCGAGACTCTTCTCCTAGGGTGATCACCAGCTCGATCGTCCCTATCGCTGCCGATCCTTCTCCCGGAAAGCCATACAGCATCATGGAAGTCGCCTTTAGCTCGGCGATGGTCAATCCCATCTTTTCTAAGGTGGATCGGAATAGGAGGTTCACCGAGCTTCCGTTGTCTACCAACATCCTTCTTACTTTCCGGTTGGAGAGCTGGACTGCTACAACTGAGGGATCATTGTGAGGGAATTGGACATGGCCTGCATCTTCCTCCGTAAAAGTGATCGGTTGCTTCTCTAATCGTTGCTGTTTTGACTGACGCTGCTTCGGGATGAACTCCACTCCGTTGTGAGCTTTTAGTTCATTCACGTTTCTCTTCTGGGTGCCTCTGCTCGTGCCAGCCATGTGCGAGCCTCCAGAGATGGTGGATATCTCTCCTCCGACCACGGGAGGAGGGACGTCCTGATCTATCCGAGTCCCGGGCTGACTGGCTAGGGCGTCTGGAGCAGGCCGACTCACTGGGAACCTATTCCGTGAGTATTGAGCCAAGGGGCCTGCTCGGATGAGAGTCTCTATCTCATCTTTGAGATGCCTGCAATCGTCGGTATTGTGTCCGACGTCGTTATGAAAACGGCAGAATTTGGAAGTGTCTCTCTATCCCTCTACCAGGGGACCCGAGTAGAGTTGGCTAGGAAGATACTTTCCCTAGACTGGGTGAGTTCGGTATATGTCGTGAACACGGGCTTGAACTTGTCTACAGACTTATTCTTCTTTTGGCCATGTTGATTGTTTTCACCATTCCCCTTTCTTTTGCTTCCACCGGGCTGGTTATTCTGTGTGACGTCTGGGGTCGCTACCACGACCTTCGTCCCCACTTCAGCGGGCTGCTCGGTAACCTGGCTAGTTCCCATGGCAGAGGCTTCAGCTTCTTCCAAATTTATCCATTCTTGGGCTCTATTAAGGAATTCGTTGACCGAACTGACTCCCTTCTTTTGTATATCCTTCCAGAGATCTCCTCCAACAAGGATTCCGGTTCTCATGGCCATGAGCTTGGAGCTTTCATCTGCGTCCCTAGCTCGGGCAGCGAAGTTCGCGAATCTGCTCAGGTAGGCCTTCAGTGTCTCACCGGGCTATTGTCTCACATTGGCCAGGGAGTCGGCCTGAACACGGGCGGCCTGGGAGGCGCGGAATGCCCTTTTGAAGTCAGCTGAGAAGGTCTTCCAGGAGCTGATCGATTGTCTTTTACTTTGCTTGAACCACTGTCTGGCAAGTCCGATCAGTGTGGAGGGGAAGATCAAGCATCTCAGCTCTGGGCCAATATTATGGGCCATCATTAGGGTGTTGAACATCCCTAAATGGTCCGGCGGATCTCCGTCCCCGTTGAACTTCGACAAGTGAGGCATACGGAAGCCAGATGGGTATGCCGTCGCTGCTATGTTGGGGGCGAAGAGTTCCATCTCGTCTCCCGAATCATATTCGTCTTTTTCTTTTTCTGATAGGAGCTTCCTCATTAGTTCCTCCATCTGAGTTAGGCGCTCGAGGGTTTGGTCCTGAGATCCGTGGTTATTCTGGGGCTGCTCAACAGCTCCGAATCCATTGTACATATTAGGTGGGTTATTGCCTCTCCTATCTTGAGATAGGTTGTTTGGGACATTCCCTCCGTTACGTACTTCGGATCGGGCCCCCCCCCCCCCCCCCGAGCGAGCCTGACTACCATCTCTAGCTCGATCCTCTCTGTGAGAGTTGAGGCGATCTCGAAGGTCGCTTCCCTGGGTGGTCTGGTGACTTTGTGCTGAACTTAGCCGCTGACGCAGGTCTCCTCCAGAGAGATCACTCCGGGGACTGCCGGTCCAATGACTCCTACTGAATAGGCTTGGAGTCCGTCTTTGGTGGCGAGGACCTGAGCTTTCTTCCGGCGCCCTGCTACGCCGGGAAGGTCCCGCTGATGGTGGGTTTCTCCTACTACTCCCGTCAGCTGGGATGTCTCGGACGGGCCGAGGAGGAGACGGATATCTGATTGGAGAAGGAGGATGCCTGACTGGGGAGGCGATCCTAGTTCCGTCTGGACGGATCAAATTTGGTGGGGGCCTTTCGGCCCTGCCAACTTGCTGGTCCCGCGCCGGGCGATCTGGACGAGGCGCAGGACGGTCTTCGGGTACAGGCTGACGTCGTGGGCCCTCCGCGGATCTCCTCCGGGAATTTCCTCGAGCTCTCATGGGCGTCCTCGAGGATGGTTGAGAGCTAGGAGTTGACGTCCTAACCGAACGGCTGTACTGCCGTTGTCCGGTCCCAGGCATTTCCCCGAAGTTTGCGTCTCGATGGTGAGATGAAGGGGTGGAGTTGGCTGCTGGAAGTCTATCCGAACGGCTATGCCTGGACCAATTACCCCAGCGAGACTTAGGAGCCTCACCTTGCCTCTCTCCAACGTTAACGTTGGTTGTGAGAGGGGGTAGTCGAGCCAGGATATCCTGGATTTGCTGACTACCCGTTGCTAACTGGCTCCTCAGCTGAGCGTTCTCCATCTCCACTGCAGTATAATAACACGGGTTCGGATTAGGTGGTCGGGGCGCCGAACTACCAGTATTGTCTTGGCCCGCCGGCTACTTTCCTGGCCGCTGCTGGAGTTCAGGAATTTGTTCATCAGGGATGGCGGTATGCTGAGCCTCCTGCCCATCATGTTGTTCTGTCTCGTTGCCATGCTTGGATCGAGTAGTCACCATAGTTGGATGTTTGCAGCAGCACTAATCGAACTTGCTCTCAATGAAAGCACCAAACTGTTGACGCGGTTCTTCGGCAACAGATAATTAAGAGAAAGAGAGGAAGGGATTAGTGCTGAATGTAGAACCGTAACAGATATAAGATCTTAGTGAATGAAATAGGTGACTCAAGACACGTTTTTAAGTGGTTCAAAGGTTAAAATCCTTCTACTCCACTAGTCAATATTATTGATATATTCTGGGTATTTGGTTACAAAGTATATCTCTCCAGAGACTATTTTTTCCAACCCTTATCAACTCCCAGGGTCTCCATATTTATAGGAGAAGGCACCTGGAAGTTGGTAAGGAGGTCATCCCGTGACCTTCTTATTTGTCATATCAACTCTGTGACATTCATGATTAATTCCTAAACCTGACACATAAGGATGGTCAAATCGATAGGTAAGGAGATAATGGGCCGCACGGCCCAACCCAGCCGTGGGTGTCTGAATACGCACATTCCTGCAGCGTGTCCGAGAAGTCAGGGAGATATCGGACACGTGATGTCAGATATATGCACGTTTATCTTGCGTGTGTTGACTTTACAAGGGGTCATAGCCTCCATATCTAGCTCGTACCACGAGCTGTGCATCTGACCCGACCTTCGGCCTTCCGATTCCTTGCTCCAGTCTTGGGAGTCTTGGCGAGTCCTTGAGGATTCCTCGAGCTAAGGGGGGTACGACCTCAAGATGGGAGCTCCGTCCTGGGGGATGTTTATGGACTAACCATGATTAGTCCGAAGCTCGGCCTGCTAATTAGCCCGTGGGAAAAACAGGGCGTACAATGTAGAACCCAAGTAGCCTTGCTAACTGATTACTTGTTTGTTATTTGATTATGTTCTGTTCAGGAATTTTGGTAACAATACTTTTAGTTGTGGTATTATTTTGAGTAATGTTAGAAAAATAAGATAATTGCATAGAGTTGCATAAAGTTAGTTTATTAGATAAATTAGTATTTATCTTAGTCTATAATTTATTTATGGGATTTTTTTGCAAATACATATATCAAGAGCTTTTTTTGCAAAAATACGGTTCTTATATATTTAATTCATTAATATATATATATATATTTTAGATTGTATTCAATATTACAGTTTGCAAGTGGGTCTCCCACTCTTCCTTCTACACAATCTCCATCTCTCCCATCTTCATGATCTCATATTTTCTTCTCTACCAGCCATTGCCGAACTGTATAACTTCAACAAAGCAACCAGAAATCTCCTCCCGTCAAATCCAAAACACTCAAATCCGAAACAAAAAATTGAAAAACCAACAAAATCTCATCAAAATCTTCAATCAGGTTGAAATCCTATTGAATTGTGACTTCAAAAACAAACCCAACCACTCAAATCTTTGCAGCTTTCAGGTAAGTTCTTATTACTTTTGTTGCTCTGCTTTTTGTTGTTTGGTGTTTCAAAGGTTGCTCTGAATCTAGTACATATTGCTGAATAACATCTACAAAATTTATGGGGTCTAGATATTTCTGTAAATAACGTCTTGCTTTGCTTGTATAATTGGTTTTTGGCCTGCATTTATTTATTTTGTTTCTTTATAGCATATCTTTCAAAAGTCTCAAATATGGATTTATATGAAGCATAAGAAATATAATACAATGTACACATCATGACATTGTATCAAATAGCTTTGTTTCAACAGCCTTTAAGTAAAGGGCATAATTCCTGGAACTTCAAGGAGTAAGCAAACAAGCAATTGGCAGTGAGTAGGATAAGAGAGCTATTGTCAATTTCATGAAATGAGGTAAAACTGAATTTCTGGGTTGCTGATTATGTTGCTGACTAGTTTCTTTAAGTTTAATGAAGATTACTGACAAGCCTGCTTAAGAGATTCTCTATTTTTTTTTTCTTGATTGATTTGGTTGAATCTGAATGGGTTGCTGTAAATATTTAGGTTGCTGCAAACAATCGATTGGCAGTGAGTAGGATAAGAGAGCTATTGTCAATTTCATGAAATGAGGTAAAACTGAATTTTTGGGTTGCTGATTATGTTGCTGACTAGTTTCTTTAAGTTTAATGGAGGTTGCTGACAAGCCTGCTTAAGAGATTCTCTATTTTTTTTTTATTTTATTGATTGATTTGGTTGAATCTGAATGGGTTGCTATAAATATTTAGGTTGCTGCAAACAATCGATTGGCAGTGAGTAGGATAAGAGAGCTATTGTCAATTTCATGAAATGAGGTAAAACTGAATTTCTGGGTTGCTGATTATGTTGCTGACTAGTTTCTTTAAGTTTAATGAAGGTTGCTGACAAGCCTGCTTAAGAGATTCTCTATTTTTTTTTTATATTTTCTTGATTGATTTGATTGAATCTGAATGGGTTGCTGTAAATATTTAGGTTGCTGCAAACAATCGATTGGCAGTGAGTAGGATAAGAGAGCTATTGTCAATTTCATGAAATGAGGTCAAACTGAATTTCTGGGTTGCTGACTAGTTTCTTTAAGTTTAATGAAGGTTGCTGACAAGCCTGCTTAAGAGATTCTCTATTTTTTTTTTATATTTTCTTGATTGATTTGGTTGAATCTGAATGGGTTGCTATAAATATTTAGGTTGCTGCAAACAATCGATTGGCAGTGAGTAGGATAAGAGAGCTATTGTCAATTTCATGAAATGAGGTAAAACTGAATTTCTGGGTTGCTGATTATGTTGCTGACTAGTTTCTTTAAGTTTAATGAAGATTGCTGACAAGCCTGCTTAAGAGATTCTCTATTTTTTTTTTTATATTTTCTTGATTGATTTGGTTGAATCTGAATGGGTTGCTGTAAATATTTAGGTTGCTGCAAACAATCGATTGGCAGTGAGTAGGATAAGAGAGCTATTGTCAATTTCATGAAATGAGGTAAAACTGAATTTCTGGGTTGTTGATTATGTTGCTGACTAGTTTCTTTAAGTTTAATGAAGGTTGCTGACAAGCTTGCTTAAGAGATTCTCTATTCTTTTATATATTTTCTTGATTGATTTGGTTAAATCTGAATGGGTTGCTGTAAATTCTTAGGTTGATGTAAAAATATTCATAAAACGATCATTTTGAAGAAGGTGTGAGAACAAGCAATTGTCAATATCTTTGGATTTAAAGAGGAGTGATTGGAAGGAGGTAAATATTTATTTGTACTTTGCTTAGAACAATTGGTAGCTTAATTAGGTGTTTAAAAGGTTGCTATAAATATCGTACATGTTTATTATTGTTTGCTTATGTTACTAATAATGATTTGAAGAGTTTACGTAAGAGTTTGTTTATTTGCTTAAGGGGTTATAAAGGTTGCTGAATAGGTCTCTAATTTGTTGTTTAATGTGTTAATAAAGTTGATGAAGATGTTGCTTAATAGGTGCTTAAGGGTTTATCATCAAGGTAGATTGTAAGTTGTTTAATAAGTTGCTTATATGTTATTTACAAGGTATATCTTGCTTGCAGGAAATGGATAGCATTGCAGTTTTACTCCAACACAATGGGCAATGGGATCAAAACAAAAACTATATCAACTTTGATGTTTGTGGAATAGTAATTAGAAATGACTGCAACTACAACAACTTGATTGGTATGATATGTAATGAATTGAAGCTGCAACTTGAATCTACACTTTTGACAATACAATATCAAGTTAAAGATGGATACCCTCCTTTAAAAATAGTTGATGACTCACAATTGAAGTTCTACATAGAGTTGAAGAAAAAGGAAACGAATATCACAAAATACCCTTTGTGTCTCACAATTGAAATCAACTCAATGCATCAATCTTTTTTCTCAACTAGGAGTACAACAACACATAATCAACCATGCAATGAAGTTGCACAAACAGAAGAAGCAGCATCAAATTCAGATGATGAACCAGTTGATTATTTTGTTGCTAAAGAGGTTGCAGACTTTATTGATTATGCAGAGCTGGTGTCCAATCAGATTATAGAAATGATAGATGAAAGAAACAGAAATAATGAAGAAGAAGTGATTGACATTGACGATGATTTAGTCATCACCAACAACTGTCACCAAGAGATTGCTTTGTCTCAAATATATAAGGACAAAGAAACATTGAAAACTGTTTTGAGCCATTATGCGATAAATAATCATTTCCAGTATTGTGTACAAAAGTCATGCAAAAAGGAATATCTAGTTGCTTGCCTTGATAAAAATTGCAAGTGGATGTTACGAGCATCAAGGAATGGAAACACAAATCAATTCATAATTAGAAAGTTCAGCCACATTCACACTTGTGCTTTAGAGATAAGATTAAAAGACCAACGTCAAGCAACCTCGACAATCATTGCAGATATGATCAAACACAAGTTCACAAACATCAAAACAAAGTACACAGCTGCTGATATAGTTAGGGACTTGAAACATGATCATGAAGTGCAAGTCAAATACAACAAAGCTTGGAGATCTAGAGAAAAAGCTATTGAAAAAGTTAGAGGAAAAGCAACTAAATCTTATGCAGAATTGCCTAGTTATCTGTATATGTTGCATCACACAACTTCAGGATCCTATATTGAACTAAAATCAGATGAAGATGGCATGTTTTTATATGCTTTTGTAGCATTGAATGCTTCAATGAAAGGCTGGCCCTATTGCATACATGTCGTAATAGTTGATGGGACTTTCTTAAAATCAACATATGGAGGGACATTATTAGTTGCAGCAACTCAAGATGCTGAAGGCAAAATCTTCCCCCTAGCATTCTGTGTAGTTGATTCAGAGAATGATGATTCTTGGGAGTGGTTCTTTGATAAGTTTAGGAAAGCTTATGGTGTAAGAGAAGACATGAGCATCGTTTCTGACCGACATGAAAGCATTATAAAAGAAACCATCACAGTGTACCCAGAAGTACCACATGTGGCTTGCACCTTCCATTTGCTCAAAAACATGAAAAGCAAGTTCAAGAAGAACTCAAAAAAGTTCAAGGATACATTTTTTGCACCTGCGAATGCATACACTGTGAAAAAGTTTGAGTACAAGATGAGAGAACTTGATAAGATTGACAAAAGGCTACGACCTTACCTACAACAAATTGGGTATCACAAATGGGCAAGGATTCACTCTCCAAACAATAGATACTCAAACATGACATCAAACATTGCAGAATCTTTGAATTCTGCAATCGTAGCAGTAAGAGAGTTACCAATTTGTACGATGCTAGAGTGTTTACAAGCTTTGGTGCAATGGTGGAGTTGGACTAATAGGAACATAGCAAATGCAACCTCTACAAAGTTGACAGACAAGCATGAAGTGATCCTGAATGACAACTACATTTACTCATTGAAGTTAATGGTATTATTCTTCATTAAAAATGCATACTTCATTTTTATTTAATTTAACTTCACTACACATACAAAACTAACAATATCACTCTTAATAAAAAAAAAATAGGTGCACCCAACAAATCATATTTTGTATGAAGTTCATGATGATGGCAAGAAATCAATAGTTGATCTCAATTCAAGAACATGCACATGCAACAGGTTTAACACTATAATCCAATTTTTTATTTAAATATTGTATTACGATTGCTTTGGTTTGTAGATTGATAATATGTTTATTTATGTGTTGTTTATGGGCTTTATAAAGTTGCTTAAAAGTACAATAGTTGCTCAAAAATGTTGTTTTATATGTTGTTTTTGGGAATTTTAAATTGCAAGTTGCTGAATAGGTTGCTTAAGAATTGATTAAAGAAGTTGTAATAGTTGTTGTATATGTTGCTTGTAATGACTAGTAGTTCGTGGTTCTGATTGCTTCAGAGTTGCTTAAGTGGTGGAACAATTGTTGTATATGTTGCTTAAAATGACTGGTACGTGTTAAATAGGTTGCTTAAGTAGATGTAAAGGTTGTTGTATATGTTGCTTAAAATGACTGGTAGTTGCTCAATTAGTTGCTTAAGAATTGCTTAATTAGTTGTAACAGTTGATGTATATGCTGCATATAATGTTTGGTAGTTGCTGAACAGGTTGCTTGTAAATTTTTTGTATATGTTGGTTATAAATATTTGATTTGTTTGTTGCTTAGGTTGCTTATGAGTTTGTTTAAATTTTGTTATAATAATGATTGTGAGCTGTTGAATAAGTTGATTACGGTTTAACATGATGTTTAAATATTATGGTTTAACATCATTTTAGGTTGCTTTACAAGTTGCTTGAAGGGTTATGCTTTTTATATAGTTAATTAATGAAAGTGAAATCACCCGTTATAATGAAATTACTTTAGATGTTTTTATAAGATTGGTTATTTTTCAACCGGTTTCAGATGGATCAACTTCCTTGTGCCCATGCAATTGCTGTTTTTAAAGAAATGAATCAAGATCCTTATCAATATTGTTCTCCATATTACAACAAGGAAGTCATGGTTGCAACTTACAAAGAAAGTATGGCAATGAAGACACTTGGAAAATACCTGAACATATCAAAGCTGTGAAAATACACCCTCCAGAAGGAAAAATAAGAGTTGGTAGACCAAAGAAAAGAAGATGTAAAGCTGCATGGGAGAAAAACAAAAAACCAAAAAAATAAAACAAATGCGGGAATTGCGGTCAAAGTGGACATAACAGAAAGACTTGCAGAAACCCTCAAAAAAAAGATTAGATATTGACTTAAAAAAACATACATTATTGCTTCATTTTATTTTCAAATCAATATGCAAAAGATCAATTGTTTGATTTATACAATGATTTTGGTTCATTTCCTTTATGTTTTACTTTAAAATTACTAATAATATCTTGAGTTCTTTAATATATAAAGGTTATTAACTCTATAAGTTTATTGTTAATTAATCTACTTAATATATTGCTTATGTTTCTTTTTGGGTTGCTGTATATGTAGTCATATAGAATTGCTCACAAGGAAGCATTATATGTTAATTTTGGGGATTATGAGTTTCTTTAGGTGTTGCTAATTTTTTTTGTTATAATGGAGATTGTGGGTTGTTGAATAGGTTGTAAATGATTGCTTAAATAAATGCAAAGGTTGTTGTATATACTGATATAAAGATTGTGGGTTGCTGAATGGTTAATAGTTTCCAAAAAAAAAATTGATTTATATGTTGTTGTCGGGGATTATAAGTTGCAGGTTGCTGAATATACTAATTAATAATTGCTTAAAAATGTTGCTTAGAAATTTTAAGTGTTGCTTAGAAATTTTCATAGTTTTTTGACAAATTGTTTATTATAATTGATGGTAGCGTAAGAGTTGAATGTGTTATTTACATGTGGTTATTTAAAGGGATTTTGAGTAGAATGATTAAGGGTTGTTTTATATGTTAATTTAAATTTTTTATTTGGAAATTATCAAAGAAAAACATTAAATTATAGAACAATTATAACAAAAAACTAATCAACACAACAACAACATTAATAAAAGTATCTCTTAAGTACAACCAATAAGAATTTTATCTTGGCAACAACAACATCTACATTAATAAAAGTTTCCCATTGAGTTATTGGCTCTGCCTTGATCTCTGCCTAATCATGACAAAGCATACTCTCGTGCACTCTCATATCCACATTCTTGCTTTCCCATTGCATATGAGTATAGTAAATAAGCAAGCCTAGACCTATGAAATTCAACATCAAAATCACATCTTGGAATCTCTTTTCTACCAATGAAATACTCAGCAAAAGAGAACATATATATTGCACTGTCTCTGCACAAGCATAAAATAATAACAGAAGTTATATACTTAAAAAACATATTAAAATATAATATAATATTTAAGATTTCTAAATATTATAAAGAAAGAAAAACTCACATAAGCGACCCAGAAGGAATGTCATCATCCATAACTACTTCAAAAGAACTAGCTTGAGGTCTCCCAACATAAGGCTTTGAAGAGAAGTCTATATCAGTTCGCTCATAAAATCCAATGATAGATAAATAAGTTGGTAGCAAAAAACGAAATGGTTCTATAGCTAGCAAGGCAACATGATCTTTACGATCACAGCTCTAAGTATTGTAAACATGAATCAACCTATCTTTGAAAGACAATATAGCAAGAAGCCAATGCTTTTCATTCTTAACTAAAATAGGAAAAAGAACATGATCTACTTGTAGCCAAGATTTGTTGCAACTCAATCCAAAGCCCATCATAACCTCAACAACAACATGGTTACGATTCATTACCCCATGACCGTGATTCTTCTTTAAAAAAGAATCATAAATGGCTTCAATCCTCTTTTGAAAGGTAGTATCAGTTGTAGTGAACTTCAAAACAGTAGAGTCACGATACATACCTTTCTTCCTCAAATAATAAAAGACTACATCAACATGCTGTAAAGAAAAACAAATTTATAATACATTTTAGCAACCAAATAAAGAGAGTAAACTAAAAAAAAAAATAGCACCATATAAACAAAAAATAAAAGAAAAACAAAAACACTTACTGATTTTAAAATAGGTTGTCCACTATATTGAAGTGCATGAAACCACATCTTCTTAGTAATAACATCTACCCCAAGTTGCAACCCAGGAATGATAAGGTTGTCTTCTTTAGAGTACAATCTCGATCTATTAAAAATCAAATAAATAAGATACGATTAGAAAACATAAAAAAAATAACTAAAACAAAGATAACAAGAAACTAAAAAAAAATCAATTACTTGTTATTACTTTTCATTCCTTTATCAAGCCATACATAGAATTCTTGAACAGTGACAAAGTCAGGCAATTCACCAATTTTTTCATCTAATGGGCAAAGTCCTTTGACAACCTTGATTCCTCCTGTTGATTGAATCACACTACTTTCCCCAGAACAAGAACAAAAAGTTTGCAAAAAAGGTGACTGCAGGCATGGTGGAAGCTTAATTGTCCTTTTTGGTAGAGCAGGAGTAACATATCCCAAGTTACTCTCACTACTACCAACATAAGGGACAATAGTTGTGCAAGGAATAGAAGTTACCTATAAAAAACATTGAAATCAAAGTAAACATAAGAAGCAAAAGATAAAATTGAATAAAAAGAAGTGTAGTTTGAATAAAATCCCACAAAATGCATCATTGCAGCAATCAAAACAAACATATAAACAACTACAACAACCATAAACAACAACAACATAATTCATTTAATTAAAGCAAAAGACTATACAAATGGGTAATACACAATAACTTTAAATAAAAATAAATAAATAAAGAGAATTGACTAAAATTATACCCCAGTTGCCTTCATCGCATCTACAGCTTTATAGGCATTTTGTATAGCCTTATCCAATTCAATGTCTGATAAAGAATCCAAAAAAGAGACTTTTGGATCTTCAACAACTGCCTCTGCAACCTCAGTTGCAACTCCAGCAACTTCTGGATCTTTAGCAACTTGAAAATCAACAACCTCACCAGCAACTTTTAACGCAGCATCAACAACCTCACCAGCAACATGACTAGCAACTTCATCAACTTGGGCAACTTGAGATGGAACTTGACAAGTACCATGAGAATCATCAACATACATAATAAACATACAAATAAACAAGCAAAAACATATCAATGATTTTTTTTTTGCAAAATAAAATTAACTCAACTTTAGAATCCTCATCCTTGTTTCCTCCATTGTATTTTTCATGATTATCATCTTTCTCTTCTTCTTCATCATCATTGTCTTCTCCAACACACTTTGCATTGTCTTCATCATCATCATCATCATCATCACTTTCATCGTTATCTTCTTCAGATTGATGCACTTCTTCTTCTTCAGACTCATCCTCCTCTTTTTCATCTTCTTCTTTCGAATTATTTTCAACCATTTCATCATCAACAATGTTGGTATTGTCATCTTCCTCAATATCATGAGAATCCTATTAAAAATACAAATACAGAACAAAAATAAAAAAAATAAGGAACAAATAATGATAGGACAAAGCACAAAAAGTTCAAAAAAATAAACATAAAACAGTACATACCTGTTTCCCTACAAAATGGGAACTAAATAAATTATGAAGATTCAAAAATCCTTCATGAACATGACTCTTCAATGAAGACAACTCATTAATAACAATCTTGTGGCTCTCTTCTAATTTCTTGTTGCTTGCTTCTAATCTTGTGTTGCTTTCTTCTAATCTCTTGTTGCATGCTTCTAAAGCTCGCAACTGTGCATGCATGCTACTTAGCGAAACATGAGGCATCTCAGACGTAAGAGATGAACAACCACCAACATCAGAGTGAGGATGAATAGTAGGCAAAGAAGGTGAAGAACCACTAGCAACAGACCGAGGTGGAGTCTCCACAAAGTCATCATCTCCTAATGCATCAACTCTAGAATTAGTTGCTCTAAGTCCTTGAGCAACTCTAACATTATCAGGAACACCAATGTCAACCTCAATATCTTCCTTTTCTTTTGGAAACAAACTCTTTATTTCTGAATTTTCTCTCTCCTTGGAAGTAGGATATATATTCCTCAATTTCAACTGCAAAAGTCAAATTTTTGTTTATATATAGATACAAAAAAGTATAAAATTAAAAGCATATTATTAAAAATGAAAATACCTCTGCAACATTCAAAGATAACAACTCGGTCACTTCTGCAAATGAAGGTTGAATGTTGCTTGACCATTTGACAATACGTGGGATAGATCCTTGAGAGAGATGACAATATCTCCCATTCAAGTATGGACAACACTCAAAAAACCATACTTGAAAGGCATATGGAAACCCAAGCAACCTATAGAAAGCCTTGTCTTTTTTCTTTCCATCTTTGTTGCTCTCTTTTTTACTATTTTTTACAACAATCTGTTCTTTAAAGATTCAACGATAGCCTTGAAAACTTCTTTACCCCAAGGAAATTCATAAAACTCACCTCTATCTATAATATTGAAGTCTTCTTTGGGGACAATATTAGTATCAGAAGAACTAAGCAAGAAATTGTGCAAAAAATGCATCAATGTAATCTTCAAAGCATCCTCATCATTTTTCTAGTGTTTCCCATCAAAGAATTCTTTAAGAACTTTGTTATTGATCTTAAAATGATCCTTAAAATATGTAGAATAAAGACCATTATCCTTTGAAACATATTTCATTTTATCTGTGGATCCAAAACACCATAAACCAGTGACCAATGCAAACTCCCTCATCCCAAAACGAAGCTTCATTCCATTTACACCAGCCCAAATCTCTAGTTTGTTGGGTTGTTGCAACTCTCTTAGCAATAGATTGTGGATAAGTTGATGTTGCATTGTGAACTCTGGCAGAGTTAGGAAATGGCCAAAACATGAATCACCAAAGTCACTAACTTGCTTCTTTGAAAGCTTTTCATGGATAGCTTGAATCTGAGAATATTTGATTGTAGAAGCAATTTTTGAAGAACAACGATTATCCGGATGAATTAGGAAATTCATACCCTATAAAACATAGCAAAAGAACACACAATATTAAATATAAAAATACAAATATTAATAAATTAAGCCACAATCAGCAATCCATAAAAAAAAACGTGTTAATTAACCATAGAAACTACAAAAGCAACCCAAACAACTTCTTAAGCAAAACACATCAACCTATTAAGCACACAAAGAACAATCAATTAAGCAACTGTTGAAACTATTAATCAACCCATAATATGCATTAACAACATATAAAACTAATAAAGCAACCCTGTAAAATTCAAAACGTCGTAGAAAAGCAACACACACAACAACTAATTAAGCAACACAAACAGCAACCATTTAAGCAACCCTTGAAACAATACAACAACCCTACCTAGCAACCCTTTTTAGAAACAAATAAAGCAACCCTATAAACTTTGAATCAACCCTATAAACAATACGTAATTAAGTATATCCCAGTCGCATTACAGTCAGTTCAGCAACTCCTCTATCTCCATTCACCATTCGCTTTCAGTGTCTTATTATACTAGACTATGAGACTATATATCAATAAAACTATATATATATATCTATATGTGTATTATCAAAGCCAATCGCAAGCTATAAAACAAAATTAAGGCATGATTAAGAAACCTTCAAAAGACCTAACCACCTCATAATACTAATAAAAAACATAAAAAAACAATCCTATAAAATCCTAAGAAATTCATAGACAACATTTAAACAATATAATCACAAATCAATTAATTTAGAAACCATTGAAAATATATAGCAACATAGAAACCAACCTAAGCAACCTAATAACACCTACTTAAAAATAAATGTAGAATAGTAAAACATAGGAAACTCAAGAATCATTGCTAAAGTGAAAGGAATTGAAAAAAAAACCTTAGGAGCATATTCACAAGGTTCTTCAATAATTAATTGGCTTTTTTTGGTTCTTTTTGCTTTCCTAACTTCATGTTTGCAATTATAGAGCCTTCTCTTCACTCTTGCTTCACTAACATAAGCAACTGCATATTTCATATTTGATTTAGAATTTGGAATATTTGTTTGAGATGCAGGAGATGCAGACGAAAACCGTGTATGAACCATGACTCGTTAAAAGCTGTAGCAACCTGAGAAAAATAGATACATTTACCAAAAATGGATTAAAATACATCAAAATATGAAAATATTAAGTCTATCTAACATTGAGCAATGGCTAACATTCAATATTTTTTGGGAATAGTGGGTTTTGATTGAATTTGTTTGTAAATAATGTCCTAATATGATTTTTAATAGCTATGGAGGCTTGACTAGTCTCAGCATAAAACTTAATTTTAATAAGTTTAAACCTACTAACACACTACACTGTCTTATAGAGAGCACAAATATGTCTTAATAGCTATGGAGGCTTGACTAGACTCCATTACTGATACTATTTTCTATTAATGGTTTAGGTTCTGTTTCAACTAGAGAGGAGAGGAGAAATCAATCTATGGGTGTAGAACATTCAGGCAACTTGCAAAATAATACTTCTGAACCTGGCCAAGACAAAGAGCAATGGGATAAGCCACCCAAGAGACCCCATTTAAAATCAAAACCTACTGATCAATTGCCTCAACCATCTCAAAATGAGCATCTAACATATTAAACCAAGAAACAATTTACCTGATATAAACCACACTGAAGAGGTACAATTAAATGGATACCATTCTGAACAAAATCAACAGGAAGATGTGACAGTAATAGGTTTACAAAGATTGGATAAGGATATTAATGTAGAATCTCAATTACCAGTTTCAGATTTCAACAACTTATTTGCATTACCATCTGATAATGAAGTTTACACTAATAGTATGCATGAAGGTGGTGTAGCAATGCATTTCCAACAAATTCCAAACACTGGCATTCATCATGGAGATACATATAATTTCTATAATCCATCAGCTAATTATTGTCCTTCACATGACCGACATCATTTGCCAAATGCAATTAATAAATTCATTTAAGGCCAGCAGATGGAGTTAATTTACCAATAGTACATAGAAACTGAAGAAAACAAGAAAACATAGAAACAGAAAAACCAATTCCATTGTGGGAATCATGCCTAAAGATAAGAGGTAATACATCCAAACTCATCCACTTTGTCCAATCAAACAAGCATCACAAATATCTTATTTGGCTATTTGGTTAAATTGTTTGTTTTGGACTTGCAATTTCTCACTTGCAATGAACAGAATAGTGAGATAGTAAAGTCCCTAAAGGGCCCCAAAATGTCTCAAAACTACTACAACAGTTTTCACTTAATTTGCAGAAACATGAAGTTTGACTATTTGATTATTGGTGTGGAATCTCAACCGAACAACCAACCAACCCTTCTAGGGGACTAGCAACTAATACATTTCATGACTTGAAAGCTAAATTTCAGCACTAAAATGACTCAAAGTAACCATTGAAACAACATGAACAAGCTGCCCCAAATGCGATTATTTATACAAATCCTCAAAACCCACGAAACACTTCAAACACAAAAGAAATTATAATAATTTTAATTCATTGAACCACCATAAATAATGACATTCAAGGCTCACACAACAAATGCAAAAGTGAATTAACAACACCCAATATCTCACATCAGAAATAATAATATATAGATTAGAGAGAAAAGTTTAAAAATGGGCATGAGACAACTCACTAGAAAGAGGGTCTAGTTGACGAGTAGTTCTGGGGGCCTCTGATATCAGAAATGGAAATCGGAGAGAAACTTCAGAGCCTAGTTGGCGAGAAGTTCTGGGGGCCTTCGAGTTACAGAGAAGATGAGAGAAGAAGATGACAAAGCCACCATTAGAAGCCTTTGAACTACCTAGATAACACCCAAACCGGTTGGTGATGAGAAATAGTCCCTGAGATTTCAGTGTCATGGGCGAAGAAAGAGGGTGAAGGAGACTGTCAATGGAAAGAGGCCCTGAGATTTCATAGTCGTCAGAGAGAAAGAGGGTGAAGGATGACTGTTTTGGCAAGGAAAACAGAGGAGAATAGGGCAGAAGTAAAAAATTAAAATGTAAAATGAGTATAAACAGTTAAAAACAAGTTATAAAAATGAAAACTATTCTAACAAACCGTATTATTGTAAAAAATAATTAAAAAGGGCGTATAACAGGTGATTTCCCTTTATTTATTTATTTTTATTTAATTTTCTTGGTGGGTGTATAGATTGTTAATAAAAGCGATAATTGCCTAGAATTTAATATTGTAGACACACGTGTGTGTGGTGTTTATTTTTGGAATAGATTAACTTGTTTTATTTTATTTATTAGATTATATAAAGATGATGAATATGATAGTACATGGTTGATTCGGTTAACTTATGTAGGCTAAGATTTGAATTTTAGTTTTTAAGATTTGGTTAACAAGGAAGTAGGGAATCAGGTTTTAGTCAGATAGTTAGTATTTAAGAGAAAAAAAAAATGATTATATCACTAAGGTTTGGTAGAGTAAGAAATAGTTGAGAGTTTCTCGGGAAGAGAATGGGTGGTCATATATTTATATAGATTTATTATTTATTTTGTTGAAGATATTTTCTAAAATCTGTTTTGACGAGTTTAAATTAGAATAGAGGATGAGGTTAGATAAATATATATATATAGGCTATATGGTTTCCGTATAGAGTAAAATAAAAATAAGAGGCAACCATTAGTGAGGTGGAAAAACAAACAGAGTGCAAATAGTTAAGGTAAGGCTTTCTTTTGTGTTATTGGTAATTTAGTTAGTTTTGATTTAATTAGTTTTGGGGAAGACACTAATGAGATTATATTTATGATGATATAGGTTCTGCTTTCTGCAATCTCTCATATTAAGTTCTCTCATAATAAATTCTTTTTTTTTTCAAGGTAAGGAAATTAGGTAGTTATTTATGTTAGAATATGCATGTGTGATATGTTTGTATGGAATATGTACGACTAACGTTACAGGGACAGGAGGGATTTTTACGTGAGGTAATGTGGCTCTAGTTTGCCTATTACGGTTATCTCTACCCTCATAAACTGTCTGTTTCGTTATTATATATGAAAGGATATCCTTGGTCTTTCTAGAATCATGTTTGGATTAAGCTATGATATTAGTAAGGTTATGTATGATTTTGTATGGCTATGTTGAACAGGAATATGAATGTGATATAAAACTTGTTAAGTAACTTTCTGCTATGTGTTATATGATTGGTATGCCTATGCGTTTGTTTGCATTTCCTTACTGGGCTTAGAATCTCACTCCTTATGTTTTATATATGCAGATAAAGCCAGGTAGAATGTTAGACTGTTGAGTACAAGTTGATTCCAAGCAGCAGTGTGTGTATCAGTGAGGATCATATAGCTGATGGTGGTCAAAAGGGGCACGCGCGGTTTTTTTTTTAGTTTTTATTATTTTAAATAAGATATTAATAAATGTTGCTTCATTTTATATTACTTTATGCATTAAAAATTCTAAAGTATATTTTCCTTTTGACTGGGTACCCTATTGCATTGTTTATAATAAAAAGGTTAACATTTATTATTTTATTTTCAACGTTTAAATTATTATGTGGTTTTATTGAATAAATGCGGGTGTGACAGATGTGGAAATTAAAGATAAGAAAGGCAAAGAGAATTTGGTGGCTGATCACTTGTCTAGATTGGAGGTTGATGAGGATTCTCTTGATAAAGAAGTTCAGATTAATGATGATTTTCCTTATGAGCAGCTGTTTGATGTAAGTGTTTGTAAAGATGTTCCATGGTTTGCAGACTATGTAAATTTTTTAGCTGCAAAGGTTATACCTCCTGAGATGACAAGGCAACAATTGAAGAAATTATATTCGGAGGTGAAGCACTATTACTGGGAGGAGCCTATTCTGTATAAACATTGCCCTGATCAAGTTATTAGAAGATGTGTGCCCGAAGAGGAGATGTTGTCAATCTTGACTCACTGTTATACTTTGCATTGCGGCGGTCATTTCGGAGGAACAAGAACAGCAGCAAAAGTTTTGCAAAGTGGGTTTTACTGGCCTACATTATTTAAAGATGCTAATGTTTTTGTCAAAAGTTGTGATCGTTGTCAAAGGACTGGGAATATATCAAGAAGAGATCAAATGCCAATGACTGGTATTTTGGAAGTTGAGTTGTTTGACGTATGGGGAATAGACTTTATGGGACCTTTCCCGTCATCGTATAATAACAAGTACATTTTGCTTGCGGTGGATTATGTTTCAAAATGGGTAGAAGCTGCAGCAACTCCTACTTGTGATGGGAAAGAGGTACTTAGATTCCTTCACAAAAATATCTTTACTCGATTCGACACCCCAGAGCAATTATTAGTGATCGGGGAAGTCATTTTTGTAATAAGTGGTTCACTGCTCTTTGTGCTCGCTATGGTGTTCATCATCGAAAGGTGTTGTTTTATCATCCAATTGCAAATGGCCAAGCTGAAGTGGCGAATGGGGAAATTAAAGGTATGTTAGAAAAGACAGTAAATATGTCAAGGAAGGATTGGTCGAAGAAGCTCGATGATTCACTTTGGGCTTATCGCACTGAATTTAAAAATCTGATTAGTATGTCACCATATCGATTGGTGTTTGGTAAGGCATGCCATTTACCGGTGGAACTGGAGCATAGAACTTATTGGGCTGTGAAAAAATTAAATCTTGATCTCTTTATGGCGGGACAAAATAGGCTTAGTTAAATGAGCTTGACGAATTCCAAAATAAAGCTTATGAGAATGCGAGTTTCTATAAAGGAAAGTCGAAGGCCTTTCATGATAAGCGGATACTGAGGAAGGATTTTCAACTAGGAGATAAAGTGCTGCTATTTAATTCCAGACTTAAGCTTTTTCCTGGTAAATTGAAGTCGAGATGGTCAGGACCGTACATGGTAGTTGCGTCACTTCCTTATGGAGCAGTGCAAGTACATAGTGAGAAGACGGGACATTTTAAGGTGAATGGTCAGAGGTTGAAGCATTATTCGGTGGAAAAATGCAAGTCTGTGATGATTTTGGAACCACTTTGATCTGAATACAAATAAGAGTCCGACTAAAAGACGTTAAAGACAGCGCTTTTAGGAGGCATTCCTAAGTTTATTTATTTTTTTATTTCTTTAGTTCTTTTGTATTTTAAAATTATTATTTTTGTTTTTTATTTGGTTTGGAATAATGTTTAGGGAATTTGTTTAGTGATTATTTTTAGTTTTAATTAGGAATTTTTTTTATGTATTGAATGAACCGTGGAAAACGTGAAAAAACGCAAGAGTTTGCAAGAAAAAGGTTAGAAAATGTTAATTTGTCAGGAAGTAGCGCTACAGCACTTGGAAGGAGGCTATGGCACTAGTTACAGAGAAGATTGGAGGAATTTTTCTATCATCAGCACTATAAAGAGGACGCTATGGCGCTAATCTCATAATTAAAAAAAAAGGCATTTTACACGGTTAACAACACTATGGCACTGTATTCATAGCGCTACAACGCTATTTCCAGAGAGAAAAGGGAGTTTTGAACTGTAACCAGTGCTACAGCGCTGGTTTAGTAGCGCTATTCTCATAACCGAAGGCCAGAAAATTTCGTAGTAGCGCTATAGTGCCCTATTACAGAATTTTTTTAAAAAGAGGGGGTTTCGAATTTTTTTCCCAAACCCTCATTTATCTTCTTCCTTCTTCCGTGTTCTCTCTATCCCACACCCCAAAGCCCCCATAGATCCTCCATTAAAACCTCTTTCTAGAAAATTTCACCATACCTTCCACTATTCTTCTTCATTTTCTTTTCTATTTCATCTCTTTTGTCCATTTATCAATTTTTTTTCCTCTAAAACCAATCCCAATTCCCCAATTACCTTTTGGAACCCTAAAAATTCAAAGTTCTAATTTCTTGAAGAAGATTAAAATTTTCAAGGGGCTTTACTAAATCAAGCACAAGGGAGATCATTTCAAGGGTTAGTAAGTGTTTTCAATCCCTTTTATTCTAAGATTTCTTGCTGCATTTGGGATTGGGTTCCATTGTTGCTTGTCTTTGGTGGATATTGATTTCTGTTGCTATGCTTTGGAGAATTTGGGTTTTGTGTTTTGTGAAATTGAACTTATAGGGTGGTTGTGAATGGGGAAAGTGTTTAATTTAAGGAGAGGTGTTGTCAAAATTATTCTGGGTTGGTGTTATTGAGAGTGTAGATAATGGCTCCTAAAAGTAGAGTGGGAAGGAATAAGGATAAGGGGAAAGGCCAAGCTTCTGCTTCCCAACCAAGGTATGATAGTTCGGAGCAAGAGTATTATGAAACTAGGTTTATAAATTTTCAAGCTCAAGAGCGTTATGAAAAGTTTGTTAGAAAAACATTGATTCCTGAACGTGAGGTGGAGTATCAATCTGACCATTTTGATCATCAGATTTTTGAATTGGTTAGAGCCGATCTTGTAGCTAGGAAATGGGAAAATTTTGTGACGAAATTGGCATAGGCAAACGTATCATTGGTGTATGAGTTTTATGCCAATTTAAGAAATAAACACAATGATAAGGTTTTTGTTAGAGGGAAGCGAGTCCCTTTCACTGCGAAGTCTATTAATAAGGTTTTCAATGTCCCACATATAAAGGTGCAGAAGAAGAATATACAAGATTTTTAAAGGGATATATTGATTATACTGTTGTGGCTGAAAAATTATGTTTTGAAGGTGGTCCTTGGAACTTATCTGGCACTTTACCTAAAAGTATAGCGTCTTGTCAATTAAATATTGAGGCTAGATTTTGGGCTTTCTTTGTTTGTGCTCGATTTATGCCAGTAAGTCATGTATCTGACATGACTAAAAATTGAGCTACTGATGTATGCGCTCATGTCGAGAATGACTATTAATGCGGGTTCATGGATTAAGGAAAAAATTGAGTTCATTGAAAATGGCCATACCACTGGAGGTCTGGGCCATGGATCTGTCATTACAATGTTGTGCTATAAGGCTGGTGTTCAGGAGTTTGTTACTGATATTTACCAGTCGTCGCAACAACCTTTGTCAATTTCTTTGATGAAGGACTATCCTGAGCCTGCTCTATATGTGCCACAGACGAGAAAAAGGGGTAAACATTGTGTCGAAACAGAGGTGGAAGAAGAGGCTGATCCGGTGATGACAGGAGGTAGTAGTGATCAGAGCCTGAAGAATGTCAATGATAAGTTGGATTATCTTATCCAACAAAATCAATATATGGTTCAGCAGCAGCACATGATGAATCAATATATGGGTCAACGGTATGAATATGAGGTCAACCATGTGGCTCGCTTAAACAACCTGGTGAGTCAGTGATCTTTAAATGAATCGGATTAAATTTATTTTGCTCCACCATCACCATATCTGCCGTATGCTCCATTCTACTCTCCGCCTCCGCCTCAGTCATTTGCGGGATTTCAAGAACCATAGCCTCCACAGTCTCAACCTTTCGAGGGACCTTCGTCTCAGCCGCCACAACTGCCATACTGAAGTGGCTGGTCAGGTAAGTGTTTGTTCTCATTTTTTGTGTACTTAACATTGGGGACAATGTTCGGTTTTAAATTTGGGGGAGAGATTTATTTCTGGTGCTCTTTGCGTTTGTTTTACGGTTTGTTATTTAAATTTTTGTTAGTTGTTTGTTTTGAGTCATGTTTTAGAGTGTAAATTAAGTTGATAATTATTGCCATTTGAATATGATTTACTGTTTTGTAGTATAATCCAAAGGAAAAATTGATGTGCTTCTAAAAATAATCTGTGTGTTTGGTTAGATTACTTTGTTTTTCACTGTGATTTATTGACATTAGAGATCTATTACTCATAAATTGCAAATTTATAATTGAGTTATTTTATGCATGTTGAATTTGGATTGTGGATTGAAAAGTTTGAAAAAATTCTAGAACCTGCTTCCTTATTATTTGAGATGAAATTTGAAACCGTGCACATTTAGGAAAATGATATAGGCAATTTTTGAATTGGTTGTGCCTTTCAAGCTAACCCTATTAAATTATATCTTTAGTTAACCCTTTTGAGCCTTATAACCATTTTCTTGATTAACACATTCGTTTGAGCCTAACTGTGAAATAAAATACCATTTACTCTTTTTGACCCATACCATGAGCCTGAAAATTATTATATAAGGGGAGTGAATGTGTAATGGGATGTGTGTATTATGTGTTATTCAAAAATTAATTGTGATTGAGAAAAAAATTAAAGAAAGAAAAGGAAAAGAAAGTGAAAAATGATTATGCTCCCAAACAATTATCTATTGAAAAATCAAAAGTTTGGGGGAGTGTATTGAAAAAAAAATTATTCTCAATCATTGCATAAAAAAAAAAAGAAGTAACAAGGGATGAGTGGTGTGAAATTTCAGGGAAAGTTTGTTGAGATGGATTGCTTGTGGTATGATTAAGCCTACAAATGTCTTTTTATCCACCTATACCCAAGCCTTCTATTACAACCCTTATAAAGTCCTATTGATTCTTGTTTGTGCATTTATTTATATTAATGGAGAATAGTAAGTAGCGTAGGCATATGGAATAACTTGGTTATGTGGTTAGTTGGTGAGAATTTGATTCGCATAAAGTGGTTTAATTATTTTATTTGCGAGTAATGAGTAAATGAGCTTTGGTGTTGATAAATTGCAGTGAAAGAGTGAAGGTAATTGAGACTGAAAATATAGATTAATGTTCTAAATAGCATGATTGTTTTTCATGCGAATTATATATGTATAGCAGTATTGAGTGTTTGAATTGGTTAGTTATGTCAACTTGATTTGTTTAGATTTGAGTCTAGTTAGATTTTTTTACTCGAGGGTGAGTAAAGGTTTAGTTTGGGGGAGTTTGATAAACGAGTTTTAGGCTCGTTTATGGTCTACTTTTAGGATGGTTTTTGTTAGTTTAGGATTATTTTATCGCAGAATTATGCTTTTTGTTCATGTTTCAGGTTTTCCATGCTAAGTTGGTGAAAAGAGTGAAAATGAGTGAAAGTGGAAGAAAATATAGTTAAGTTGGAGAAAATCGTGTTTTTTAGGGTCGATATGTGTGAGTTTTGATGCTGGCAATAACGCTATAGCACTATCAATGAAGCGCCATAGCGCTAGGAAGGCTAGGAAGGAGGTTGTTGAATATGTAAGTAACGCCCCAACGATACAAAGGCAGTGCTATCAAGAACTACAGAGCAGTGGTCCGGCTCTACATCATGGGTGCTACAACGTTAGTGAATAAAGTTTTAAGGGATTTTGGCTATGACTTTAGTGCTACAGCGCTCAATACATAGCGCTACAGCGCTGTAAACGCGTTTTCCATATTTTTATTCACTTTTTGAAGGACAAAATGGTATATTCACTTGGGAACATTGGAGGGCTATTTACGAACATTTTTCTGCGATTTTGAAAGGGAGTCTTAGTTTTCAAAAATCCTAGATTAGAAGAGGCTGCTGTAATTAGTTTTCTATTTCATCTGAATTCTTTAGGCTGATTTTATGAACAATTATTTGAACTTTATTTTCATCATGTTATTTATGAACTAATTTATTTTATCTAGGGATTAATGTAGTCACTGGGATTTCTATTTAATTTTATTATGATATTCTATTGATACTTCTTCTCTATTCTAATCTATATGATGTTTGTTTAATGCTAGTAAATACTTGATCACTATTTACTTGATTTAATGGTTCTTATTCAAAATTCGAAAGATGAGAATTGAATATGCTATCATTGTATAGACATAAGTTGCATATTGGATGAAAGTACCAACTTGTGTAGTAATTAGGTTTCCATGTTTAATGCCTTCTATATGTTCAAGTTTATCACAAAAATGTAGAAAACTTGCATATAGACTGAGATCTTATATCTTGAAAAAGAATAGGAATCGATTATATTAACCTGCTATTAGAATAGAAAGTTTAGATTTAGAATTGATTATTTTATTAATAAGAATGAACAATTGATGAAATTAATTCCTAGGCTTTTTATTATTGATTTTTAATTAGTTGATTCATTGTTTTGTTTCCAGTTCTTTAATTTCTGTTCATAGTTTATAGTATTTCTTTTACCTTTAATTATTCACTTAAATTTTAATTCACTAAATAGAATTTGAAAATCAATTAGTGGTACTTGGAAGATAGTTTCTGTGGGACGATATCCATTCTTTCGGAATTTACTACTTGACACAACTACGTATACTTGCTGTTGAACCATTTATTATATTTTTTTATTAATAAATAAATAAATAATAAAAGAAAAAAATCAGTTTGGAGTAAAGGAGAAAAAGTAAAAATAAATATCCCAATTATTCTCTCCACCTTCCCACTTCCCATTCTGACCACTTTTCACTTTCTCCACTTTCTTTTCACTTTAACGTAAAATTAAGTCTACAAAATAGGAGAACAAAAATCAGACAGAGAAAAAAAAAGGAAGATCGACATTTTGCATCAGGAAAGAAACAGAGAGAGAAAAAAAAATCAAATCACAGTATTTCTTCAAATTTCTCAAGGTTTGACAGGTAAATATCTATCCCTAAATTTCTTCTTCTTCCTTGGCTTTCTCTTGCTCTATGATGGAATGCACTCATTTCTTTCTCTTCATCTAACATGGAATGCACCCATTCCGCCCCAAAATATTGACGGATGCACTCATCCAAAAATCTATGGAATGCGCTCATTCCGCCTCAAAAAAATTTAATTAATGGATGCACTCATCCAAAAAGCCATGGAATGCACTCATTCCGTTCCAAATTTATAGAATGCACTCATTCTATCCTTAATTTGTTTTTCCTTAAAATAAAGTTGGACTGTTATGCTATCAAAATTGCCACAAAATATTAATTTTGATTAAAAAAGCAGTTAAACAAACTTGGTTGAATATCTCATACCTTACTGAAAATGCAAATAATCAAAGTATTTGTCTAAGCTTGGCTAGTCGATGGTCGTAAAATAAATTCTCTGATCAAGTTCAAAAGAGATTAAGTTATTCTGAAAGTTTGAATGAATATTGACATTGTTGGCGCGGTTCTTCACCAACAGGTAATTAAGAGAAGAAGAGAAAGGGATTAGTGCTGAATATAGAACCGTCGCAGATATAAAATCTTAGAGAATGAACTAGGTGACTCAAGACACGTTTTTAAGTGGTTCAAAGGTTAAAACCCTTCTACTCCACTAGTCAATATTATTGATATACTCTGGGTATTTGGTTACAAAGTATATATCTATTCAGAGACTATTTTTCCTAACCCTTATCAACTCCCAGGTTCTCCATATTTATAGGAGAAGGCACCTGGAAGTTGGTAAGGAGATCATCCCGTGACCTATTATTTGTCATATCAAGTCTGTGACATTCATGATTAATTCCTAAACCTGACACATAAGTATGGTCAAATCGATAGGTAAGGAGATAATGGGCCGCACGGCCCAACCCAGCCGTGGGTATCTGAACACGCACGTTCCTGCTGTGTGTCCGAGAAGTCAAGGAGATATCAGATACATGATGTCAGATATATGCACGTTTATCTTGCGTGTGTTGACTTTGCAGAGGGTCAGAGCTCCATATATAGCTCGTGCCACGAGCTGCTCCCCTGACCCGACCTTCGGCCTTCAGATTCCTTGCTCCAGTCCTGGGCAACCTTGCGCGAGTCCTTAGGGATTGCTCGAGCTAAGAAGGCACGACCTCGAAACGGGAGCTCCGGTCTTGGGGATGTTCATGGACTAATCGTGATTAGTCCGTAGCTCGGCCTGCTAATCAGCCCGTGGGAAAATCAGGGCGTACAGACATATATGTGTATAGCTGCACCCCAAAAGAAATAAACGAAAACTGATGGGTTCATGGTTCTTAGAAGACCAGTTTGAATAAACCAATTCAAAATTTATATGATATACATATATATAAACGACCAAAGAAATCGTCTGGTCTTGTATACACATATATATGTATACCATATATATAAAAAAAAAACAAATTTTATAGATACATTTGTTTTATACGGCCAGTAAAAAAAAACTACAATAATAGAAAGAAAAAAACTATTTTTGAGGAATGACCCACGGTGAAATTATTATAGATGCATATGTTACAGATGTATTTTGTTTTATACGGCAAAAAAAAAAACTATAATAATAAAGAAAGCAAAAGCAAAGTGGGTATCTCTACATTCCTTTTCAAAATATTCTGTCAAGGTGACCATATGCACATATATATGTTAAGTTTGAAAATATATACGTGTACAACAGTCAAACCATTAAAGCAAGATATATGCATATGAGTATTAAATTTGGAACCAAGTCCCAACGTAGTGTGTATACAGTTTTAAACAATTTATATATGTATGTTTTCAGGCATCAGTTGAATTTATATAAGCAAAACTCAATATATATATATTAGATTAAGTGGAGAAAGAGACTGTGTATATATGATACCTTAAAAAATGTTTATCATGAGTATACAATATATACATACAAAGGTGTAATGCCCCGAAATCCCTAATGCAGTTTAATGGCTGGATTAGTAAGCCGGGAGGGCCATACTTGTTTAATTATGCCATTAATTGATAAAATGCATGTATATGTGAATTATATTATAATATGATGTTAAATGCATGCATGTGGGTCCACATTTTTAATTACAAGGGTGTGATGATAATTTGGCCGATTGAGGGTATAATTGTATAATTGTCAATGATATGTTGTTGAGACCACATTATAATGTGGGTTTGTTCGAGCTATTCGGCATGAGACGATCTTGGATTATTGATTAGCGGTCTAGACATAACAGGTTTAAGTCCGAGGCTCGGGATGAGTCTCGAGGTGATTTTAATGGTTAGAGTGTTACCGGGAGTTAAAGGGTAACAGGATATGAATTATTGGTGTTTGGGATTATCGAGAATAGCGGGAATTGGAAAGCGTTAATTATGATTAACGAGATAGGTTGAAAAGGACAATTTTGCCCTTGGGAGCCTTTAGAAATCTTTAATTGACCTAGGGGTATAATGGTCTTTTTACCCCTAGGATAGATATAAACTGAGTTAAGCTGTAGAATTGAAGAGAAAACAGAGTGTGATCAAGAGCTTACCCATCCTTCCTCCTCCTTCATCTCCTTTGTGATTTTTGAGCTCTTGTTGAGGATTCTAGCTTGGGAAGTAGGCCTTGGGAGTTTGGGAGAGTGTTCCACCATTGAAGAGCATCACAACTTGAGTTTGAGGTAAGTTTCCAGCCATTAGTTTCCATGTATGCTCTGTTTTGATGTTTAGTTTCAGCTCATGATTTTGTTGTGGATAGTTGGAATTGATGGAAGTTTTGGTTGTGATTTAACTTGGGTTTTGATGAGGGAGTGTTATAGATCAAGTCTAGGGGTTGTATTGGAGGTTTGAGTGGTGTTTGAGCTTGGTTTGAAAGGTTGGTTCCAAGGAAAAATGCAAGGGAAGAAAAACTAGGATATTGGATGAACTGGGGCCGAAGGGCTGCGGCGCTTGGGGAAGGGCTGCGGCGCTTGAAAGTCATTTTGGCAAAAAATGTGTTTTTGACTTAGGGAGGCAAACCTTAGGCCTCGGGATCAATCCTACTACCCGGTTTAGTGGGATTCGATGTCCTGGAGGATAGGCCTTGGTCCGGAAACATTTTATTACTCAATTTATTGATGGAATCCCATAATTGGTTATGACCAGCTGACCGTTAAGGAACAAAAAGGTTGATCGTTCTCAAGGGTCGTTCTTATTATATTCTTGCTCGAACCAGAGGTAAGAAAACTGCACCCCAAATGTGACATGCATGGTTGTTCATGAGGCATGTTGATTGTGTAAATGTGGACATGGATTGATTATTGAATGCTTAGCAAATCTTGCTCACTTGTGCATGGTACTGACTAATTAGTCAGATTTGGCAAAGGTGTCAGTATCAACTGTGAAGTTGGGACTTATTAGTCAGGTTCAGCAGTGGTACTGGGCACTGGTCACACAGTGCTGACTCATAAGTCAGGACGACCTTAGCGTGTTCAATACAAGCCAATAAAGATTAGATCTAATCGATAACTACATTGGATGACTCAAAGAGCATTAATGCTGGACCGACCTCAAGTTCGATGAATACTATAAGCGCTTGTGTGACTTACCCAACAGTCACTCATCTATAAGTTAGAGACTTACCCATCAGTCTCTCATTTGTTTAAGGCTAGTGGCTTACCCAGCAGCCACTCTTTTGTTTAAATTGGTGACTTGCTTGTCAGTCACTCAGTATAGTTTACTAGAACCTCAAGTGATATTCACTCATCTGTTTAGGAGCTATAAGCTCTGTGTGATTATAATGATAATCATTTGATAATGTTTGTACACAATATTGTGTTTTCTTGCTGGGCTTTGGCTCATGGGTGCTATGTGGTGCAGGTAATGGGAAAGAAAAGCTCACCCAGCCTTTAGTGGAGAGCTTAGGTGGTGATGTGTACATATGCGGCCGCTTGACCACCACGGCCAAGGAGTTCTCAGAGGAACTAGGGGGTTTACCCTATTTTTGCCGCTTAGGTCGGTGGGTTTATAATTTTGAAACAGTAATGACCTTTTTGAGTTGTAAATAACTTGTAAATGTTCTTGTGGGCCCATGAACAGTTTTATGTATTAAATAAAACATATCCTTTCATTTTGTTGGTTTTTCACCTTAGTCTGTTAATAACACTAGAACACGTTTTTAACCAAAGGACTCGGGTAGCGGGTCAAATTTTCGGTTCACCGTAACAGTTCTGGGGTAACCAGGGCGTTACAAAAGGGGCTTACCTTGGGGATAAAAAATTGTGTGTATGCTCTGTCAAAGAATTGCAACTTTATCATATGACTCTTGCTTTATCTCTGTAAAACTATTAAATAAACCCAAATATATGACTAATAATCAAATAATATATTAAAAACAAAATATCTCAAATTCGAAATCAAATTTAAATTCGAATTTTAAGATATTTATATTATTTGATAAATTCAAAACATAAAACAGTCAGATTTTATCTCAAAATTTTAAATTCAAATTTAAAATTATAAAATTTGAATTTTAAAATAATAATATTACCTGATATAAAATTTTAGATTATTCCCCACAAATTTTGGAATAATCAATTAAAATTTTGGTCAAATAATCTCTTTATATATGAATCAAATTATTGATTAAAAAATATATAAAGAGATTTCAAGACATAACATTGTCACAAAAATGACAAAATTCTAAAACCATGTGAAATTGTATGAAATTTCCAAGTCGCAAATGAGCTCATTAAATCATCTTAAATGATGAAATCCATATTAAATGGTATCTCAAAGAGGTCATTTACCTCACCAAAAATCCAAAATAGGTCTTTTACCTCAAAATTCAAAAGTGCACTAAAGTGGCTTCAAAACCATATATAATGGTATTCTAAAGAGGTCTTTCACCTCAAAGCATCTCTAAAATAAGAGTACCAAAATTTCAAAGTGAGGTTGTCAACCTCAAAAATTCTAAAATAGCAAAACTCTTGAACTACGTTTGACTTGATTCCTATAAAATGATACGTAGGCAACTTAGTTGTTGAAGCTAAGTGCAGTCACAAAATACCACAAAACGGTATAAGTCACAAAATCTCAAAATTCCATAAATGGTCATTCACCTCGGAATTTTTTCCAAATTTTCGAAATGGCAAGGAATTCCTGAAAATTGTCATATACCAGAATTCTTCTATTCAAGTCATAAATTAACTTATTCTGAACTACAAGTGTCTTGATCCTTCATAAAGAAGGTATGTAGGCAGCTTAGTTAACCAAAATTACTGAGTTAAGCTGCAATTCCAAATTCCTCAAAATTTTCCCAATATTACACAAGTCCCTAATATCATCATAATTGGAATCAAAAGATTTTCCTTTAAATAAAAATGGTAGTAATTAAGAGGTTATTCTTATAATCTTGGATGGGTCGAACTCAAATTAATAAACTCTTATGCTATAAAATTGGCATAGGTGATAATTGTGTTTGACATTAATTTTAATATATTAAATTTGAAATTTTTGTCTAACACCTGCATACAGATTTTACAGATCAAATATTCTTATATTTAACATAATATTCTTATATTTAACGGTAGTTTGTAAACACTTAAACTTAAATAAATAATTTAAAAAAAATTAAAATATGATATTTTTGAGATATTTTACAATGATAATTATTTAAAAATAATAAGTAATTAAATAAATTAAAATAGGATATTTTTCATATATTTTACAATAATAATTATTTTTAAATAATAAATAATTAAACAAATTAAAATATGATATTTTTGAGATATTTTACAATGATAATTATTTAAAAATAATAAAATCATGCTTTTTATAACTTAAATAAATCATTGTAAAATATCTAAAAAATATCGTATTTTAATTTGTTTAATTATTTATTATTTTTAAATAATTATTATTGTAAAATATCTAAAAAATATACTATTTAAATTTCTTTAATTATTTATTATTTTTAAATAATTATCATTGTAAAATATCTCAAAAATATCATATTTTAATTTGTTTAATTATTTATTTTATTTTATTTAAGTTTAAGTATTTACAAACTACCGTTAAATATAAGAATATTATGTTAAATATAAGAATATTCCGTTAAAGTTAACATTAAAAAAATAAAAAACCGATATATATATATATAGACACATATTACATTATAGAAAATAGATTTACCAAGTTGATATAATGATTGAGCACTCACATAGCTTCTTTATTCTATTATTTAAAATAACTCAATAAAATTTTACTTTTTCTATTTTACATAAATATTTCACATCACACCATTTATTAATTTCTATATATTATTTAAATATTATATTTTTAATATATTTTGGTCATTTCAAATATTTTCTAGCAAATAGTGCTTAGCTTAGCTAATAGGTAAAACTAATGGAGTACCATTTTAACTTTATTTTGATGTATTTTAACTAATTAGTTCTTTTAAATCATCTACTACAATCTACTGGTAGTGCTCTAATATGTTACAAAGTAAAAAAAAAAAAAAAATTGGCATAACTTTGATGACACATTTACTAAACTGTAATCGTAATCGGAATAAATCAATGAGAGAAATAAATGTGAATACAATATTGAAAAATCATAATCATTATTTTATTATGTTGTTTACTAAACTGACCGGAAAGAAAATCAGAAATATTTTATTTTGTTTACATAATCAGGAAGTGTAATTAGAATGTTTTAATTTGACTAAATTGCCCTTTGTAGAAAATATTTTTTTTTTAAAATGATAATATTTTTTAGGATAATTTTTTTTTTAATTTTTAATAATAAAAATTGATTGCTAGTAATACCATTACCTAAGAAAATGGGAAAGGAAGTATTCCTATTGTTTTCTCTCAATTTATGTAGGTCCATAAACTATTCCTATTACTAAATAAAAGTAAACAAATAAATGATAATGATTACAAAATATGTGATTCTCATTACTTATTAGTAGACATGCGAGACAGAAGATTGACTAAAAATGAATTTTTTTCACTCTCATTCTTACTTTCTCTCTTACTCATATATTATGAGAAAGAGAGTAGGAGAGGAAACAAAATAATTTTTTTTGAGGACGAACACTCTAAAAGTTCCCCATAATATATTACAACATAAAAAAGATAAAAGGAGATTAAAAAAAATCATATATACTTTCAATACTAAGAGAAAAAATAATGAATATAAATTTTAATCAAGATTAACTACATACATTTTTTTTTATACTATAACCGAGAAATTAATGTACCAACAGTAAAATAATATACCATAAATTTGATATACTAATATCAAGTTATTAAGTAATACTGCAATAGATCAAATAATTATAATATATAATTTGATTATAATTTTGAAAGGAAATTATATAACATGAATGTGAGTGTTAAAGAACATGAAAAAGAAAAATAGTCATGTAACGAATTGTTTCTAAAGCTTCTTATTTAGCGTTGTTATCTTTAATTTTTCAGTCTCTATTAAAAAAATATGAGACAAGTCTTTCTTTTAACTAGTAATACACACGTACTACAGAGAAGGATAGAAAAAAACTAGTAATATACACCAGTCCAAAGAGGATTGGGGAATGCGTCCCTCACTCTCGTCCCCTATATCATTCCTGCCCAATTCCTTATAGCTATGGAAACCAGCTTTATAAGAACTTTTTAAAAAAAAAAAAATTAAAAAACATGTTTGATATTTTTTCTATTTTTTGTTTTTAAAATTGTATTTTAAAAAATGAGAACAGAAAATAGTTTTCATAGTTTTCAAAAAACAATAAGTGTTTGGCTAATATTTTCTAAAAACAGTTTTTTAGTTTTTTTAATAAATATCTTAAAAAATAATAAATATATTTACAAAGAGAAAAATCTTTTAAAAATTTGTAATAAATAATGTAATAAAATAATGTCAAAGAAAAAATGATGAAAAATAAAAAGTGAGAAAGTAAGGAATGAGAAATTGAGAAGAGAAAAATTGATGGGAGAAAAAATAAGAGAAAAAGTAATGAGAGAAAAAGTGAAGTGATGAGAGAGAAAGTGATCTGAGTAAAAATATGAGGATATAGTAAGTAATGAGAGAAAAAATGATGAGATTATAACTGAAAAGAAAGAAACTAACGAGAGATAAATTAATGTAAGAGAAAGTGATGTGAGAAAAAGTTAAGAGAGAGAAAGTAGTGTTATAAAAAGTGAGGAGAGATAAATTAATATGCGATAATAATAATTAAAAAAATGATGTGAGGGGTAAAATATGGACAAAAAAGTTTGAAAACAATATAAAATAACTTTTTGTTGTTCTCAAAATTTTCTGCTTTTTTTTAACTTTATTTTTAAAAATTGTTTTCTGAAAACAATATCAAACACCCTTAAAAGATTTATATCATTTCAGATCCTTATATTTTCACTTAATTCTACTTTGGTTCTGTGTTGTTAAAAATAATCAATTGAATCCAAATTTTGTCATAATATTTTGTCCTTGTACTTTATTTACAAAATCATCTACTTGAAAAATGTGAGAATCTCCTATCGATATCAATTTGTATGGATTATATTTGAAAAGATTTTTTATTAAAGTTGAGTTTAAAGAACTATTTTTATTTTAACCATTTAACAAAATATAAAATTCAAAAATATATATTTTAAAAGAGAGGATCCTTCATACAATTACACTGATACAGGTGTACGTAAATGGAAAATGAATAAGAGTGTCGCCCTCATCCCTACTTTGGGGAAGGAAATTCATTCCCGTTCCCGTTCCCATCCCATCATAAGCATGTCTTTGCGGGAAGAAATCCCTACTTCTATCCTACTTGCGGTACTAATAAATTCTTATATGACATAATAATAACATTCATACCCAGAGAAGATATGATGGCGAGTGACAACTTTTTTGAATTGCATGAAATGACACAAAAACAAAATCTATGTTATAAATGGCAAATAGCTTTCATTATTCCCAGCCTGACATAATTGTGAGAAGGAATAATAAGAGACACAAATGCTAATAATGTGAGATTTCCATTTTGTAATGTTACCATAAATAGATATGCTTTCGTGTGATGATGTTACACAGTGAACAAAAAGTGATCGAAGGGCATCTCTAACAAATCTAAACTCTGGATGTTCCAAGTTTCTTCTCAAACAAGCGTTGCAAAAGGAAGACTTGGAGGACGCAAGCTCCAACAAGTGCTGCTGATTCAAACAATGCCTTGTGCACTGTTCTCCGACTCATTGCATCATTCACTGTATTTTTAATTTAAATTTAGTTATGATCCAAATGATGATGTACTAAACAGCTAAAACTATACTTTCTCTAAGCATGAACATGGTAATGTCGTACTTGTTACAGAACTGGGAAATTACATTGATTAAACACATTCATGCAAGTTGGAATTGACTAAACCTCAGCTCAAGTCTAACAAACACTTGGTGCTACGGACACTCACTACTGTCACAAGTACAGTTCCTTTTGCTGCCTTAGCAGGCCTGGAACCATATCTAATCTTACGATCCAAATCAAGGCCACACTTTTCACTTTTTCCTAAGAGGAATTATGCAGCTCCGAGACTACTGGCTAATAATTTTTAAAACAAATGGGTTGTAGAGAACAATAAGACGTTTATGAGATAACCAATCTTTTTAGGTAACCATCTTCAAGAGATAATTTTAATTAGATGGAAAAAGTGACCAATACTCAGAAACTGCACAGGATTGATAAGTCACTATATCCAATTTAGAGTTGTTCATTTAGAGATAAAACCTGGTTTAATGAAGAGACTAATGAATAATAGTACCTATTGCCTGACGGTCAGTTTGCGCCTCTAACCAGTGTTGTTCAAACTGGATATTGTAAAGGGCTTCCTCCAATTTTGCTATTTGTTCCAGCAAGGGAGCAAAATGCTCTGCACACATTCATTACAACATATGTTGGTCCATCGACCATAAAGAATGTTGATATAAAACAGGAAGTGATGGAATAGCAATGACATCTTACCATCTTTAGCATGCTGATCATAGTATGCAAAGTGACCAACATGCACATCAAAGTCAATTGTTTCTTGATAAGGGGACTTGTTAGTGAAGCAAAAGCGGTAAATGCCTTTCTTTTGAACCACAAACTCAAACTTTTCACTTGTCTTGTCACGTATGTCATGAATTTGTTCGTCAGAAGGTCCCTTAACCTGAGAATGTCAAAAATAATTGTGGTCAAGGATATTCTGGATAGAAAAATTCATGAAGAAGCACAAACAAAACAAAAACAAAAAGACAGAAGGTAGCTATCTTCACTATAAATACCACCCAACATCAGTCAGCACTCTCACAAAAGAAATTCATAATACAAGTCAGGCCACGAAAGTAGGCAGCTATTCAATAAATGCTGGATTAAACTATACAGAACATTCTTAAGATCATAGAAAAATAGAGAGAGAAAACAATAAACTTTTCATCACTCTCATCTAACTGATGGGTTGCAAGGTTCCAAACAAAATTTTGGCATTTCTCTCAAAAGAAATAATTTGGTGTCCACCACCTTAAAAAAATTACAACAACATATCACCTTCTCCTTATTGATTCTTTTAATGTAGCTATACAAATATACCAATGATTGGATTCACATGCAGTAGTCTTCACTGACTGGGATTCCATCAACTAGCACTGCCGGCCATGATGCCATCAACATTGCTAGAAAGAAGCCACGTAATCCCACCAAGTTCCCCAAACCTGCTTTAGGACTCCATCAAGGTACATTTAACTAACCGTAATTGTAATCGGAATAAAGTGAAGAATTAATGAGAAATGAAATTATTATCTCCATTGGCTTCCTTACATAATTTTTATCAATTGGAAATAAGAATTATCAAAAACTTCAATAGTGTATTTAGCTAAACTAGAAGAAAGAATTGGAGTGTGTTGAATTTACTAAATTACCCTAATAAGTAAGTATTTTGGTACAAATGGTTTTTACAGGGTGCATATAGCATACTAAATAATAGAAATTGAAGAAAAGAATGTTTAAGAATAGTGCCACTCCATAAGAGTTGAAGGAAATAATATGTCTTGAGATCATGTGAGGCTCACCATGTTTCCCATCCAAAATTTAAGTGAACAACTAGACTGTTGCTATTTGGCACTTTAAGATGCTCAACACTATATGAGATGGCAACTCATGATTGGTTAGCGATACCCCATAATATTTATTAAATTCAAATAAGTAGGTACTGATATTAGATTACACCAGTAGCAGTATACCACCTCTTTGTAGTGTTGGACACCAGTGGTGCACCTTTGCAATTCTCAAACAACTAAATGAGAATGATTATCACTCAAGTGGTTCACATTGAAGTGAAGTAGATGTTAGTCATTAATGCTTCATGTCCAAAGCTATAGAAAGAATCATCAAATTTTATGATTTGAAATCCATGCATCTTCGTATCAAACAATTACATAATACCTAAAATCCATCCACTAATTCTCTTACCCCTCTCCTAAAATCCACTTCTCCATTCTACCAAACACACTCTAATGTATTTTCATCAAGGAAACACACCATCTCTCAAGTCCTCCCAGCAGTTCCCACTCTTTATTTATTTTCACAGTAGATTTCAATCTACTCAAACTTCAGATGCTCAACGTACTTACCCGTTAAATCTTCTAGAAAAGATTCTACATTCTCACACAATCTACATTAGAACACTGTTACTTTATTTGCTTGTCGGTTCTATCTTCTTGAAGGTTATTATTGTAACTTGTGATAACCAAACAGCATACTAAATCAGATACAGAAGAAAAAAAAATAAGGACATTGTCAAAGCTTCAAATTAAAATTCATCACAACAACACATGCGATATGAGAAACCTAACACAATCTTCATGCTACAAATCGAGATAGAATTACAAAAGGCAATGAATTTAACCATAGAACTCCCAAGAATGTAAATGCATATATAATTGAAGAAAGGGTAACAAGAAGTGAAAGAGTTAGAAAGAACGTACCACAAGATCAACACCTTCGTCACCATAGCTCCATGGTGTATCGGCTTTAATGACAACAAAAGAGAGATGGAGAGTATCACCCTCGTACTGAACATTATGAGAGAAACATTCTTCCTTGCCAATTACAAATCTTATACCCTCCGACCCATTCATTTGACAAACAAACACAACCAAACCCAGAACCATTAAACCCCAACAACTCACATGGCGCCCACCCCATAACTCCATCTGCAACCATTTCAAAATCAAATTATAAGCAAGCATATACAGATCAATAATGACTAAATCAATCATGACCATATAGTATTTTGATCCAACAAAAAAAGGAAGGTGTTAAAAATATTTACCTCGTAAAAGTCTCAAAATTCGAAGAAAACTAAATAAGGAAACTTTTGGGTTTGTCTTCGTTTTATAAGAGATCTATCTCTTAGGAAGGTGGGAAATGAGTTTCGGTCCACGTCGAGTTCAAGTGTTTAACTCGGACACGGACGAAGGTAAGGTTAAATTAAATTAAACCAAATAAACAGAAACTTAATTCGACGTCGTTTTTGTTTGCAAATGCAAATGACTTTGACTTTCTCCACTCTGCCAGCGCGGACACCATGACTTGGCTGCCTACAGTTCTAAAGTGACTTTCAACCTGCCGCATATTTTTCTTTTCAAATGACCAAGTAAGCGTTTTATTCAGTTTTTTTTTCTTGTACAACTAATAAAAAACAATTTAATACCTTAGTGTTTAGTAAATGATCTTAATTCTTACTATCCTATTATTTTAATTAGAAGTTGTTGGACGCGGTTCAGTGATTGAATTCACCTATGGAAAAATTGTTTAAGATAATTTTTGCAAGAGTTTTTGCATACAATTTTCGATCCCTTTATTTGTCTATTCCCCCTCTATTTATAAGGGTTTCATGAGCAATGCTGGTGACCGTTTACATCTGAGTAACTTTCAGGTCTACATTAATTCACTAACGTATGAATTAATGCCATAAAAGATATTAACTGCCTAACATTATACGCTTATCAGGTAGAGGTTACAACAGTTACATCATGCAAACTTGTGTATTTTATGAGACTGGGGCGAGTGAATGCATTCCTCGAACTGGAGGTTGTAGGTTATGGCGATTCGACCCGAGAGATGCTCGCAACCTAATAAAGGCAATCTAAGAATGACACCAATCGACATCCATAACACTTGCTTGACTCGAACTCAAGAGCCCTTTAATAGCTAACCTCGACTGGGGTTAGCTCAAGCTACTCATCCTGGAGCTAGTACAAAGTTCCCAAGATTTAACAATCATCACTAACTGCCTACTAGTTGTACCTCGAACAAGATGATTGAACTCGTATTTTTAGGTACAACATAAGTGTTTTGTTGTACCCAATTTCTGAGCAGCATGATCAACTTAGGCCATGACAGGAGTTCAACTTTGGTATGACTCAGTAAATGGGAAAACACATAAACAATGATCAGTGTTCAGATTGGCTCAAGGCTACATAGTAGCTTGTGATATAACTATTCAAATGTAAGAACAAGAGTGCTAATCTTGCGGTGTTTAACCATGATGTCCTTGATAGCTTGTATCAAAGCGTGAAGATAGCTCGGATGACATCAAGTCGGGCAATGATTCAGTATACTCTTGATATGGAATCATCAGATCAAATACGACAACTCGAAATCAGACGTTTAGCTTGAGTGCCCATATTATCAACAATTAAAATAAATATTTGAGTGGTTATTCCGCTCCATTTTTTAAGGAACTAATTAGATTTTATCATTCAAATAATTATATTTTAATTGTATATTTGAATATGAATGTGTAACCTCTCTCTATTTTTAAGGGGGAAGAATTTGAACCAGACTCTCTATAAATAGGCATGGTATTCATTATTTATTTTGCATGCGCAAATTATTTGTACTAAAAATTTGAAGAAATAACTTTATAATCGTTACTCAAAAGCTCTAAATAACAGCGACTCGTGGACTAGATAAAGTTAACAGATGGACCACATGAAAAATACTTGTCTCGTTTTGCTTGTTCATTATTCTTTAGCAAATTAATTATCTCCTATAATTTTGGCTAACAAAATTCTACGTCAACAGTTTGATGCTTTCATTAAGAGCATTAGGCTTGTTCCCTATTCAATTCTATTATTCCTACATCTTTTTCTTTCTAAACAAAATGGTGAACACGAGGTGACCAACCCACCGTGAAGAGGAGCAAACCCTTCCTGTTATTTAGGAGGAGTATGCACCTACGGTGCCTACTATATAGGGCACCTCTCGAAGACAAGAAAAAAGGACACAAAATGATGGTCATCAAGAAGATGATCAGGGGAGCTCATCATCTCGTACGCGACCTGACAACCAAATGTACGATTTGAGGAGATACTAAAAAACAGGCAACTCTGGGTTGAACTTGTTGTGATTTGTGCCCTTATAAAGCCATATTTCTTATATAACTCATTTGATTATCAATAAGGACGTAGCAATCGATTTTTTTGTCTATCAATTGCATTGCTTGTTTAATGCCCTACTACTCTAGAGTCATTACTATGTGATTTTAAAATGTGTATTTGACTTGCTAATCGATGTGTTAGACCCAAAAGTGTGATTAAATTAAAGTAAAGACTCATCTAACAAAATTTCTATAAAGGGTTTAATCATTCATTAAGATTATAATAAAAATTACATGGGATCCCAAAATTTTGTTTAAGACATTTTTACAATTCAAAGTCTTTATATAGTCGACCTAGGCGACAAAATCAACCACTTACGTTGTGTTCCTCAAAACTACCCCAGTCGTGGTGGCTAGGTAGGCCAAACATGTATGCATCGCTGCATGCCCTCCAACTCATGCTTGGTCGGCCTTTCCCTTGTCCTTACCTGCACCATAGAGCACTCGTGAGCCGATGCCCAACAAGAAAACTTCACCAACATAGCATATAACAATTCATTTCAATAAGTGCATAACTAAACAATCACAACAGACAATTCACAAGCATTCATTACAATTCTATAAAGACCCGACTAACTAAAAGGACTTGGACCTTTAAAAACTACTAAGACATACTATTATCTTTTGGATATATATACATAAAATAATATAACTTTATTAAAGAAAATCCAAAATACGGGATCCCATGTTTATACATAAAATCATAGAGAAAATTAAACCTTTATTTTAATTGTTCAAATACTAAATGCGGAAATCATAAATACATAAATAAAAGACTCAAATATCAACGTCGTCCTTGATCGATTCCATCAGTCCATTCCTTTAGTCCTCTCCCAATACACATGCCAAACACACCTAGGATCCCTCCCGCCTTCCATGTTCATTTACCTGAACAATCTAAATAAAAAGGAATGAGCCTAATGCCCAGCAAGAAAAAACTACTAAAGCATAACATAAAACATAAGATGTAAAAACATAAAACATAAAACATAAGACTACAGATTAATGACCATTAACTCATTACCGTAGTATGTGATAGAAACCATCTAGGTCCTCTTGCTACTATTTAGAGGTAGGTTTAAACACAATTATTGTAACGCCCTACTTCCTTAGAGCCGTTACTAAGTGAGTTTTTAAGACAAAACAGTGTGCAATGAACTCGCTAACCGAGGTTTTGAAACAAAAGTGTGACTAATTAAAAGTTAAGGCTGTAATCTTTGAAAATGCGTCGTTTCATTAAAACTTCTATTATTAAACATTTGGGATCCCAAATTAAGGTTTGAAAACTAATTACATCTTGAAATAAGGTTACAGTTGAGAAATCATAAAATCATAGATTATTACAACCATTTTCGAATAAACCCCCAACCAAAGCAGTCGGGCAGGCCAAACATGTACGCGTCGCTTCACGCTCTCCGTACTCATGGTTGGTTGACTCAATCATTGCCCTACCTGCAACACGGAGCACCCGTGAGCCGAAGCCCAGCAAGAAAACTCATGCATAACATAACGTATGCAATTCATACAGTTTATCATAACAGATAATCCACATACAAACAAGTCAACCATTAGACTAAGCAAACACGGCCATGCCGCCCCCGAAGCCTTACCGAAGCCTGGGGTCTCGGTCCACACCGCGAGGATCTCACATATCCTCTGGGTCCTGGGCCCCGCCCTGACCATAAGCATCCCATGTGCTTAGTGTTACTTTCGGCTCCGCTGCCGTACCCGGCCTACGCCGCACTCGGCCCTTGCCGTTCATTTCATTATAATCATACATAGCATAAATCAAACAACATTCATACAATTATCAATACATGTAAGTCTACACCCTAACATGTAATGCAATATAGGGTCGTGCCCCGCAATCACACTATGGGCCACGCCCTATCCTACGGGTGTTATAGTTTTCTTACCTGAATTCCGAGCCTCCTGATGCACTAAAGCCGCGAGCACGGTCCTCAAGCACGAGCCTCACCAACAACCTAGTCACAACACACAAGAAACATCCCTCAATACTAATCAACCCAAAACCACTTTCCGGGACCAATCCCGCACTCTCGGGACCTCTAAAACCTTAAAACAACACCCCGGAGACATCCCCCGAACCCCCGGAGCAAAGGCCTAAAATTGCCTAAAAATGCCATCCTGAAATTTGCCTTGTGCCGCGGCACAACTTTCTTGTGCCGCGGCACCCATAAACCAGAGGCTCCCCGCCGCGGCAAGCAAAACCCGTGCCGCGGCACGCCCTCGCAGACCCAGAATTCTGGGTTTTTCCTTCGCGTTTTCCCGAGCTTCAACCTCTCCAAATCACCCTAGACCAATATCTAAACCCCAAAACTCAATTCCAAGCTTCATATGAACAACTTAACAACCTATAGGCACTAGATACAAGATCAAAACATCAACACACCCAAGAATCCACCCCTTGATTCCTATTTTCAGCCACCCAAACCAAAACTCAAACAACTAACTCAAAACTCAACAAAAACAACTTAAGCTCTAGATTTTACCAATCAAAACAGGAATCAAAACTTAGATGAGTCTAAAAACCTTACCTCAAATGGAGAACCCACACAAAGTCCTTGATCTCCTCCTAGACTCCCACTTCTCCTTCTCTTCTTCTTCTTGCCCTAACCTTCTTTCTCCTTCTCTTTCTTCTCTTCAATTTCTATCAAGCCTCAAGTGGCATAAATGCCCCAAACCGTATACCCCCAAATCCCAGCTGCCATTTATCTATTTCCCAACCAAATGACCATTTTGCCCCTCCTTGCCTATCCTTTCCTACTTAAACCTCAAGGGCACTTAAGTCCTTTCATTTCTATTTCATTTCTACCATTTTCTTTCTAAAACTTGTTACTCTCAGCAGTAACTAATGGTTACCCAGGTTACTAAATCTCCAATAACCATTACCCGCTAAACCTCAACTTAACCATAAAATCCCGAGGTACCCCTAGGCTCCTCCCGAGCCGGGTATAGAAAACCCGCTGTGACTCTGAAGTTAACTAGCTCTCTAGGACCGTCTCGGCACGTGCACCACAGTAATACAACCACACCCACGTGGTACAATTCACAGAATACAATTATCACAAATCAATACAGTTATGCCCAACATGGCCAAAATTACAATTACGCCCTTCTAACACGATCCGGGCCTACATGCATACTAGTAAACATAGCCATGCACCTCAGTTAAACAAATAGCCAAATAACATGCTTTAAATCATAACCATGCATTTAACTCATAAAATCTCACATAATTCCCATCGTGCCCTCCTGGCACGCTAATCAAGGCCTTTAAGCCTTATTAGCGAATTTGGGTCGTTACAATTATAGTCTACGAAATTGATAAAAAATCTCGGGATTTGCTTATTTGCTATCTAAGCAACCATATTTCCCAAGCGACTACAAACATAAAAACAACAAATATACATACAAGAAGCACATAGCATATAAACATAGCACATAAAATCGAACTTATTTTCCTTACCAAAACCGGGGTATTGGAGACACGTGCGGGATTGGAAACTCCTAAAACCAAACAATAAAACCATAAGTTTCCTAAAGAGAAGAGGATGAAAAGAATATCTAAACCACCGAGATAAGAACTTACCAAAAATCTTATGTTTCAAGGAAAATCAAACACCTAACCAAAAGCCATTATAACAAGTTAAGATTTGAAGAAAAAGAAAGGAATAAGAGGAATAGCAATGAACTAAACCTGAGGATAAAGAGTACCTTAGATAGCTTAGAAATTTGATCTTCACATCAATACCGAAATCACACTCTAGCTTACTTCCCAAGTGTTTAGAAAAGCTTAGATTTGAAAGCTTTCAACCCCAAAAGCCTAGTGTTTCTCTCTAGAATGAATTTAGCAGCTTGGAGGCTCTGAGAAGTGTTTGAAAGATGATGCAAATGGCTGAGTGAATGGTCCTATTTATAGAGTTCAAGGAGTGAAACTAACTCCCTTTAAATTGAATAAAAATTTGATTTTCTGCTCAACAGATGCCCAGAACTCGGTCAAAATCGTTCAAGAGCAAGTCCAAGTTGTTGAGGGCTGTTTCTAGCTCGGATTCCACGGAGTTTCAAAATATACAGGTGGAGCCGATATATCACCTCCTATAGGCAATATATCATTTGCTCCATATTCCCGAGGCTCTGTGGCTTTGTTCGTGCAAAGTCGATGTGTTTTCCGTATCATTATAGGCGATATATGGCCTCTATAGTTGGGATATATCGACTTACGTTGATATATTAAACACATTTTTGCACATTTTTAGCACACTTGAAGTTGTTTAAACCACTTTGACTGAGTAATACGAGATCCTAACAATTGAGGGAAGGTTCTAGACTTCCTAGGTTTATCCTTTATTAATTTATTCATCTAAAATCCTTAAATTCTTAATAAACATACATGTGTCAAATGTTACATCCTTAATTATTCTATCTAAACCTTAGGTTATAATAAATAATATTTCTAGGACCAACTTCAATAATCAAACCTTATGATAAAATTAATATTTCTAAACTATATATTAAACTTATAAAATCCATAACTATCTCTATGAGTTTCCAAATAATTCCAAGCTTGAACCAATAACCACGAAAACTAAACTGCTACGGCACAAGCTACCACTATATAACTAAGTAAAATTCTGAGACACTACAATTCTCCCCTACTAAAAGAATTTTGTCCCCAAAATTTACTTACCAAACAATTCCAGATACCATGCTCGGATGTCTTCCTCCAATTCCCACGTTGCCTCCTATTCTATACTATTACTCCATAAGACCTTGACTATTGGAATACTCTTAGACTATAATTCCTTCTTCCCCATCTCTAGGATGCTAACCAGTCGTTCCTCATAACTTAGGTCTTTCTGAAGTGCTAACGTATCATACTTGAGAACGTGGGATGAGTTTGACACATATCTCCGCAACATCGAGATGTGAAACACATTGTGGCTATCTGCTAGAACTGGCAGTGGGTCTAATCTATATGCTACTGGTCCCACCTTGTCCAATATCTCAAAAGGACCTATAAATCGGGGACTAAGTTTGCCTTTCTTCCCAAACTGCTTCACTCCTTTCATAGGAGATATTCTTAAGAAGACTTGATCTCCGACTTTGAATTTCACATTTCGTCGCTTGGTATTTGCATAACTCTTTTGTCGACTTTGAGCAGCAAGCGTACGATTTCTAATCAGTTCCACTGCGTCTTGAACCTCTCTAACAACTTTGGGTCCAAGAGGTTGTCTTTCTCTTACCTTGTCCCAATGTAACGGTGATCGACATTTCCTTCCATAAAGTAGCTCATAGGGTGCCATACCAATAGTTGCCTGGTAGCTATTATTGTAGGAGATTCTATAAGTGGAAAATACTTACTCCGCGATCCTCCGGAGTCTAGTTCATAAGCGCGCAATATATCTTCTAAAATATGTATGGTCCGCTCGGACTGCCCATTGGTCTGAGGATGAAATGTCGTACTGAGAATTAACTTGGTACCCATGGCTTGCTGCAAGCTTCCCCAAAATCTTGATTTGAACACTGAACCTCTATCAAATACTATGGTCTTAGGGATTCCATGCAGTCGTACAATTTCTCAAACGTAGATGTCTGCGTACTGGTCCGAAGTATACATAGTCTTGACAAACAAGAAGTGAGTTGACTTGGTGAGTCTATCTACCAAAACCCAAGCCGAGTCGTGATGCTTATTTGTTCGTGGTAATCCTGTCACGAAGTCCATGGCTATGTCTTCCCACTTCCATTCCGGAATACTAAGCGGTTGCAATAAGCCTACGGGTCGCTAATGTTCTGCCTTTACTTGCAGGCATATTAGGCATTTGAACACATCAACTGCTGCGTATTTCTTCATTCCCGACCACCAATATAGTGCCTTGAGGTCGTGAGTCATCTTGGTAGACCCCGGGTGAACTGAGTATGGGGGAGTGTGTGCCTCTTCCAATATCTTCATCTTAATTCCATGGTCATTTGGCACACATACCCGAGCTTTATATTTCAAGAACCCCTATCCTAATATAGATAAATCCATAGTCTTGCCTTCTTTGATTGCAGCCATATGCGATAATAGTGTGTCATCATGCCCTTGCCCGATCCATATATCATCCAGTAAATTTGACTGGATGGACAAGTTAGCCAGTTGACCCATGACTACTTCTTTCTCGGCATTAATCAACTCTTGCTGTAGCGACTTTTCAATTCTGGATAATACTGCTAGATTTCCATAACTTTTTCGATTTAACACATCTGCAACTACATTCTCCTTTCCTGGGTGGTATGAGATTTCACAGTCATAGTCCTTTACTAGTTCCAACCACCTGCGCTACATCATGTCGTGCTCCTTTTGCGTGAAGAAATATTTTAAGCTATTGTGGTTCGTATAAATCTCACATCGTTCTCCATATAGATAGTGGTGCCAGATTTTCAGTGTGAAGACCACCGTTTCCAACTCCATATCGTGTGTTGGATAGCGTTGCTCGTATTCCTTCAACTGTCTTGAGGCATAGGCTATCACCTTATCATTTTGCATCAGCACACATCCTAAACCTTGCTTGGACACATCACAGTATACTAAAAACTTGTCGTTAGGTGTCGGTACGCAAAGTACTGATGCTAAACACAATTTGTCTTTGAGCAACTGGAAGCTTTCTTGACATTTATCCGTCTAGTTGAACTTTTGTTGCTTCCGGGTTAGGTTGGTAAGCAGAGTGTCTATCTTAGAAAAAGCCTTCTACAAATCTCTGGTAATAGCCTGTGTAACGCCCCAACCCCTGGGACCGTTACGGTGTGCCTTGTAAACAGTGCTAAATTCGCTAATCGAGTCATTTGGCCAAAAACGTGTAACTAAGTATGACTAGCGGTTTAGGGATTTAAAACTCTGGTTAGGATGTAAAGTTTCACTAGAACGTTTAATATATACATTGGGATCTCGAAACTATAATTTCAGAGTTTATTACAGAAAAAAATTTACAACAGGCCGTTCTAAGCGGCAAAACAGGGTTCGACCCTAGTTCCACTTTAAACCTCGGCCGTGGCGGACGAGCAGCTGCATATGTACACATCATCACCTAAGCTCTCCAACTCAAGGATGGTCCAGCTTCCTCTTGCCTTTACCTGCACCACGTAGCACCCATGAGCCGAAGCCCAGCAAGAAAACACAATAAAGCATGATATATTATCAACAACGATCATAATAACCATTCAGGACTATCAGTCCAAGCAAATAAGTGACAATAGCCAAAAGTCACAATAATGAGCATCGCTCCCTCTAGCCATGTGACGATAGGGTCACCAGGGCTTAACTGATAAGTGATTCTTTCATAAGTTTAATCAGGACAGGTGCATGGTGAATGGTCACTAACATAACCTTCCTCCCGACTCTAGAATCGTGCTATGGACAACGTCCCCTAGCCATGTGACAAATAGTCACCGGGGTCATATACCTTGGCTATAAACATCTGGTCATAGACCAGGCAAGCGCTTATAAGTTCTTCGACCTTAGAGTCGGTCTCGCATTAATGCCATGGAGCTAGTCAATGCGTGATCATCGACCTTAGGGTCGGTCTGGCATTAGTGCCTTAGAGCCACTCAATGCACAATTCTCAACTTTAGAGTCGGTCCAGCATTAATGCCATGGAGCCATTCAATGCATGATTCATCGACCTTAGGGTCGATCTAGCATTAATGCAATAGAGCCATTCAATGCATGATTCTCGACTTTAGAGTCGGTCCCTGACTAGTCAGTGTCAAACACAAGTAAGCCATGCCACCAATCATATATCACATGTTCCATATCCATAAACAGGGTATCCATCATGCTTACTAAACAGGTACTAGCGCAATTAGGATGATGCATAAACACAGAGGCTCAAGATCTGAACGATATCATACTCAGTATACAAAGCATGTCCTAATCACATGTTTCTCATGCATCATATGCAATATATCCAGCAATCCAACATGCACCAATAACAGCCATGCATGTCACGTTTTATAGTCAACCAACATGCATCAAGAATAGACATGCATGTCATACTCAATAATCAACCAACATGCATCATAATAGCCATGCATGTCATACTCAATAATCAACCAACATGCATCATAATAGCCATGCATGTCACATATACACAGGGTGCAGTTTTCTTACCTCAAAGTCGAGCTATAATGATTTAAAGAACGATCCTTGAGAACGATCAACTTTTAGTCCTTTAGTGGTCACCTAGTCATAACCAAATATAAGATATCATCAATAAAAATGATCAACTTAAGTTCCCAAACAATATCTAGCCTTCGGGACATCGATCCCCACTTAACCAAGTAGTAGGATCAACCCCGAGGCCTATGGTAAGCACCCCTAAGCTAAAAACACAATTTTGGTCAAATCTGCCCTGATGGGCCGCGGCTCACCACAGCCATGCCGCGGCTCATCTCCCTGACAGAGGCATATTTGCCTCAGAAGCCACCTTAGGCCGCGGCACACAAAAGCCAGGCCGCGACTCATTACCCAGACTAGCCAAAAATCAGCAACGCACCAGCTCGACCTCCCCTGCATATTCCCTTAGAACCAAGCCTTCAAACTAGTTCAAAACCTTCTCCAAACACTCAATTCAACCTCTAAACAACATCTATATTAAACCCTCATCAAAACCCAAATCAAACATCAACCTAACTCCTATTAATTCTAATTAACCACCAAGAATTCACAAGCTGAAATCTTAAACTAAAACAGAGTATAAACCAGGAACTAATGGTTGAAACTTACCTCAAATCCGAGTTTGAACCTCCTTCAATGGCTGAACCAAACTCCTAAGCTTCCACCTTTAATTTCCTAGCTTAACTCCTCAATTTGGGCTCTCAAAATTCAAAGAAAAGTGAAGGAAGAAGCTTGTACAGGAAGAAAGGGAGAGATGAGGATGGGGCTCTCTGTTTTGGTTCTGTATTTTCTACAGCCTTCCAAACCCCAAAACTGATATAAATCCTTAAGGTCAAAAGACCATAATGCCCTTAAGCCAAATAAACCCCTTTAAAGGCTTCCAAGGGTAAAACCGTCCTTTCCCGCCTATCTCGTTAATTATAATTAACGCTCTCCAATTCCCGCTATTCTCAATATTCCCAAATACCAATAAATCATATCCCATTACCCTTTAATTCCCGGTAATCCTCTAATCATTAAATTCACCCCGAGACTCACCCCGAGCCCCGAACTTAAACCCGTTATGACTAGACCGAACACTTACATCTCATGATCGTCTCATGTCGATTAGCTCGAACCACTCCACCTTATAATGTGGCTATGTTAATTAATCACAACCATGCACCCAAAATATACAATTACGCCCACAGTGGCCAAATTACCAAATTACCCTCATAATTAACATATGAGCCCATATGCATGCATTCACCATCATATAAGAATATAATTCACGTAACACATGCATATAATCATTAAATATTATAATGAATCAATTATAGCCCTCCCGGCCTCCTAATCAAGGTCCTAAACCTTATTAGGAAATTTGGGGCATTACAGCCTGCTAGCCCAAGAAAACTTCTAACTTCTGAGGCATTCTTAGGTCTTGGCCAATCATTCAAAACCTCTACCTTAGTTGGGTCTACTGCGACTCCATCCTTGGATACTATGTGGTCGAGGAACGCTACTTGTGATAGCCAAAATTTGCATTTCTTGAACTTGACATAAAGTTAGTGCTCCTTTAGTCGTAACATGGTCAATCTTAAATGTTCTGTGTGCTCGACTTCATCCTTGGATTACACCAATATATTGTCAATGAATACCATGACGAATTTGTCCAAGTAATCCTTGAAGACCTTGTTCATTAAGTCTATAAATGTGGCTGGAGTGTTGGTAAGACCAAAAGACATAACTATGAACTCGTAATGTCCATAACGAGTCCTAAAAGCCATCTTTGGCATATCTTCTTCCCTTAACCTTGAGCTGGTGATAACCGGACCGTAGATCAATCTTTGTAAATACAGTCGCTCCCCAGAGTTGATCAAATAAGTCATCGATCCGGGATAGCGGGTACTTGTTCTTAATTGTCTCCTTGTTCAGCTCGCGGTAATCAATACACATCCGCATGCTTCCATCCTCTTCTTCACAAATAGAACCAGTGCCCCCCATGGCGAATGGCTCAGCCTGATGAATCCCAAGTCTAAGAGCTCTTGTAACTGTGTTTCAACTCCTTGTGTTCGGTAAGTGCCATCCGGTATGGTGCCTTTGAGATAGGCTCGGTTCCCAGTACTAGTTCGATTATGAAGTCAATTTCCTGAGTAGGGGGTAACCCTGGTAAGTCATCAGGAAATATTTATGGAAATTCCTTTATAATGCGGACGTCTCCAACCTTTAACGGTGTTTCCTATGCCACATCCGTGACGCTTGCTAAGAATGTGTGACATCATTTCTCTATCATCCTTTGAGCTTTGAGAGATGAGATAAGCAGTGTCCGTATTCTTGAAACTTTTCTTATAAAACATAATTTCTGACCCTCGGGGGTTTTGAACGTCACCTGCTTGCGTCTACAGTCGATGGTTGCGCCATGTCTTGCTAGCCAGTCCATGCCCAGTATTACGTCAAAGTCCTTGATCTCTAGCTCTATTAGGTCTCCTTCTAGCTAGGTGCCCTCGACTTTGATCAGTACTCCTCATACTATTCGTGATGATAGAACGATTTCGCCCAAAGGCAGTTCCGTAACAAACCTAGTTCTAAATCTTTCACAAGGTTTGTCTAATTTCTCTATCATTCCTAACAAGATATACGAGTGTGTTGCTCCCGAATCAAACAATACTGAACATATATTATCGAGGATAGGAAGCTGACCTGTGACCACCTTATTACTAGTTTCGGCTTCTCCCTGGGTCAAGGAGAAGACTCTGGTTGGAACCATCTTGTTGTCCTTTTTTTCTTCTGGTTTAAGCTGTGGACAATCTCTTTTTCGATGACCTTCCTGGCCACAATTGTAACAACCCTTGCTATTTGCACAACATTTCCTAGTATGTCATTTTTGGCACTTGGAGCACTGAGGGTATTCCACATAACCCGACCTATTATTACCATTGTTAGTTCGTGCTCTTTTGTCAGCGTCGGTTTGCTTATTATCATGATGCTTTCTTTTCTGCCCATTATTGCTATGCTGGTTTGTTTACCCAAAAACGACTGCTGATGACGTGGAAAGGATTTCTCACACGTGCTGACACGTGGCAGAGTCAAAATAAAGAGGTGATGTTCAATTATCGACCAGCTACCCATTGCTTCGTCAAACCTCACGATTATATGCAATCAGGCTGGTCGTATGCTTCAATTTATTTCCTTAAAAGATTGTAATCTTATAATAACTACGTTGATTATTTCCTCTTTATTGCCTTGATACACGGATATTAAGGATACTTAAGGCCCATTGGCCCATATAACCCCCCTTGAGCCTATAAATATGCATGAGAGAGCTCAAGGGGGGACTTTTGACTTTTGAATCTTTTTCTGAATATTGAGATAAATAGCATACAGTGCGATTATCCTCCAAGCAGTTGTATTTCCCCTAAGGCTTGTGAAACTCAAGAACCCTAGTTCTTTGATCACAACATTGGGATTCAATATTAATAATAGCACTAAGTGGACATAGGTCATTACCATTCATTGGGGCCGAACCACTATAAATCGTTTGTGTCTATTCTTTACCATTAGATTCCATTCTTGATTATCATCTCATTTCTTGTCGTATTTTTGACTCCGTGTCGTTGGCCAAATCAAGGGTCAACATGGTTGTTGTTGTGGTTTCGACCATTTTGAGTCTGATTCTATTGCTTGGGTTCAGACTTTCTTGCCTCCTCCTTGCTAACATTTTCTTGGAGTCTTTCCACCTCTATAGTCATTTCTAGATCATCGACGTAAGAAGTGGTTTCAGGATTTGCAAGCTTGACCCCTAATTTAGTCTTGTGTCTGAGTCCCCTAGTGAACTTGGTAACCCTCAAGTAGTCCTTCGGGACCAACTCTGGTGCAAAATTTGCTAGTCGACCAAATTGTCGAGCATACTCGAATATCGTCAAATTACCATGTTTTAGACTGGTAAACTCTTCCACCCTTGTAGCGATGGCTGCTGAGTTGTAGTACTTTTTGTTAAACAACTCCACAAATCTGGCCCAAATCATGGTGGTGGTATCGTGAGTCTACTGTACCAAATACCACCATATTCTGGCATCCTTTTTCAGTAGAGAAAAGACATAGGATATGCGATCCACGTTGCCGAGGTTCATGTGTGCCAGAATCGGCTCTACATTCCTGAGCCATTCTTCAACCTCAAAGGGGTCGGTTGTTCCTTCGAAATTTGGAGCATGCTGCTTACGGAAACGCTCGTAGACTGGCTCTATGTATTGAGCTGGATAAGGCGCATAATTTTCCATTGGCCATCTCCCATATGGATATCCTCCATTCTGCTCTTGTTGGGGTGCTTGAGCTATTGGCTGAGGCTACGGCTAAGGTTGCGGCTGTCGTTGTTGTTGTAGTAATTCTTCTACTTGTTGCCGTAATCAAATAATCTCAACGTTGTTAGCAACAATAGTGGCAGTGCGTTTCCCCCTTCTTCGGACTGGAGGGGCCTCGTGAGTCTCGTTGGCGGTGCTGGGGGCATTGCCATTCGTGCATGCAGACCTTCGTAGCAACATCTTCAACAAAGTTCTAACAGTCGATAAAAACACGTTAGAACTTACCCTAATAGTTTCTAAGGCAAAACTTAGTCTAAGCAAACATAACTAAGACCTATCAATTATGATTTCTTATGAAAAATTATGTAAGTCATATTTTTAAATTAGAGTGTGTTTCTATACTTAGACTATTAAGCCATCTTTATTATTTTCTAAGTCTATTTCTAACCACCCTATATGACTTAATTCTTAGGCTCGAAACTTGTTGCTGTTCCAAAGTTAACCATATTGAGGGAGGGCTGAGATCAATAAAATAGTTCCCACTACTATGGCCCCATAAACTCTCAATACAGAACTCGGTTCATTGATTTGTATCCACCCTCATCGAATTCAGTAATTATTTATTGAATTTATTCTAAATTAATTATGATTTCAAAAACCAAAAAAATATAAATTCAAACATGCCATTCAAAAATAACAACTTTATTCATTTGGAAAAAGATTTTCACTTATTACAATAAAAATTCAAAATAAATAAATAAACTATACTAATAATAACTAGAATAAAATTTCTAAAAATCAGGATCTTCTACATCGGATCCTTCATGTAGCATATCATCATTTATTTCCTTATAATCATCAATATCATAAGCCTTGAAACTACCACGGGGAATATTCATTAGGATATTATTCTTTTGCTCATTGGTGAATTGAATCTCAAACCTATAGGTAAACCTAAGTATAAGAAAATAATATCTCATGGCAACCGGTAAGTCATCTTCATTATCTATAGTTTCCCATAATTCTTCCAATTGTGTGTAGAGTTCCAGAACTTTACTTAGCTAGTTAGATAGTAGTAGTAGTAGTAGTAATAGCTAGTAGTAGTTATAGTATGTTTATTACTATGGATTTTGGTTCAAGCCGGGACTTAGTTGAGCACTCGTAGAAATACTTATAGATTTTATAAGTTTAACCTATAGTTTAAGAATATTAATTATAACATAAGGTTTGATTAATATAGTTGATTATAAAGATGTTATTTATTATACTATAAGGTTTAGATATAACTAATAAGATCATGGCACTTGTCGTGTGCATGTTTATTGAGAAATTAAGCACTTTTTGATGAATAGTTTTACAAAAGAAATATTTAAAAACCCTAGAACCTGAGCAGCTTTAAAAATGTTATATGACTCAGTCAAAGATGTTTACCCAATTCAAAGTAAGCTAAAAAAGTACAATTACGTGTATAATATTTTAGCGTATGCCGATATATCGCAGCTATAGGGGCGATATATCGCCACACGGGGAATACGAAAACACGTGAACTTCGCACAAACACATCGACGAACACTCGGGGCATAAGCCCAGGTGATATATCACCTACAATGGGCGATATATTGGCCCTAGGGAAAAAATTTCAAACGTTTTTGAAACCGAGCTCATTTTATTCCTTAACCTCTTAGCAAGCCTCTGAACGTTTTAACCGAGTCTTAAGCCTCTGCTAAACGAATATTCAAATGTTTTTCAAGTAATATTCATTATTTTTATTCAAGCTAAAAGAAGATCTTTTCACTCCTTGAACTCTATAAATAGGACCTAGTACCTAGCCATTTCTCTCATTCTTCAAGCTGTGTTCAGAGCTTTCAAGCTGCTAGGTTTACTATTGAGTGATAAACACTTGGGTTGGGTTATAAGGTTTATCAATTTAAGATTTATAAACACTTGGGAAGTAAGATAAATAGTGTGTTTTTCTATATCGAGGTGTAGTTCTGTTTTAGTACATCCAAAGGTATTTATAATCTTATGTTCATTTCTGTATGACTCTTTAGTTTCCATTAGTTTTCTTTACTCAAATCCTAACTCGTTGTTTTCCACTCTTGGTTAGGTATTTAAGTTCTTTGAACTTAAGGTTTCTTTTCGGTAAGTTTCATCTTGGTGGTTTAGTTCATTTCTTGATCATCTCTTTCATTAGAACTACTCACATTTTTATTGTTGGTTTTAGGAGTGTTCCAAATCCCGTCCTTGTTCTCACATCCCGGTTTTGGTAAGGAAAATAGGATAGAATTTTATATGTTTATATGATATGTTTATATGTTATGTTATGTTATGTAATGTTATATTATGTATGTTGATAGACCTTGGGCATATGACTTGTATAGCTAACAAGCCCCAATAATTTATGGGCATATGACTTGCTTAGCTAGCAAGCCCCACAAATCTATTGGGCATATGACTTGTTTAGTTTACAAGCCCCAAGTAGTATAATGGCCATTGTAGTAGTATATGATATATGTTTGTAGTATATGTTTATGATATAGTTTATGGGTATGTTTTATGTTTTTAGTAGATTTTCCTTGCTGGGCATTATGCTCATTCCTTTAACTCATTACCGTAGTATGTGATAGAAACCATCTAGGTACTCTTGCTACTATTTAGAGGTATGTTTAAACAAAACTATAGTCTACGATAATGATAAAAAAATCTCGGGATTTGCTTATTTTCTATCTAAGCAACCATATTTCCCAAGCGACTACAAACATACATACATAAAGCACATAGCATATAAACATAGCACATAAAATTGAACTTATTTTCCTTACCAAAACTGGGGTATTGGAGACAAGTGCGGGATTGGAAACTCCTAAAACCAAATAGTAAAACCATAAGTTTCCTAAAGAAAAGAGGATGAAAAGAAGATCTAAACCATCGTGATAAGAACTTACCGAAAACCTTAAGTTTCAAGGAAAATAAAACACCTAACCAAAAGCCATTATAACAAGTTAGGATTTGAAGAAAAGGAAAAGAATAAGAGGAATAACAATGAACTAAACCTGAGGATAAAGAGTACCTTAGATAGCTTAGAATTTTGATCTAAACCTCAATACTGAAATCACACTCTAGCTTACTGTAACGCCCCAACTCCAGGGACCGTTACGGTGTGCCTTGTAAATAGTGCTAAACTCGCTAATCGAGTTATTTGGCCAAAATCGTGTAACTAAATATGATTAGCGGTTTAAGGATTAAAAATTTTGGTTAAGATAGAACGTTTAATATATATGTTGGGATCCCAAAACTATAATTTCAGAGTCTACTACAAGAAAATATTTACAACAGGTCGTTCTATGCGGCAAAACAAGGTTTAACCCTAGTTCCTCTTTAAACCTTGGCCGTGGCGGACGAGCAACTGCATATGTACACGTCATCACCTAAGCTCTCCAACTCAAGGATGGTTCAACTTTCTTTTGCCTTTACCTGCACCACATAGCACCCGTGAGCCGAAGCTCAACAAGAAAACACAATATAACATGACATAATATCAACAGTGATTGTATCAATTATTTAGGACCAACAGTCCAAACAAATAGGTGACTATCACAAAAAGTCACAAATATGGGGACAGCACCCTTTAGCCATGTGATGATAGGATCACCAGGGCTTAACAGATATCAAAAGTCACCAATATGGGATCAACACCCTTTAGCCATGTGAGGATAGGATCACCAGGGCTTAGTCAATAAGTGAGCATCTCACTAGCTTTAACAGGATAGGTGCATGGTGATTAGTCACCAACATAACCTTCCCCCTGACTCTAGAGTCATAACTGTGGAACGGCGTTCCCTAGCCATGTGACAAACAGTCACCGGGGCCATATGCCCTGGCTCTGAATAACTGGTCTTAGACCAGACAAGCGCTTATAAGTTCATCGACCTTAGGGTCGGTCCAGCATTAATACCCCATATGAGTCATTCAACGCTGATATCGATTAGATCTAATCTTCATTTGGCTTGGCGTTCATGACGCTATGCCATCTCTGACTCTTAGGTCAGTAAGACACGACCAGTGTTCAACCCATTGTGAACTTGACTAATAAATCACAGCTTCACAGATGGATCTACACCATTGCCGAATCTGACTAATAAGTCAGTGCCATACACAAGTAAGCCATGCCACCAAATATATATCACATGTCCAATATCCATAAACAAGGTATTCATCATGCTTACTCAACAAGTAGTAGTACAATTAGGACCCTGCACAAACACAGAGGCTCAAGCTCTAAACGATATCATACTCAGTATATAAAGCATGTCCTAATCACATGTTTCTCATGCATCATATGCATTATATTTAACAATCCAACATGCACCAATAATAGCCATGCATGTCATATTTAATAATCAACCAACATGCATCAAGAATAGCCATGCATGTGACATATATACAGGGTGCAGTTTTCTTACCACATGGCATAATACCATTCTCTCAGTCATATATATATATCAAGGAGCCCTTAGTCCCGTTCATATATTCAACCGGGTGTAGTTTTCTTACCACATATTCGAGCTAGAACGAATAAAAGAACGACCCTTGAGAACGATCAACTTTTAGTCATTTAGCAGTCACCTAGTCATAACCAAATATAAGATATCATAAATAAAAATGATCAACATAGGTTCCCAAACCAATTTCTAGCCTCCAGGACAGCAATCCACACTTAACCAGGTAGTAGGATCGACCTCGAGGCCTAAAGCTAGCATCCCCAAGTCAAAAACCCATTTATGGCCAAAAATGCCCTTATGGGCCGCGGCTCACCACAGCCATGCCACGGCTCACCCTCAGACAGAGGAAAAACCTCCCCAGAAATCAACATAGGCCGCGACTCACCATAGCCATGCCGCGACCCTTTACACAGAACAGCAAGCCACCAACTTTTCTTCCCCTGCATTTTTCCTCGAAACCAAACCTTCAAACCAGTTCCAAACCTCATCCAAACACTCAATCCAATCCCTAAACATCATCTATATCAAACCCTCATCAAAACCCAAGGTAAACATCAATCAAAACTTCCATTAATCTAAACTTTCCATCAAGAAATCACAAACTAAAACTTAAATTAAAAACAGAGTAAAACCAGAGATTCCATGGCTGAAACTTACCTCAAACTTGAGATTAAACCCTCTTCAATGGTTGAACTAAGTTTCTAAGCTCCCACCTTTAATCTCCTAGGTTGTCCCTTCAGATTGGCTTCAAAATTCCAAAGAGAGAAAGAAGGAAAATGGTACACTGGTGAGGGAGAGAGATAAGGTTGATGAGGCTCTGTTTTTGTTCTGTATTTTCTACAGCCTTGAGTTATATAAATCTTAAGGGTGAAAAGACTATTTTGCCCCTAGGTCAAATAAAGGCTTCTAAAGTCTCCCAAGGGTAAAATCGTCCTTTCCCGCTTATCTCGTTAATTATAATTAACGCTATCCAATTCCCGCTATTCTCAATATTATCAAATGCCAATAAATCATATCCCATTACCCTTTTATTCCCGGTAATGCTCTAATCATCAAAATGACCCCGAGACTCACCCCGAGCCCTGAACTTAAACCCGTTATGACTAGACCGAACACTTACATTTCATGATCGTCTCATGCCGAATAGCTCGAACCAATCCACCTTATAATGTGGCTATATTAATTAATCACAACCATGCACCCATAATACACAATTACGCCCACATCGGCCAAATTACCAAAATACCCCTATAATCATAAATACACCCATATGCACGCATTTATCATCATATAATAACATAATTCACATTAACATGCATATAGTCGTTTAATATCATAATAAATCAATTATGGCCCTCCCGGCCTCCTAATTAATGTCCTAAACCTTATTAGAAAATTCAGGGCATTACACTTACTTCCCAAGTGTTTAGAAAATCTTAGATTTGAAAGCTTTTAACCCCAAAAGCCTAGTGTTTCTCTCTAGAATGAATTTAGCAGCTTAGAGGCTCTGAGAAGTGTTTAAAAGATGATGAAAATGACCGAGTGAAGGGTCCTATTTATAGAGTTCAAGGAGTGAAACTAACTCCCTTTAACATGAATAAAAATTGGATTTTCTAGTTAACAGATGCCCAGAACTCGGTCAAAATCGTTCAAGAGCAAGTCCAAGTTGTTGAGGGCTGTTTCTAGCTCGGATTCCATAGAGTTTCAAAATATATAGGTGGAGCCGATACATCGCCTCCTATAGGTGATATATTGCCTGCCCCATTTTCCCAAGGCTCCGTGGCTTCGTTCGTGCGAAGTTGACGTGCTTTTCATTTCATTATAGGCGATATATCGGCCCCTATAGCTGCGATATATCGGCTTACGCTGATATATTAAACACCATTTTGCACACTTTCAGCACACTTGAGGTTGTTTAAGTCACTTTTATTGAGTAATATGAGATTCTAACAACTGAGGGAAGGTTCTAGACATTCTAGGTTTATCCTTTATTAATTTATTCATGTAAAATCCTTAAATTCTTAATAAACATACATGTGACAAATGTCACATCCTTAGTTATTCTATCTAAACCTTAGGTTTTAATAAATAATATTTCTAGGACCAACTTCAATAATCAAACCTTGTGATAAAATTAATATTTCTAAATTATAGGTTAAACTTATAAAATCCACAACTATCTCTATGAGTTTCCAAATAATTCCCGGCTTGAACCAATAACCACGAAAACTAAACTACTACAGCACAAGCTACTTCTATCTAAGTAATATTCCCAGACGCTACAAATTCACAACAACGGTCTAAGCCGGTCAAGGTGCGTTACCAGGCACCAAGTATACAGTCCTAACCGAGTGGGTGAGTACAACATCCTTAGATGGCCATGCCATGGCAGCCCGCATTCAGCATGCTTATTGACGATTCCGGCCCTTACTGATCTCGGCCCCTTCCAGGATAGCTGCATATATATATATATAAATACAACATAATATATGCATACATCTATACATAATACTAAGCACAATACAAGCATAGATAATCAAGTCATGCCTTGCTCTACAGACACAGATAATTTTCTTACCTGTCTAGATATGATCCCCTGGGTAAGCAGCCTAGATATGATCCCCGTCAACCTCTCGGATTAGTCCTAAGTAACAATAATATAGAGCCTCCATCAATCTCAGGTAAATAAAGACTTCCGGACCTAATTCTAGTCCCTAGGGCCTCGAATATTACTAAACCGGGTAGTAGGATCCTTCCCGAGCCCCCAAGTTTGAGTTCCTGAGCTTAAAAACCCTAATTGGCCAACATTCTCTATTTGAGTCGCGATGCTCACCAGAGGTGCCGCAACCCTCCATAAGTCAGAGAGCAACCTAGGCATTTTCCTGGACACGTGCTGTGGTGCGCCCTGCCTAGCGCCGAGGCGCTAAGGCAGTTTAGAGAACCCCCTTAGCACTCTGAGTTCATGCGAGTCGTGGTGCTCAAGAACAGTTCCATGACGCGACCCCTCGAACCCAGAAACTCCAACAATTTCCCAGAGTTTTGCCCGAGCCAAACCCATCAGAATTTACCCAAAACAGCAGCTAAACCTAGAATTAAGCCACCCAAGCCTCAAAAGAGAGAGAGAGAGAGAGAGAGAGAGAGAGAGAGAGAGAGAGAGAGAGAGAGAGAGAGAGAGAGAGAGAGAGAGAGAGAGAGAGAAATTCTGAGAGTTTTTTGTTCCTTTTGTCTTCCCTCTACAAGGTCCTAATGGTTGAGTCTATCCCTTTTAAAAAGACTAAAATGCCCCTTATCCCATCCTTAGCCCTTTAGTGCCTCCAAGGGCTAAATGGTCATTAGCCACGTTTCCTGCTAATTCCTCGAGTAGTCCTATAAATCCCCAATTAATCGTGGCATACCCAAATAATCGCCAAATAACTACCTGTTACCTGTGTTGGGAACTGTTCTTAGTGCGCAACAGAAATTGCGGTAATGGTAGTATTGTAGACAACAATTTTTTTTCTCAAATAAACAACTCTATATGAGGATCCATTAATGTAATATGTTAATCAACAAAATATGTATACGTAAAAATGATATGAAATGATTTACTTCTTACAGCCTATCAAGAGTCCTTGAATATTTTCGTATATAATTCGATCTTCCTATCCTCGCTAGAGTACTCACACCAAGTTCTTCCAAGACATTCTCTACACCTCAAGATGTGGGTGGGCACATAGAGAACAAGAATCAAATTTGTGAATGAAAAGTATTCTCAACACATGAGACTCTTGATTATAGGCTAAAGATAAAGATTTTCTTTTTGTGAGAATATGGCGATCACTTTTTCTGATACTTAAAAAAAACTTTCTTATTTCTTATTTTCTATCATAAAGAATATAATAATAATAATAATAATAATAATAATAATAATAATAATAATAATAATAATAATAATTGAAGTCAAAGTCTTACATTCCATTTTCAAACATTTTTCAAAATGTTTTATTAATTAATTAAGTAAAAGAAAAAACCAATAACTGATCACTATCAGTAGTGGTACACGCATAGGGCAGTCTAGGAAACCCTATACGTGTAACACTTTCCTAAAATAAGGGGATTTGATTTTTCATACATATTTATTTTAATTAATTAATAATTAGAAATTCAAATAAGGTATCATCTTTTTAAGGAAAAGATAACAACTTAAATTTTAAAATTCAAAATTCAAAATTTGAATTTTCATTATCTTCTTATTATTAATTAAATAAATATAATAATCAAAACTAATTTTGACTATCCATATTTATCCTTTCTCACTTAAATAAAATAATTGATTAAAATCAATTTCTTTTATTTCTATACAATTTCGAAAATTGCATTAATGCAATAATAAATTGTGCAACTTCAATTATCACATAATTGTATATTTATCCCGAAGAATAAATACTCTCAAATAACCCATTCACAATTTGACCCCTTGTATCAACTCTTACCTTGAATAGTGTTGATAGAGCCGCCCCAAGGACCTATGGACCAATAATTCCAAGCTCCAACAAATAATAGATTATTAACCAAAACTCTTTGATTCAATAATCATATTTATTAATCTCATGATTACACCACTATAAATATGATAATGCATTCTTGAGAATTAAAAACATATATTTACTGAGTACTTTATTGTAACCATAAAGTGTCCATTGATATAATCATTACATACAAATTAATCATCTATTGATGATTTAGAATTAAGTGGGAATGACATTAGTGTTTTACCCTTTTAATTATATCTAGTTTCCTAGTGTACCATTGACTTCCCTAGTGAAGGTTAATTCATAATCTGATTATGAATTTGATGCCAATAACCTTTTCAGTTCCAAAAGCCAACCCAATAAGGAACCATCATTCAATCTATAAGAATGTATAGATTCCATATCTGTTAAGCTATGTCCCTAGCTATATACATCATTGAGTCCCCAAAACAACAGTTCTTAGTCTGATCATTATGACAAACGGTAACCCATGAATCAAAGGATCAAATAACATATATAGGAGTTCATAGTAACTTCAGGATTGAGATTAGTTTGTATATGATCATCAGTTGATGCGTTTTATAATACTACAAAATAGTATTTAAACAAGTATTATTAAATCACATTTGGTCCAGTTCTACATACTCTTAATATGAAAAGTACCTCCACTAAAGTGTCCTACTACACTAGTAACCCAGATCTAGGTCACATGTATTCATAATACTAGTGGACCATACTAGCAGTAATTAATCTAAAGATTCCACAACTTTATTTTACTGTGAACTATTTAAGTCCATTATCTCAATCTCGATCATCTCATACCAATATGATATTGAGACCACATAGATGAACTTGAGAATTTTATGATATTTACTTAATATTATCAACGATAATATAGTGTTAGGAACAGTTCCTAGTGTGCAATGGTAATTGCGGTAATGGCAGTATTGTATACAACAAATTTTTTTTCGTATAAACAAATTTATATGAGGATCTTTTAATATGCAATATGTTAATCAATATAATATGTATATGTAAAAATAATACGAAATGATTTACCTCTTGTAGCCTATAAAGAATCCTTGAATCTTTTCGTATATATTTCGATATTCCTATCATCGTTAGAGTACTCACACCTAGATCTTTCAAGACGTTCTCTACACCTCAAGATGTGGGTGGGCACATAGAGAACAAGAATCAATATTTGTGAATCATAAGTATTCTCAACACATGAGACTCTTGGTTATAGGCTAGAGAGAAAGGTTTATCTTTTGTGTGAAAAAGATGATCAATTTTTTTCTTGTGTGAAAAGTTATTCTCCTATTTTCTATCATATAGAATATATAGACATAATAAAAATAATAATAAAATTTATCATCTTTAATAATAATAAAATAAATGATAATTAAAGACAAAGTCCTACATTCCATTTTAAAATTATTTTCAAAATGTTTTATTAATTAATTAAATAAGCTAAAAAACCAATAACTAATCACCATCAGTAGTGGTACATGCATAGGGCAGTCCAAGAAGTCCTATACGTGTAGCATTTTCCTGAAAAATGAGATTTGATTTTTCATGCATTTTTATTTTAATTAATTAATAATTAGAAATTCAAATAAGGTATCATATTTTTAAGGAAAAGATAACAACTTAAATTTCAAAATTTAAAATTTGAATTTCCATTGTCATCTTATTATTAAATAAATAAAAATTATAATCAAAACCAATTTTGACTATCCATATTTATCCTTTCACACTTAAATAAAATAATTGATTAAAATCAATTTCTTTTATTTCTACACAATTTCGAAAATTGCACTAATGCAATAATAAATTGTGCAACTTCAATGATCACATAATTATATATTTATCCCGAAGAATAAATATTCTCTGAAATAGCCTATTCACAGTTTGACCCTTATATCAACTCTTACCTTGAATGGTGTTGATAGAGCCGCCTCGGGGACCTATGGACCAATAACTCCAAGCCCCAATAAATAAAAGAATATTAACCAAAACTCTTTGATTCAATAATCATATTTATTTATCTCATGATTACTCCACTATAACTATGAGACTGCACTCTTGAGAATTAAAGACATATTTACTGAGTACTTTATTGTAACCATATAGTGTCCTTTGATATAATCATTACATACAAATTAATCTTCTATTGATGATTCATAATTAAGTGGGAATAAAATTATCGGTTTACCCTTTTAGTTATATATTGATTCCTAGTGTACCATTGACTTTACTAGTTAAGGTTAATTCATAATCTTATTATGCATTTGATGTCAATAAACTTTCCAGTTCCAAAAGCCAACCCAATAGGGAATCATCATTCAATCTATAAGAAGGTATAGATTCCATATCGGTTAAGCTATGTCCCCAACCATATACATCATTGAGTCCCCAAAACAATACTTCTTAGCCTGATCATTCTAACAAACCGTAGCACATGAATCAAAGGATCAAATGACATATGTAAGATTTCATAGTAACTTCAGGATTAAGATCAGTTTGTATATGACCATCAGTTGATGTGTTTTGTAATACTACGAAACGGTATTCCAACAAGTATTATTAAATCACATTTGGTCCAGTTCTACATACTCTCAGTATGCAAAGTACCTCCACTAAAGTGTCCTACTACACTAGTAACCCAGATCTAGGTCACATGTATTCATAATACTAGTGGATCGTACTAGCAATAATTAATATAAAGATTCTATAACTTTATTTTACTGCAAACTATTTAAGTCCATTGTCTCAATCTCGATCCTCTCATACCAAAATGAGATTGAGACAACATAGATGAACTTGGGAATTTTTTTATATTTACTTAATATTATTAACAATAATATAGTACATAAGCTACATATATACAATAATTCAATTCATTAAAACCATTGTGAACTACAATTGTGTTAATGGCACAATCCCCGACATATAGTACATAAGCTACATATACACAATAATTCAATTCATTAAAACCTCTGTCAACTACAATTGCTTTAAGGACACTATTCCCACCAATCTCCCACTTTCCCTAAGGCAAATGAGGCATTTCCCTCAACCCCATGCTTCTTATATGACCCTGAAAAGATTTAATAGATAAAGTCTTTGTGAACGAATCTGCAAGATTATCTTAAGAGGAAATCTTCAAGACAGTAGCATCTCCACGGTTGATTATCTCTTGGATCAAGTGATATTTCCTCGTGATGTGCTTTCCCCTCTTGTGACTTCTGGGTTCCTTTGAATTAACTACTGCCCCACTGCTATCACAGTACTGAACAAGTGGCTTATCTATGTCTAGAACAACTTCCAGATCAATATAGAACTTCTTGAGCCACACAACCTCTTTAGCTACTTCACAAGCTATTATGTATTCGAATTTCATGATGGAATCTACAATACTAGATGGTTTAATACTTCTCCAAACTACAACACCTCCTCCAAGTGTGAAAACTGATCCATATGTCAACTTTTGGCTATCTTTGTCTGATTTAAAATCAGAATCAGTATATCCAGTAGGGTTCAGGTCTCCACCTGAATACACAAGCATGTAATCTTTAGTATGTCTGAGATACTTGAGAATATTCTTTACTGTTGTCCAATGACTCAGATTGATAACGACTGACTATCCCTACTGCATAACACATGTCAAGTCTAGTGCACAACATTGCATACATTAGACTACCTACCACAGAGGCATAGGGATACTGTCTCATGTCCTCCTCTTCCTGAGGTGTTTGTGGACATTTTTCTTTAGACAATTTAACTCCTGACCGGGTAGACATAGTGCCTTTCTTGGAGTTTTGCATGCCAAAGCTTTCTAGCACTTTATCAATATAAGTCGCTTGAGACAGTGCCTAAACTTTGTTCTTTCAATCTCTACATATCTGAATTCCCTGAACATATTTGGCTTCTCCCAAATCATTCATTTGGAATTGCTTAGCTAACCATTTCTTTACTTTTGATAATGTTTCTATGTCATTCCAACGAGTAGAATATCATCAACGTAAAGAACGAGGAATACCACAATCATATCTTTGATTTGTTTATAAACACAAGGTTCATCAACATTTTGTTCAAAACCAAATGTTTTGATTGTTTCATCAAATCTAAGATTCCAAGATCTCAAAGCTTGCTTGAGTCCATAAATAGACTTAAGAAGCTTGCAAAATTTTTGCTCTTGACCTTTAATTTCGAACCCTTCTGGTTGAGACTTGTAAATGGTTTCTTCAAGATAGCCATTCAGAAAAGTTGTTTTAACATCCATTTGCCAAATCTCATAATCCATGCAAGCAGCTATAGATAAGAGTATGCAAATAGATTTAAGCATGGCCACAGGTGAAAAAGTTTCTTCATAATCAGCTCATTCTTTCTGTGTGTAGCCTTTTGCTACTAGCCTTGCTTTGAAAGTCTCTACTTTCCCATCTTTTCCTATCTTTTTCATTAATATCAATTTGCAACCAATAGGTTTAACATGTTCAGGTGGATCTTCAAGAGTCCAGACCAATTTGGAATACATCGATTCCATTTCAAGGTCCATGGCGTTTAGCCATATTTCTTTGTCAGAATCTTCCATTGCATCTATATATGTCAATGGATCATCCTTGTTTGTGTCAGACACAAGCATCTAAACTTAATGTTCATAGAGAATTGGTTGTTTACCAACCCTCCAACTACGACAAAGCTCTCCATTGTTCTGACTAGAACTAGCAATATCCTTCGGCCGTTTTTCATTTGCCACTGCTGGTGATTGGTTTTGTTTATTTGAGACCATTTCCTCAAGTACAACTTTACTTTGAGGTTTGTGGTTATTTATATAGTCATGCTCCAGAAAATTAGCATTTGTAGATATAGATGTTTTGTTATCTTTGGGACTACACCACCTTTTGTTTCTTTGGAATATCCTACAAACATGCACACGTCAGTGCATGATTCCAACTTCCAGTCTTTCCTTTAAGCACGTGTGCAGGACAACCCTATATACGGAAATGGCATAAACCAAGTTTAGTACCATTCCATAATTCCAATGGTGTTTTCTGAATAGACTTAGAAGGACCAACATTGACTATGTATAGAGCACATTTTATTGCATTACCCTAGAGTGACAAAGGCAATGATGAGAAACTAATCATCGATCTAACCATATCCAACAAGGTTCTGTTCTGTCAATCTGAAACACCATTTTGTTGTGGCGTTCCAAGTGTAGTGAGTTGTGATTGAATACCATGCTCATGCAAATGGTTCTCAAATTCATAATCTAAGTACTCTCCACCTCGATCTGGTCGAAGCACTTTTAGTGATTTACCTAATTGTGTTTACAACTTCTGCTCGAAATTCTTTAAACTTACCAAAGTTTGAGATTTCCTTTGCATTAAATATAGGTAACAATATCTCAAATAATCGTTAATGAAAGTGACAAAATATTCATAACCTCCTCTAGCTTGAACATTCAATGGACCACAAACGTCTGTCTGTACAAGTTGAAGTAGTTCTGTGGCTCTTGAACCTTTAGTTGAGAAAGGTCTCTTGGTCATTTTGCCTTCTAGGCAGGATTCACATACAGGGAGAGAACCAATAGATAGTTCTCTTAAAGGACCATCCTTTGTTAGTCTATTAATTCTTTCTAGACCAATATGAACCAATCTCAAATGCTACAAATATGTTTCACTATCGGAATCTGTCTTTTGTCTTTTAATAGATCTGGGATTTGCAGTTTTAAATAATTCAGAATTATAAACATGCTCAACATTGGACTCTAACATGTAAAGTCCACCTTCAAACTTTGCAGAACAAATGTCAAAACCATATTTCGAAATAACAAACTAATTATTATTAAAAGAAACATTAAAACCTTGTTCATGCAATTTTAATAAGAAAATCAAAATTCTAGAAAATCCAGGAATAAAATAAACATTGTCCAACACAATAAATTTATATTATAAAAAACTAGGCAAGATTTTCCAACTGCAGCTGCTGAGATTTCTTACCCACTTCCAACTCTCTTGGTCACCTCTCCATGAGCTAGCTTCCTCGAAGTACTAAGACCCTGTGAAGAAAAAAAACATGATTAGTGGCCCCAGAATCAACTATCCAAGATGAAAATTCACCTTCCACTAAACTAGATTCTAAAACAAGTAAATCAAATTTACCCTTCTTTTTGTCTTTTAGTTCAGCTAGATACTCAGGACAATTCCTTTTCCAATGACCATCAAATCTACAATGAAAGTGTGATCCTTTTGGTGCCTTCTTTTTGGAATTCTTTGCAGCTTTGTTCTTCTTGGAAGACTTGTTGGTCTTCTCTGGTTGTTTGTCCTTTTTCTTGTCCTTTCCTTGGCCACCCTTCATTTTCTTCGAATTACCATTTGAAGTGGAAGGCTTGGTTTCAACAACATTTGCCTCCTCGACCTTAGTGGAACTTTTGTTTAGAGATTCAAAAGTTTTCAACTCATTCAACAGTTGGGTCATCTTGTACTCCAACTTGTTCATAACATAGTTGGTAGTGAATGATGCAAAAGCTGGTGTGAGAGATTCAAGTATCACACTTACGTGAGTTCTCTCATCAATGGTTGCACCATGGATTTCTGCATCGTACAATATGTTGATCATGTCTAGGACATGTTCTCTGACAGAGACATTTTACTTCATTTTCATATTCAAGAAGCTTCTAGTAGCATCATGCCTGCACTTATCAGACTGCTAGCTAAACATGCCTTGTAGAGATTCCAAAATCTCATAAGCTGTTTCAAAAATTTCAAACTTCTTTTTGAGCACATCGCTCATACTAGCAAGCATATAACATTTGGCCTTATTGTTAGATAAGATCCAATTGTCATACTTTTCTCTAGCAATTTTGGCAGCAGTGGGAGCAAGAACCTCATGACATTCCTCATTCAGGACAAACATGCGGTTTTCACATATCAAAATAATGTTCATGTTCGATTTCCATTTCATATAGTTATCACCACTCAATTTCTCATTAGCAAGTAAAGCAATTATAGGGTTTGGATTAGACATATTGCTGAAAAATAAATAAAATATAATGAATTAATACATATAATAAATATCAGTTTATATTTGGAATAGTAAACATGATGCATGAATGCAACACATAAAAAAATTACTAATCCACGATAGATTAATTTGAAAATTAATAAATTAGCCTTGGGGTAGGTCAGACTAATCATAAATTAACCTTGAGACAAGAATTCAACTCCATAAGTGAAAACTTAAAAACTTCTTTTTCTCTTTAGACTTATGAATTACCATTAGTTTGGTCAACATGTACTAGTCGTGCTCGAAAGCCTAGATACATCTTTTGAGTGTAACCAATTATTTTTCGATTAATGACTTAACTCAAGAGTGTGCCTTAGGGTTAGTCAAACTTGAAATCCATCACTAGGGGTAAGCATCGGTCGGTTTGGGCGGTTTTTTCATAACATAAAATCCAGAATTCGTTTTTCGGTCTGGATTGGTGCAATCCAAAAACCGACCGACCAAACCAGTTAAAAGAAAAAACCGACCGTTTTGGACCGCGGTTTGGTTGGTTAAACCGATCAAACCGAATTTATTATTATTTTTTTAATTTTTAATTTTTTTTTGAAAGTTTTAGTTAAAAAATTAAAAATTTTGGATTGTTGGAATCCATTTTTGTGCATTTTTAAAACATAAATATATAGAACATAATTTCATATTTTTTATTTTTATTTAATAATTTTAATAATTAATAATGATATGATATTATATTATTATATATTATATTGTTCGGTCGGTTTCAGTTCCACCAGCCGGTCCACACAAAATTTTCAAACCGACAGAACAGTGGCAGTTTTTTCGGTGTTCGGAAGGTCGGTGTACACGGTTTTTTCAGTTTTTCGGATTTTATGCTCAGCCCTATACATCACTAATCTTATTCTCATAGGAGAAGTCAACCTTGAGATAAAATAAATATATTCGAAAGCCTTTCCTTAGGGAGGCCGCAAATGGAGGCAACACGAGGCCCTTCCTATGCCTCTCGGTGTTCAACCAATAATGGAGACAATGAGACTTATTGTCATAATTCCCTCTCCCACTCACTATTTTAAAAGAATGTGTTTTTCTCAAAAATGATATTTTTCAATTTAGTAGTAAAACTAATTAAATTAATTTTACCAAATGATATTCTAATAAATACTAATCCAATCATGCAAAATAAATAATCGTGCCCTAGATTAATTTTATTTTGGGTTTTAATAAAAGGAATACCATTTTAATTTCACAATTTTTTATTAAATAAGAAAATAAACAAATTTTAAATTATATTTACCATCTTAACTAATTAAGACTAAATTAATTATATGAGTCATCAAATAAAAGCATATAATCAATCCTAAGCATGTTTCTACAAAAATGAGATGCATGCTTAATATGTACTGTGTGGGTAATATGTATGACATGTTATAATGCATGATAAAGTATCAAAAAATTTAATCATGTTCAAACAAATCAATAAAAATAAATAAATATGGGTTGAGTTCTTTGGATATTTCTAAAAATTTACAACACTTGCAAAAAAAAATACACAAAAAAGTAATTAAACTAACTAAGGCCTAATGAAGAGCAACTCCTTTGATCTTGGACCTTCTCTTTTAGTCTTTGTTAACATTTTAATTATTTAAAACAATTTCTAAATAATCAAACTTTGCGTTTTAATACCCAACAAGTTATTGAGGCTTAATTGGAATTTGGACTCACCACAATTAATTCAAAAATTATAATTAAAACACTTTTAACTATATTGGGCTCAAAATGGCCCAAAAGGATAATTACACATCCATTAGGATTTGCATGACACAAACCCTAATGGCTGTGTCATGGTGGGTGGCGACAAGGGAACCCAATGACGGAGGAGGGCATGAGCGACCATTTGTGGTGGGGTCACGTGCCTTGGGGTGCGTGCAGCAAGAGGAGGCGAGACATGGTTGGACCACCATGCATGCTAGGGCGGAGGAGGACCCAACGGTGGTGTCTCCTCAGGGTGCGGGACATAGATTACAATAATTTTATATATTAAAATACAATAAAATAAATTAAAAACAAACTATGTCCCATAATGGCTTACAATTTTTGTATACCTAGAAAATTTAAGAACCTTTCATGACCCAAAAACACCATGAAAACGAATCCTTAAGAACATCAACAAGTCATACATAAATATCCACCCATTCATATATTACACATAATATAAAAAATGCATATGATACCCACGCAATAATTAACGTACGCAAGGATTAAAGATGGCTCTGATACCAATTGCTATAAACTATTCCTAGTGCGCAGCGAAAATTGTGGTAATGGTAGTATTGTATACACCAATTTTTTTTCTTCATATAAACAACTTTATATGAGGATCCTTTAATATGCAATATGTTAATCAATAAAATATGTATACGTAAAAATGATACGAAATGATTTACCTCTTCCAGCCTATGAAGATCCTTGAATCTTTTCGTATATAATTCGAACTTCCTATCCTCGCTAGAGTACTCACACCAAGATCTTCCAAGACGTTCTCTACACCTCAAGATGTGGGTGGGTACATAGTGAACGAAAATCAAATTTGTGAATGAAAATTATTCTCAAGACATGAGACTATTGATTATAGGCTACAGAGAAATGTTTTCTTTTTGTGAGAATATGGTGATCACTTTTTTTTATGCTTAAAAAATAAAACTTCTTAATTCTTATTTTCTATCATATAGAATACATAGGTATTATTACCATAATAATAAGAATAAGATAATAGTGATCATTTTAATAATAATAAAAATAAATGATAATTGAAGACAAAGTCTTACATTCTATTTTAAAACATTTAATTTTTTTTATTAATTAATTAAATAAAAGAAAAAACCAATAACTGATCACTATCAGTAGTGGTGCACGCATAGGGCAGTCCAGGAAACCCTATGCGTGCAACACTTCCCTAAAATAAGGGGATTTATTTTTCATACATATTTATTTTAATTAATTAATAATTAGAAATTCAAATAAGGTATCATCTTTTTAAGGAAAAGACAACAACTTAAATTTCAAAATTCAAAATTTGAATTTTCATTATCATCTTTATTAATTAAATAAATATAGTAATCAAAACCAATTTTGACTATCCATATTTATCTTTCACACTTAATAAAATAATTGATTAAAATCAATTTCTTTTATTTCTATACAATTTCGAAAATTGCATTAATGGAATAATAAATTGTGCAACTTAATTATCACATAATTGTATATTTATCCTGAAGAATAAATATTCTCTCAAATAACCCATTCACAGTTTGACCATTGTATCAACTCTTACCTTGAATAGTTTTGATAGAGCCACCCTAGGGACATATGGACCAATAATTCCAAGCTCCAATAAATAATAGATTATTAACCAAAACTCTTTGATTCAATAATCATATTTATTAATCTTATGATTACTTCACTATAAATATGAGACTGCATTCTTGAGAATTAAAGACATATATTTATTGAGTACTTTATTGTAACCATATAGTGTCCTTTGATATAATCATTACATACAAATTAATCTTCTATTGATGATTCATAATTAAGTGGGAATAAAATTATCGGTTTACCCTTTTAGTTATATATTGATTCCTAGTGTACCATTGACTTTACTAGTTAAGGTTAATTCATAATCTTATTATGCATTTGATGTCAATAAACTTTCCAGTTCCAAAAGCCAACCCAATAGGGAATCATCATTCAATCTATAAGAAGGTATAGATTCCATATCTGTTAAGCTATGTCCCCAGCCATGTAAATCATTGAGTCCCCAAAACAATAGTTCTCAGCCTGATCATTCTGACAAACCGTAACGCATGAATCAAAAGGTCAAATGACATACATAGGAGTTCATAGTAACTTCAGGATTAAGATTAGTTTGTATATGATCATCAATTGATGTGTTTTATAATACTACGAAATGATATTTAAACAAGTATTATTAAATCACCTCTGGTCCAATTATACATACTCTCAGTATGCAAAGTACCTCCACTAAAATGTCCTATTGCACAAGTAACCCGGATCTAGGTCACATGTATTTATAATACTAGTGGACTGTGCTAGAAGTAATTAATCTAAAGATTGCACACCTTTATTTTATTGCAAACTATTTAAGTCTATTATCTCAATCTCGATCCTCTCATACCATTATGAGATTGAGACCACATAGATGAACTTGGGAATTTATGATATTTACTTAATATTATTAGCAATAATAAAGTACATAAGCTACATATACACAATAATTTAATTAATTTATTCATTTCATTAAAACCATTGTCAACTACAATTTTTTTAAGGGCAATATTCCCAACAACTCAATCAACCTCGAATACGCACTACGTTCCCAAAATACCCCTAGGCTCACCCCAACTTAGATATTTGACCCCGTTGTGACTATTCCACTAATCTGCTCACTAGGACCGCCTCGAGCCCAATATCGCAAGTATACCCACATAATAATGTGGTCTTAGTCGTAACACACACATAATTACATTTATGCCCTTAACGGGCCAAAATTAAAAATATGCCCTTATTGACAAGAACAAGCCCACATGCATATTTAATACACATAAACATGCATATGTATATATATATATTCATATTATAATACAACTCGAGTAATCAAGTAATGATACACATATATCATAATTAATTCACCTAATAATGCAGCTAAATAATTTATTGCCCTCCTTACATATCAATCAAGACACTAAGCCTTATTACCAAATTTGAGACGTTACAATTATCCTCTCCTTACATAAATTTCGTCCTCGAAATTTACTTGAATAGTTCGGGATGTGATCCCGCATATCTAACTCAAGCTCCCAAGTTGCCTCCTCTACTTTATTGTTTCTCCACAACATTTTCACTAAGGCAATGGTCTTGTTCTGTAAGAATTTGTCCTTTCTTCCTAGGATCTAGACTGGCTGCTCCTCATATGATAAATCCTGATCCAACTCCAGGTTTTCATAACTCTACACATGTGCAGGATTTGATATGTACTTCTGGAGCACAGACACATGAAACACGTCGTGAACCCCTGATAAAGCTGGAGGCATATCTAATCTCTACGCCACCTCTCCAACTCGTTCCAGAATCTCAAAGGGGCCAACAAACCTAGGACTTAATTTTCCTTTCACTCCAAATCGTTTCACTCCTTTCAAAGGAGAAACTCTGAGAAACACATAATCACTTACTTGAAACTCTACACTTCTACGTTTTAAATCTAAGCAATTCTTCTGTCTACTCTAGGAGGCAAGCATTTGAGCTATAATCTTCTCAATTACCTCATTAGTCCTCTGAACTGCCTCAGGATCTAGATACTTTCTCTCAGCCATTTCATCCTAATGAATGGGCGATCTGCATTTCCTCCCATACCACATTTTATACAGAGCCACTTCGATAGTTGCCTGATAACTGTTATTATCAGAATTCTCAATCAAAGGGAGATACTTACACCAAGATCCCCCAAAATCCAACACACAGGCCCGCAACATGTCCTCTAGTATTTGGATCATCCTTTCAGTCTGTCCATTCGTCTGAGGATGATAGGCTGTATTGAATTTGAACTGTGTGCCCATAACCTTTTGTAGGTTTCCCAAAACATAGAGGTAAAGGTGGGGTCCGTGTTTGACACTATCGATTTTGAAGCCCCATGAAGACGCATAATCTCTTTTATGTACAATTCAACATACTGCTCCACCGTATAATTCATTCTAACGGGCAAAAGGTGGGCCAATTTGGTGTACCTATCCACAATTATCAACACAAATTCATGTTGCCCCACTATTCTTGGCAATCAAACCGCGAGGTCCATGGAAATATCCTCCCACTTCCACTTTGGAATTCCTAGAGCCTGCAGCAACCTTGTTGTCCTTTGATGTTTAGCCTTCATCTGCTGACATGTTAAGCACTTGGCCACATAATCAACCACATCTTTCTTCATTCCTAGCCACCAATACAGAACCTTTAGATCTTGGTACATGTTCTTCGTACCCGAATGTAGGGAATAAGGAGTGGTATGAGACTCATCCAGAATCTCTCGCCTGATACTAGAGTCCACCAGAATGCAAATCTGATTTTTATATCTCAATAAATGTGCCTCTAAAATAGTAAAGTCTCTGGCCAACCAAGATAAGATGTTCGCCCTGTGTTTCTTCAATTGAGGATCCTCCTTCTGCGCTTCTCTGATTCTCTCAAGAAGTGTGGACTGAAGGGTAATGTTGGCTAGCTGACCAATTACCATTTCAATCTCTGCTCTTGTCATTTCTTCAGCTAGCTTTTCTGATATCTATCTTGAACTGAACAACTGCCCTGGACCCTTCCGACTCAATGCTTCGTCCGCCACATTGGCCTTTCTTGGATGGTACAAAATCTCACAATCATAGTCCTTTACCAACTCCAGCCAACGCCTTTGGCGCATATTCAAATCTTTTTGAGTAAAGAAATACTTCAAACTCTTATGGTTAGTGTATATTTCACACTTTTCTCCATAAAAGCAGTGCCTCCATACCTTCAGTGCGAATATCACCGTTGCCAGTTCCAATTCATGAGTGGGATACCTCTGTTCATAGTCCTTCAACTGTCTAGACACATAGGCTACCACCTTTCCAGCTTGCATCAATACACAACCCAAACCCTACCTCAAAGCATCACAGTAGACCACAAAATTTTCCTTATTTGATGGAAGACTCAGTACTTGTAACGACTCGGATTTTCAAGACTCGATAATGTAGAAATATAAATGTTTTCGTTTGACAAAATGTCTCAAAAACCCGTATAAAAAAACTTTTTAAAAAGTCGTATGGCCATACTTAACATTCAATTACAACATATTTTATAAAGAGTAGAGTGAGCCTAGTTTAGGAAAATTACACAACATTTCCAAAAATAAAACGCTTCCCAAAAGGTCGGTCCACATGTACATTTGCAAGGTAGACTCCAGCGCTCACTGCTCTGCCTTGCCCTTTGTTGACCCTGATTTTGGTCAACTGACACGGAGTCAGAATATGCTTGATGTGAATGAATGCGTTGAAAAGAACGTAATAGCGAAAAGGATAAGAACACGATATTTTATAGTGGTTCGGCCCCAGGATCTGGTAATATCCTACGTCCACTTAGATTGTTATTGATGTGAGAATCAAAGGAGTGATCAAAGAACTAGGGTTCAATGAGTTTCACTAACCTCTGAAGAACAATACAATATTTTCCGTAGAATTACTCTAGTCTCCAATGATTCAAAAGCCAAAAGTCCCCTCCTTGAGCTATCTTTCTCTATTTATAAGCTCAAGGGGGATTACATGAATTTGTTACAGATATTCTCTCCTAAATAATCGGATACTAGGAGATTGTGGGAGTTAATTTTGGGATATACAAAGATCTTTATTGGAACATCATGCTGCATGCGGAACCATCGACCAGACTGGTCGCAGGAAAGACTGGGCCGCCTACTACCTATAATGTGCCTTCTGGTCGATACACTAGCAGAGTTCCTCCAGATGTCAGCCACGTGTCCAGGGATCACTTGCCATGTCATCAATGCCAGTTTTTTGGATAACATTTGCCCCCCAAGTTTATTTATTACGAGCAATAAATAAACTTTTGAGTAAACGACCCTTTGGTGACCCCGCCATACGTGTCAGAACCCTTCATGTGTTCTTGGAAAAAGAAACCTACTCTTGTCTAATCATGACTTTTCGGTTCCCCAGTAATAATTCGACGGCTATCTCGCTTCCCCATACTTCGAAAAAGGGGAAACTGATGATTACACCTTTTTTAATGCCACAGACAAACTTATATAACATCTCCGAAGTTTTTCTTTTTCTTTTTACGCACGCCATTACTCATTCCTGAAACCCTAAAACCAAAGCTTCCATCTTCTCCCAGAGACCGTTCTTCTACATTTTCAAGACTTAGCCCGAGAGTTCCTCGATCTTCGAAAACTCTTACCAATCTCCACGACCTTCTTTCTGGTAAGTCTTAGAATCTTTATGTTTCGTATTTTTGTAATGCATGCTCCTGTATGTTGACTGTTGAGTTTATCTGCTTCTGGGTTGAGATGTTTGTCAATAGAATGTCTTGTGGGTGAAAAAAGTTACGAGTTAGTTTGATAGTTGGGATCATACTTTTAGGACGTAAAACCGAAGTAAAAATTTGATTTTTAGACCAGCCGAAAAATGAGTTTTTCCCGCCCTAAGGGGAGTTGAAAAAGCTTTTACGAAATTTTTTTTGCTTTCACCCTTTGATCCGTTTTTTCAAACTGTTCGTGTGAAATTTTTTAGCTTTTTGCTAGAATGCTGCTGTATAAAAGCTTAACTTTTATACTCGATCAGCGTTATTCTAGAAGGTCTTAAAAAATTCTCTATCCTCACCTCCCCATTCTTCTGTTTGCAGACTTTAATGCCAGATTTGTGGGGAGGTGAACGGCCCATCGACGACGATCTTCTTGCCCAGCTGCTCAAAGGCGAAGAACAACCGACCGACCGAATTCACGAGATCCCTTTTTCACGATCTTCTCCTAGACTTCACCCATCTCCTCCTCAAATGGCACGTTCTAAATCCTTAGGCAAGAAAAGACCCGAGTCCGAAGATAGCCCAAACTCTCCTGCCCAGCCTGATTCGCAGGCTAGGGTTCCCTCGACCAGTGGTCGAGAAAATCCTGCTCCCGCCCTAATATCCAAACTAGAGCCCTCCCTCACCATCAGAATCTGCCTGATGTCGAGTGGTATCTCTCCCCGACCAGCCAAGTGACTCCTCGGATGCTTGCCAACTACCTTAGGAAATATCCTCTCACAGGGGTCAATCTTAAAATTCCTGCTGCAGACCAAAGAGCTAACCTCCCCGGAGGTGTATACAGTGCCTGGTCTCGGTATCACATAGAGGCGGGGGCTACCCTCCCTCTACATCCTTTTTATCAGGGGGTGGCCGACTATTTTGGTGTCGCCCCCTTCCAAATTACTCCGAATGGATATAGAATGCTGGCCGCACTCTATATCCTGTACAAACTCAAAAAATGGCCAGAACCTACCCCACATGAGGTCAATTATCTCTTCGACCTCAAGTCCAACCCTCAGCAGTATGGGACGGGCTTCTTCCATCTTTGTCACCAGGAGACCAACCGGACGTTCCTGAGTGACACCACGCACATATCCAACGTGGGGCAGTACAACAAGGAGTACTTCCTTACTCCGGACATGACCAGCAACAACCTGGCCTTCGCTCGAGGAGGTAAGTGTTGTTTTTATTGGTCGATACTTTTCAACAGCGAAATTTCCTTCATCTTTCTTAAAGTATACTTTGTCTTTCAGGCCCATGGTTACGTCCGACCCCAACACTAGACATGGTGTTGAGGTCCAATGCACTGGCCAGGATGACAGACGTAGAAAAAAGCATCAAGTCCCTGGTTACTGATGAAAATTTGAGGCTATCTGGCCTCCTGGCTCCTCGCCATGAAACAAGAGGACCTATGGTTGCCGATGCCACTGCCAAGGGGGTTCCCGAGCAGCAACCCCCTGCGTCCCCTCCACGAAGGAGGCCGACGAGGGTTACAATCAGGGAACCCACGGGCAATCCTTCTGCAGAAAGGCCTTCTGCTCCCCAAGGCAAGGGGAAACAAAAGGAAAAAGAGCCGGTTGTGGACTTGGGGGAATCCTCTGATGAGAACGGTAAAGTTATTTTGCTTTTAAATAGCTTGCCAATTCCTTGTCACTTGTTTGATGGGGAGGGCAACTTTACGTATACTCCAAACCTAGGGCCAGACTTCTTCATGCTAGATAGTGAGTGTGTGACTAATAGAGTCAATTGTCTAGCGACCAGTAGTTGTAGCTCGGGTATTAAACTTTGTGACCTCTTTTCTGTTTTACCGAGAGTTTTTTTCTGCCTTTATCTTATCATTTGCATGTATTCACTTGTATGCAGATATGGCCACTCCCAATGTCTTCGACTTATATCAAGCTGAGGAGGAAGTAGAAGTTCCTCTGGTTCGGCGAAAGTCGTCCAGGAGGCACAATGGCGAATCGAGCCAAGGACCTCCTGCCAAAAAGAGTCGAACAAAAGATCTTCCCAAGGACGCGCCAACTGGGAAAACTTCTGCCCAGCCTTCAGGTCCTGTCGAGAAGGAAACTCCGCCTGCCCCGACAAATCCTCCGCCTACAGCTGCCAAAGAACAAACCCAGCGGGACGAAGCTCTTGGGGCTAAACTCTCGAACCGCGCCTTACGAGCAGCCAAGGACCGCCTTGCACACATCGTGAGGTACGACCGTTGCAAGGACGCGATGGTTGAGGCAGAGACCATGGGGGTCGACCAGATTCTGAACAGGGCTCTAAATGAAATGGCCAGCGTAAGTGCTTCTTATTTCTTCTGCTTCCGTCTTTTATTCTTTGCAACAGGCTCTAACTTTATCCTTTGTTCACAGGCTTTGCTGATTGCAACTGCTGCTCGCACCCGCGCCCAAGCTACTATCGACCAGGCTCGGGCAAAGGCTATCGAGAGGTACCAGGCGAAAGCAGCTGAGGAGCTTTAGGCTGCAGAGGCCAGACATTCGAAGGAGTTGGAGGCGGTCACCCAGTAGAGGGATGCTGCGGTGACAAAGCTAGCGGAGGCTGAAGCTTCGAAGGCAGTTTTGAGGAAACAGAGGGAGGAGTATCAGGAGGCCAGCCGAGTCCAATATCGAGAATGCAAGAGACTAGGCGAGGAGCTCCAGTCTAAGTACAAGGCCATCGCAACTCTTGAGAGCCAAGTAGAGCAGCTGAAGCTTTCCAATGCCAAAGATTTGGAAAGGTACAAGAACGCGACGCTCCGGTGTTTTTACAACTTCTGGAAAAAAAATCAGGGCGCCAACTTTGGTTATCTTTCAGAAGATGTTAGAAATGCTGAGCGGGCCCGCTGCACTGCTCAATTGGCTGAAGAGGAGGCAAGAGCAAGGATCCCTGCTTCCCCAAGCATCACTGGCACAGAGGAAGAAGGAGTTGTTGAGGATGCGACCAATCAGAATGCTGATAAAGACCCTCCTGCTCCTAATGCCTTTCGAGCTTTTATTATTATTTTTTCTTTCTTTAATTACACGACCCACGGGTTGTGATGTAAAGACAATATCTTTTTTGAATTTGCTGCATGGGCAGCAAACTTTCCTTTTATTCGAACAATTACATCCAAGTAGTGATGCATGCGGTGTAAAAGATTGCCTTATAATGTTATAATATTTTCATTTACTATAACATTTGTCCGTATGACCGAACTTAGCATAATACTTTGGCTTGATTTAACAAAATATAAATTTTGAAAAATACTCTAAGTACTTTAGCATGCTTTCACTCATTTTGTTCATGTGTTTACATACCTCATGGTACACTTTGCTATCGAAGTGCCTTATATGCCCCCCAAGTGATCGAGGAGCTTTAGGTCCTTGGTCACTTGCCTTGACCACGACCTGTTCGAACATTTCTGCTCGGTAGGAAACGTAATACTTATAATACAGCAAAACAACACACGTAATGAACAAATACTTGTAAAAATAAATTTACAAAGGTTTGCAAGAATGACTGGTTGCGCACAGTCCCTTATAATCTTGTATTAAAAATGGACTAAACATGTCTTTACGAGTGATCCTAAAATAGGATCTTACATATATGAGCGATTGGCCATAAAACGTGGCTAACCCTCTTTGCAAAACTTGTAAAAAAGTAAAATTTAATACAATACAGTTCTTTAAAAAAGACTGTTCACTGATAATACTTGCGCAGGTGTTCTCCATTCCAATATCGTGGAACGAGATCTCCGTTTAGGCGTGCAAGTTTGTAGGTGCCCGGATGAAGGACTTCTTCAATCTGGTAAGGTCCTTCCCAATTAGGTCCGAGTACTCCAGCAGTAGGGTCGCAGGTATTTAAGAAAACTCGTCGTAGCACCAAGTCACCGACGTTGAATTTTCTTTCTTTGACTTTTGAGTTAAAGTACCGGGCAACCTTTTGCTGGTAAGAAGCAACTCGGAGTTGGGCCTTCTCTCGTATCTCGTCGATTGAGTCCAGGGACTCCATCATCAGTTGGCTGTTCTGGTCCTGGTCGTAGGTTATGCGTCGATGTGAGGGGGGATCTAACTCGACACGTAACATAGCCTCATTTCCGTAGGCCAAGGAAAATGGGGTATGACCTGTCGCTATTCGGTGAGACGTTCTATACGACCAGAGGACTTCAGGCAGCTGCTCTGGCCATGCTCCTTTAGCGTCTTCAAGCCTCTTCTTCAGGGTGTCCTTAAGGGTTTTATTCACGGCCTCGACCTGCTCGTTTGCTTGGGGATGCGCAACTGAAGAAAAGCTTTTAATAACTCCGTGCCTTTCACAGAAGTCGGTGAATAAGTCGCTGTCAAATTGGGTTCCGTTGTCTGAAACTATCTTTCGGGGCAAACCATAGCGGCAAACAATGTTCTTGATGACAAAGTCAAGAACTTTCTTGGTCGTTATGGTGGCGAATGGTTTAGCTTCGGCCCATTTAGTGAAGTAATCGACTGCCACGACTGCGTACTTTACTCCGCCTTTTCCCGTTGGTAGGGATCCAATCAAATCTATCCCCCATACCGCAAAAGGCCACAGACTTTGCATTTATTTCAACTCGTTTGGAGCTGCTCGTGGAATTTTGGAGAACCTTTGACATTTATTGCATCTTCGTACAAATTCCATTGAATCTTCGTTCATAGTTGGCCAGAAGTAGCCTTGCCTTAGAATTTTCTTTGCCAAATTCTGCCCCCCAGCATGATCCCCGCAGAAGCCTTCATGCACCTCTTTCATGAGTTCCTTAGCTTTTTCTGGCGTAACGCATCTGAGCAGTGGCATTGAATACCCTCTTCGGTACATAACACCATCGACCAGTATGTACCTAGCGGCCTGCCTTTGTAGAGTTTTGGCTCTATTTTTATCCGTTGGTAGCACACTGCTTGTCAGATACTCCAAGTAAGGTGCCATCCATGTATCCTCCATTCGAATTTCCATGTTGGTCTTGACCGCTTGTATGCTTGGCTCGCTCAATCTTTCTACTGGCACAATGTTCAAAGTGTCAGCATCTTTCATGCTCGCGAGTTTGGCTAAGGTGTCTGCGTTTGAATTTTGATCCCTCAGTATTTGCTGGAGGGTGCACTCCGTGAACTGGGCTAGCAGGTCCTTTGTTTTATTCAAGTAGGCCACCATTTTTAAGCCTCGCGCTTGATATTCTCCTAGAACTTGATTCACCACCAGCTGTGAGTCACTGTAAATATCAAGCGTCTTTATGCTCATGTCTTTCGCCATTCTCAATCCGGTGAGGAGTGCTTCGTATTCGGCTTCATTGTTTGACGCGGTGAAGTCGAACCTGATGGCGTAGTGAAATCGATGCCCTTCCGGCGTTATCAATATCACTCCCGCTCCAGCGTGGGATTCGTTGGACGACCCATCCGTGAATAACTTCCACCAAGGAGCTTTCTCTTGAGGCTCAGGCGCACTAGGCGATTCGCACTGCTCGCTGTCTGGGAGTTCTGTGTACTCCGCAATAAGATCAGCCAAGACTTGTCCCTTTACTGCTGCTCGCGGTGAATAAGTTATATCGAACTGCCTTAGTTTGACTGCCCATTTTAATAATCGCCCAGCCGCCTCCGGTTTTTGAAGGACCTGCCGAAGGGGCTGGTTGGTTAAAACTGTGATGGGATGGGCTTGGAAGTAAGGACGTAGTTTCCTTGAGGCCAAGATTAAGCAATATGCTAATCTCTCGATGGGTGGATATCTCAGTTCTGCCCTGATCAGCCTTTTGCTAACATAGTAGACCGCTTTTTGTACGCCTTCTTCCTCTCGTACTAGTACTTCACTGGCAGCAACTTCAGTAATCGCTAGGTAAATAAACAAAGTTTCTCCTTCGATTGGATTTGATAAGATGGGAGGCTATGCCATATGTGCTTTCAAGGCCTGGAAAGCTTGCTCGCAGTCTCCTGTCCATTCAAACTTCTTATTGCCCCTGAGCAGATTGAAAAAAGGGACACACTTGTCTGTCGATTTCGAAATAAATCTGCTTAGGGCTGCGATTCTCCCGGTTAAACTTTGTACATCTTTGATTCTTTCTAACGATTTCATGTTGATCAGGGCCTTTATTTTGTCGGGGTTGGCCTCGATTCCTCTTGAATTTACAATGAACCCCAAAAACTTCCCTGATCCAACTCCGAAGGAACATGTGAGGGGATTTAGCTTCATCTGGTATTCGTTCAATACATCAAAGCACTTTTGTAAATCCTTCACATGTCCTTCTGCCTTCTTAGACTTTACCAGCATGTCGTCCACGTATACTTCCATGTTTACTCCGATCAGCTCCTTAAACATGTGGTTGACTAGCCGCTGGTAAGTCGCACCTGCGTTTTTCAGTCCGAAGGGCATTACTTTGTAACAGTATAAGCCCGTATCGGTCTGAAAGCTGGTGTGATCCTCGTCAGGGGGATGCATGCTAATCTGATTGTAGCCCGAATATGCATCCATGAACGAGAGGATCTCGTGTCCTGCAGTAGCATCGAACAGCTGGTCAATTCTTGGGAGTGGAAAGCAATCCTTTGGGCAGGCTTTATTGAGGTCTGTGAAATCCACGTAGGTTCGCCATTTTCCGTTAGGCTTGGGAACCAGCACTGGATTGGAGACCCACGACGGATAAAATGCCACCCTGATGAACTCATTTTCCTTTAATCTTTCAACTTCTTCTTTTAAGGCTCTCGACCGGTCCTTATCGAGCAGCCTTCTTTTTTGTTGCACGGGTGGAAAAGTCTTGTCTATATTCAAGACATGGCTGATAACTGCAGGGTCTATCCCAACCATGTCTTTGTGCGACCAGGCAAAAACCTCCTGGTTCTTCCGCAAAAATTCCACCAGAGCGTGCTTCGTGGTTGGCTCTAGGTTTTTTCCGACCTTCACAACTCTGGTCGGGTCTTTTTCGTCGAGTTGGACCTCTTCCAGGTCCTCGACGGGTCCAACATTCTCTTCAAAATCCCCAAAGCGAGGATCTAAGTCTCTATCCTCACTTTAGGCAACACCCTATTTGGTGACTTCATCACCGGATTGGGCTTGTGTATCAATCGCCATCTGCAACCTATCTGAAGTAGTGTTCTTTGGTGTTCCCTTTTTCGCCTTCGTGACTAAGGCGTTATAGCACTCCCTGGCTTCCCAACATGCGTCCTACCCCTGTGTCCATTGGGAACTTCATGGCTAAGTGCCACATAGAGATGACGGCCCGTAGATCAACCAGTATAGGCCTCCCAATGACGGCATTGTACGCCGAAGGACAATCGACTACTACAAAAGTAGCGAGTAATGTCCTGGTAGCTGGCGCTGTACCTGTCATCACTGGTAGTTTGATTGATCTGGCAGGGGCGAGTCCTTCACCAGAGAAGCCGTATATTGTTTGGTTGCAGGGCTCCAGGTCCTTAACGGACAATTTCATGCGTTCCAGTGAAGATTTATACAGGATATTCACTGAACTTCCTGTATCGACCAACACTCTCTTTACCATCATGTTGGCCATTTGGATGTCCACGACCAGCGGATCGGAATGTGGGAACCAGACGTGTTGGGCATCGCTATCAGAGAAGGTTATTTCACCCTCCTCTGATCGAGCCTTTTTTGGCGCGCGGTCTTCCACAGTCATCATCTCGATGTCTTGGTCATGGCGCAGAGTCCGAGCGTATCGTTCCCTGGCCTTTCTGCTATTTCCCAGGAGGTGCGGGCCTCCACAAATGGTTAAGAGTGTGCCATTCACGGGGGCAGGCTGCAAAGGCGGCGAGCGTTGGCGCATGGGCGCTTGCTTGTTGCTACCCGGAGCTTCTCATTGGGAATTTCCCGAGGCCCGTACGTATCTTCTCAAGTGTCCTTGTCTAATAAGGAACTCAATTTTGTCTTTCAACTGGTTGCATTCGTTGGTGTCATGTCTGTAGTTGTTATGATAACGACAGAACTTAGAAGTGTCTCTTTTCGAAATATCCTTTCGAATGGGGCCAGGCTTCTTATAAGGCACACTGGAACTCGTGGCCTGATAAACCTCTCCCCGAGACTTAACTAGGGTAGTGAAGTTAGTGAACCGAGGTTCATAATGATTACCCTTGGCTCGTTTGTTGTCGGAGGTGGAAGGCTCATTGTGTGGCCGTTTTCCACCATTCTTGCCATTGTAGTTACCGTTCACGTTCCCGTTAAGTTTGGACCCATTGGCGGCTTTGGCGGGCTCGGCTGCTTTCTTATCCTTGCCTGAGGGCTTTCCATCGTCGGCAATGGCATCTTCGAGCTTGATGTAACGATCAGCCCGGTCCAAGAATTCCTGGGTAGTTCTAACCCCATCTTTCCGGAGGCTCTTCCAGAGGGGGGAATGACGCCTAACCCCTGCGGTTATGGCCATCATTTTGCCTTCGTCCCCCACCATTTTTGCTCCAGCTGCTGCTCGCATAAAGCGCTGGATGTAGTCTTTCAGCGATTCTCCATCCTGCTGGCGAATTTCAACCAGCTGGTTTGCCTCGGTCGGATGCACACGACCTACATAGAACTGTCCGTAAAACTCCCTTACGAACATCTCCCAGGAAACTATGCTTGCAGGAGGGAACTTAAAAAACCACTCCTGCGCGGCCTCAGAAAGTGTCGCAGGGAAGATCCTGCACTGAGCGTCTTCGGACACTTTCTGAATGTCCATCTGTATCTTAAACTTATTGATGTGAGATACCGGGTCACCGTACCCATCAAAATTTGGTAGCGTAGTCATTTTAAACTTGCTAGGAGTCTCTGCCATAGCTATCCTCTGGACGAAAGGAGTGCCTTTCCTCCTATCGTGATCGATGTAAGATGTCCTTCCCCCGACCAGCTGTTGCACCGCCTGGTTGAGGGCATCTATTTGGGCCTGTACAGCGATAGGAATCGCTGTGGCCTCTGTTGCTGGGGGACGTTCTCACCATGACTCTCACAGCGATCGTTGAGTACATCTCTCAAATCCTCGTCTCTTCTCCGTTGCTCGCTACCCCCGAGCCAGTTGAAGACATTATTCTGTCTGGATTGCCCCCCAGTGTCCCGTCTGCCGGGTTGGTCATCCTGAGGTGGTTGATTCCTGTTTCCACCTCTTTCGTCATTCCTCCAATTGGTATTTCCTCTGCCGGAGTCAGCTTCATTATACCCATGGCCATCTCTGAATCTTGATTGGCTATGGTGGGATCGACTGTTCCCTCGATTTCCATCCCGGGCTGAGACGTCCCGAACGTTAGAGGGTGGCCTGCGCTGGTCGTTGTGTCCCCGTGCATTATCATGCCGTGAGGGACCCCGGACCGCAGAGTCTAACTCTGAGTTCCTCATGTTACTAGGAGGATTCTGACCTCTGTTCGGTAGGTTCGGCTCGTCGCCCCTATGGCGTCTAGGACTACGAGGTTGATGCCCGGTCCTATTCTGCCTCTGATGCGGGGGATTGCCGCGACCAGCTTGGGATGGAGGCTGTGCCTTAGGGTCCAGTGGGACATCAGCATGGGGCACCTGAGGCTGCTTGGGCCTTTGTGGGCTCGAGGGTTGGATAGGTGGACTTGGATTGGGACCCCTTTGGGGAGGCCCATTTGCTGGTTGATCAGGCTGCGAGGCAGGTGCAGCCTGATTCCTAGTCAATTGCAAGGCTGCCTCGAGGGCTGCCATGGCTTCGCTCTGGCGGTGGTCCATTTCTGCCTGCCTTTCGCTTAACTCCGTGCGCTGCCGTTCAATCTCCTGCTGCTGCCGCACCATGATTTCGGCAGCACTTTCTTGGCTGGCTCTCGAATTGGCCAGCTCTTCATGCAACGCCCCCAGAGTACTCTTCAGCGTTGCGTCATCCATTTCTTCCTCCTCAAAGTCCAAATGTGGCTCATCCTCAGCTACGCTTGCATGAGGAGGAGGAGGAGGCGGGTTTGACGGTGCAGCGGCGGCCGCCTGTCCAGTTTTCCTTGCAGTTTTCGCCATTGATTTTCTCAACGGTGACAAATCAAGCTCTCAATGAAAGCACCAGAATGTTGACCCTGATTTTGGTCAACTGACACGGAGTCAGAATATGCTTGATGTGAATGAATGCGTTGAAAAGAACGTAATAGCGAAAAGGATAAGAACACGATATTTTAGTGGTTCGGCCCCAGGATCTGGTAATAACCTACGTCCACTTAGATTGTTATTGATGTGAGAATCAAAGGAGTGATCAAAGAACTAGGGTTCAATGAGTTTCACTAACCTCTGAAGAACAATACAATATTTCCCGTAGAATTACTCTAGTCTCCAATGATTCAAAAGCCAAAAGTCCCCTCCTTGAGCTATCTTTCTCTATTTATAAGCTCAAGGGGGATTACATGAATTTGTTACAAATATTCTCTCCTAAATAATTGGATACTAGGAGATTGTGGGAGTTAATTTTGGGATATACAAAGATCTTTATTGGAACATCATGCTGCATGCGGAACCATCGACCAGACTGGTCGCAGGAAAGACTGGGTCGCCTACTGCCTATAATGTGCCTTCTGGTCGATACACTAGCAGAGTTCCTCCAGATGTCAGCCACGTGTCCAGGGATCACTTGCCACGTCATCAATGCCAGTTTTTTGGGTAACACCCTTGTTCTTACCTACAACAGGAAACAACTAGGTAAGCGAAAACGCTTAGTAAGTTCAACTTTAAAACAAAAGCATGCAGAGAATTAGGGTTCAAGATCCATCCGGATCCTACACAATCAATTTCAAGAACACAAAAACATCCTGGAAAACTTATGGTCATGCCTGATAACCAATGAAAAATTATTTCATATAAACAGATAAATTCCTGCACTTAGAAAATCCCAGAACAAGTAGATATATTATATCACAACTATATCTTATCAACAAATATATCCCTGCACTCAGAAAATCCCAAAGCAAGCAGATATAATATATCACAATATAATTCGAGACCAACGCTCGACAATTTCCAACAATTCGAGCGTAACACGCCCTCCAGCATAAATGCTAATCTGTAAGAGAGAACCGAGTCTCAACACGAAGATCTAGCCAATAAATATCCTCATCAAGGGTAACCATCATTTTATCTAGGGCATCACTACTTATCCAAGAGTAAATCCCTCACACGGGTAACCATCATGTTACCTAGGGCATCACTACATATCCAAGAGTGTAATCGAATTTACACGGTTTTACAGAGACTTCTATGTTAATTAGTGGTGCTGGTGAGCAGTTTCCCCTAGGGTGTTCAGCCTCACTCAAACTTGGAAACCCCTAGTATCTCTAGGCACTCTCACTGAATGGCCAATATTCACAGCTACTATCCAGGAATAACTTATCAGAGCACTTGCTCGGGTTCTAACCGTTCATTGATTAAGTAAGCATGAGGGCCCCTAGGTCCCATTCATTTTGGCGCCCCTAGGTTTAACCAGCAATCCTCACCTTTTGGCCACTCGTCGCGGTAATGAACCAGACATAATAAAATCAAGTAGTGTGACAGGGATCAACCGTCTAGGATATGATGGATATCTATCGTTCATATTTTCTAAATCAGCACTCACTAGACTAACGTCTCTAAGAAACTTTCTACAACAGTGTATATATTTGCATGTGTCCCTATACTAACATACAATACAATAGTCGTTCCATGTTGCAGCCACACAATATAAGTTGGCTTACTTGGAGTCCTTAGCACTTAGCAGGTTTTCACCCTCCAACGTTCAGTCCAGTTACGCTAGCCAATAATGTAGTTATCCATACAGTATACTCGAATTAATTATGACACTCATAATTCATTATTATTATTTTGGGCAGTTTGGTCATTTTATTAAAAATCATCTGTAAGGATTAATGATCCTTATTTGGTTTTAAACCCATTAAGGAAATTCATACAAAAATATTTGAGACTAAACCCTAAGTCTCGGGGAGACCTATCCTATGGTCTCGATACATAGGCTCGGGTATCACAATAGTATTTTCCCACAATCCGCTAAAAAAACTTTTTCTTTAAATGCATCACTATTAACCCGTACTTTCAATAAGTCGGTTAAATATATGGAAGATTTTAGCCGGTAATATATCCAGAAAATACTAATTAATTCCTTAATTATTTTTAAAGAAAATAAACTCTTAATTTTCCTTTTATTTTTCTTAAGGTTTTAATCTCTAAAAATCGTTTTAAGAAAATTGCCTAATTTGTCTTAATTAGGAAAACCGTTAAAAATTTCTCATCTTGACTAGTTAATCTTTCCGAAGTCAATTAATCAAGTTTACTTACTAGAAAAATAATTCACTCAATTATTTTCTCAAAAGATAGGGTTTTAAACCCTCTTTTAATTTATTAACTTATTAATAAATAAATTCTTTTATTTTTTTTGGAAGAATAAAAATTCTTTAATAAAATATAATTATCACTAAACTCAAAGTGGTATTTTAGGTCAAAATATGTTTTCAAGACTTGCCAAGTTTTTATCTTGCAATAAGCAAAATTTACTTTTTACGTTAGGGTCTGATTGGTTCGTGATTAAAAAACTGTATTTTTGAAAAGTGGGATTCTGAAATGAAATTATGATTTTAGTGATTAAAATCATGTTTATGAAAATGTGATTGGTTCAATGTCAGTAAACTGTTTTTGAGTTTTAAAAAGCTGAATCTGTGATTGGTATTATATTTGAAAATATAACAAAAACTGAATACGTGATTGGTTCAGCTGAATCTGAATATTACTTTAATTTTAAATATTTTATATACATAGGTTGTATAATATTAAATTTTGATTTATCAATAGAATAAATCTATTGATAAATTTAAATTTACTAATAGTGCATTGATTAAATTCATAACAATATTGCATTGTCATTAATTTTGATTTTTTTTTTCTAAATTAAAGTTACATTTTTTGAATTAACTAAACATTGTTGTTATAACTAAGCCACATTTGTCTAGCAATGTCATCTCTAACATTTTCCATTTGGGCCATATAAGCTTGACTGAAATTAATCTGTGGTGCCTCAGAAATTCCTGCTTCATCTCCTTCTTGTTGGTTTTCTATTGTTGTATTAGATTGGCTTTCAGTTCCTTCAGTATCTTCAATAGGTGTGGCATCAACTGAATATTGTTCAAACATTCTATCATTAATAGAATGCATTTTGATCCAGTTGTGGATAGTGCAACATGATATTGGTATTCGACGTTTCTTTCCAAGCAAGTATGGAGGCATTGACTTCAAAATTGGAAACCTGGCTTTTAGAAGTCTAAAACAACGTTCAATCACATTACGCAATGATGAGTGCCTATAATTGAATAACTCCATCGCACCTCTAGGATGGTTCCCTCTTCCTCTAAAGCGACGCAAGTGATAACGTTCACCACGATATGGTGCTAGAAACCCATATATATTTGAATAGCCAAAATCAACAACATAGTATTTACCTATATTAAAATCACTTATTATTAACAAGGGAATGTGAAAGAAAATTATAATGCATCAAGAAAAGTGTAATTTAAGACCTGGTGGTGGCATAGGAAAGTTATCATCTTTTCTAATTGCATCAAGAAGCACTCGAGAGTCATTGGCTGTTCCTTCCCATCCAGCGTAAACATAAGTACACATCATATTAAAGGAGGAGCATGGAGCCATTACATTTTGTGTTACATCTACTTTTCTTCCTCTATATGCAAGTTGTTTTAGAGCTGGTGCAACTGCACTTACATGAGTACCATCAATTGCTCCAACACAATCCTACATAACAAATTAGATAAATCATTACCAACTTCAATTAAATTGATATGAATTATAACAAGTATTTTATTAAAATTAATAAATGAAATTTACCTTAAACCATGGGAAATACTTTGAATTATTTTGAATTTCTGCTTGCACAGTGTTAAAGTGAAGAGGCCTTATTACTTCATTTCCTAAATAACACAATGCATCTAGCACTCTGCCAAACTGACAACAAACAGTTTCTACGGAATGTTGATATCTTTCGGCCACGGTCCTAACTCGTTGGTTGTGTGTTACTATCCATAGAAACATGACAACAAATTCTTCAACACTAATTACCCGGTCATGTTCTATGACTTCCATTTCAACTAATCGACGACATAAAGTTCTAAAAGTATTAACGCCCATTCTAATTGTGTAAAACAATCTATCAGGATGTCCATTTAGCAGCTCAAGTAAATATTGACGTCCAGACTTATTTGAATTGCGCATTGGTCGTCTAATCTATTGAGATTTTTGCATCTCATGTATTCGATTAGCCATGAGAACTTGACCAATTAATTCCTTGCTTGATGAAGACGAAGTATCACCAAATAATATTTCAAACTCCTCATCTGAATCATCCATCTTAGGTACCTAATTATGACAATAATAAAAGTTCAATCACGACAATAAACACCAAGTCAAGTTCATTACACATTATCTAAGAAAATGTAAACTTCATGGTTTAGTAGTTCATAACAGACAAAGTCATAATAAATAAACATTTTTAAATCACTCCAACAATGAATCAAGATAAGCACATTGACGTTCCTCATTCATTCTCATAAATATTCCGCGCCATTCTGGGGTTGCTACAAACTCATGCAACGCTTTGAGGTATATTTTGTTATCCAGATCTGGAATGCCATCAAGAATGTTTTGACAATCTTCCACATTGTAAGAATTAGTGACATTGCTGGTTTTCGCGCTAATTCTCCTTTCTCTCGATTCATTATACTTATTCATAATCTCACTCCGTGTTAATGAGGCCTCAGTCTTAGCAGAAATACTTTTTGCAAGTTCTTCCATCACTTGGTCAAAGGCAGAATTAGCCCCTTTGTTCTTTTTCTCTTTTGATTTTGGTGCATCTGGTGGAGCGGAAGTAGCTCAACGACATACATTAGTAACTTCTTCTTCCTCTCCATAATTATCACCATCAAATTCAAAACCAACATCAACATGTGCTCCAGTGCCAACAAAATGACGCTCTTGTTGGCGTTCCTTAACTGAAGAAGGCGGAAGTTGAGTGGAGGCATAACTCATACCACCAGTGGTTGTTGTATTATTGAATATTTCTCCAAGCATCTCATAATGTTGCAATCCTTTATTTCGAAATATCTTCGCATTTGGATATTTCTACAAAAATCCAAGAACACACAACATTACTACATAACATGAATTTAGAATAATCAAGTAATCAACAACATAAGTATAGTATACGTCTATTACCTTTAGATAAGTATCCCATACTTCATCACTTGCTGCAACAATATTTGTTTGAGGATCACATCCCATACCAGTTTGTTCTAAAAGATGAGAAAATTCTCGATGTGCCTTTCTCAACCGATTGATTTGGATTTCAATTGAGGCATTTTATATCTCTTTCCAAAAGAATTAAATATGTCATTTTCTATTTTTAGCAATCATTTTTTGTCCAAGGTTGTTGTTTGTAATCCTTTTTTGGCCTCTTCATACAGAAGACCAATAAAATGTGATTCAATAGCCTCAGGCCAAGAAGCATGATCGTCAATGTCTACATTCTTCGCATCCATCTAATCATAATTTTAACTATCACAATTGTTATCCCAAAATTTGAAAATGATGATGTGGCAATAAAATTGACATGTGGCATGGATTAGTTGGGTGATCTGGCTTAGTAATAGCCCAGTGCATCAGTGAAGAGTTTGGACTGCTTGGGAGATGTCATAACCAAGCCAAATGCACCTGAGGGGAATACTTGGGCTGAGGTGTGCTTGGCTCGGACCCTGGTCTGAGGAGCCCAAGTGCTTGGCTCGGACCCTGGTCCAAGGATGGCATCCCAAGTGCTTGCCTCGGACCTTAGTCCGAGGAGATGCCTCAAATAGTTGGCTGGGACTCTAGTCCGAGGAGAAGCCAAGTCATTGGCTTGGACCTTGGTTCGAGGAAAGGTCATAAAAGCTCCGATCGGACCTTAGTCCGAGGAGCCCCTAAATGCTTGGCTCGGACCTCAGTCCGAGGAGCTCCTAGGCGATTGGCTTGGACCATGTCCGAGGAGAACCCTGGGTGATTGGCTCGGACCATGTTCGAGGAGAGCCATGCATGTGTGCCATGAGGTTGCCTCGGACCCTAGTCCGAGGAGGAGCCCCCTAGATGCTTAGCTCGGACCATGTCCGAGGAGAGCCATGCATGTGTGCCATGAGGTTGCCTCGGACCCTAGTCCGAGGAGGAGCCCCCTAGATGCTTGGCTCGGACCATGTCCGAGGAGAGCCATGCATGTGTGACAAGGGATTTGCTCGGACCCTAGTCCGAGGAGAGGCCACAACAGGTCCGATCAGACCCTAGTCCGAGGAGCCCCCTAGATGCTTGGCTCGGATCCTAGTCCAAGGAGAAGCCAAGTGCATGCCTCGGATCCTAGTCCGAGGAGAGCCAATGAGGTTGGCTCGGACCTTGGTCCGAGGAGAGCTATGCATGCATAATCTTGAGCCAAAGGAAAGCCTAGAGGAGTATGGACCATATGCAGGTGTCCAGCATGCATATGTCCGACCAGAAGACGATATTCATCAGTAAAATATGCTAGACTACGTCAAATTTCCAGAAACAACTTCAGCAAGAATCGGTCTGGGCACCGCGGGAATCTCTCATTCCTCACTCAAATTGAGGAATCTGTTGTATTTTCAATATTTTGTGTAATTTAAATATAATATAAATAATAGAATATCCCGATTCTAGAGAGATATCAGTTTAGGATCCCAAGCCTATAAATAGAGGGTGAATGGGATCAAAAGAGGACTTTTTGGCATTTTGAGAATTGGTCTGAGTTCTAGAGAGAGAAAGTGCATTTTTTCTTGAGAGAACCCCTTTTTGTACTCTTGAATATTTACACTGAAGAAACTCAGTTGACACTGGTTCATCTGATCTTGAGTGTGGATAAAATAATAAAATCTCTAAGTGGATTAGGCTATTATCGACTGATCGGGGCTGAACCACTATAAAATCTCTTGTGTTATTTACTTTTCTTAATTAAACTGTCTGTGTCGTTTACATTCTCTTGAAGGCTTGTCGTTATTGATGTTCTCACGTCGTTGGCTAAAAACACAGTCAACAACAATCTATGTCCTCATAAATAATGCTTATTTTAATTTTATTAGCCCAAGTTTTCAAAATCAAACATTCAAATCAAAGAATTCCAAGATGTAAAGAAAGTAGAGAGAGTGAGGAAAATAGCTCACCTCAGATGTTGCAGATTGGGAACAAAGGGACTATAATGGTTCACTACCAAGCTTGTTCTCTGCATTACAACATACAACCATTAAAAAAGTCAATTTTACCATAAATATTTAATAAAGAAATAATTATGCAAAGGATATTTTCTTTGTGTTGCAATCAAAATTTAGGCACAAACTAATACAAGTCCAAGAGTTGAGTTTGCTCACAATCATAGGCAAGTGCTTAGAAAAGTGAAGTGCTTCCCTCGAGTACAATATACTAAATATCCCAGCCAAATGAGTCAACATTAATTAAAAAGTATTAACACATTTTTCATAAACTATGATTGAATAAATGGTAGTATGAAGATCCAAAAGAAAAAACATCAACATCTAGATAGAAAAAAGACAAGCCCAAAAGTCAACTGCTTCCAAGCTAGTTATTTGCATTTAACCATTATCAGTTTCAAACAACAAAATCTAAAAGTAAAATGGGAGAAGTATATATCTTTCAGTTAAACAGAGTAAAAATTACACTAACTAAGCAACTAGGAATGAGAAATTTGAAATCACGTTAAGGGGTTGTAGATAAGATTTTTTTTTTTAATGTTAATAAAGCCTAAAGAAAATAGCACAACAAAATACACAAGTGAAATATGAAACAACGAGGATAGCCTGCACAACATGGTTGCATACTTGGTCTAGTGTAGTCCTCAATTAATATTCCTTTTAGCACTCACAATTTACAAGAACATATAACCATAAACATTATCTAATACCACTCAAAACAAGACACCGCAATTAGCACAAATACAATTGGAGCCTAAGATATTAAACATTATAATCATGCTCTAGATTTATACTATGTTTTGTGATATATATATATATGGAAGACTTCTCAATGATTAGTATCCGTGAATGGTTACCATAAATCACTAAATAATTCACGAAATGAGAATTTACTCATTTGGTACCCTGTGTTTTTACAAAGTATTGTTTTGGTACCATTTTTTTCAATAATGCTCATATGGTACCATGTATTTTAAAATCATACATATTTGGTACTCTAGACTCATATTTGATATCAATATGACCAAACTGCCATAAGTTATAGGTAATTAAGTAATTAAATTTGAGTTTGGAACTCATATAATTGAGAGCAACTTTATTAAATTGGTAAAATTTTATTAATTAAATTTGAGTTTAAGGTACTAAATATGTACGATTTTTAAATACATGGTACCAAATATGTACAATGTCAAAATACAGGGTACCTGTGAACATTATTGTAAATATAGGGTACCAAAATAATACTTTACAAAAATATATGGTACCAAATGGTCACCTACCCTTAAAAAATTTGTTTTAATCAGTATCTATGATCCCAACAAATTGAACACTTTATTTGTTTTGACATATTAAGAGAACAAGTAGTAATTCTTTTTTTTTTCTTCTTTACTAGAACACAAACAGTCAATTCTAGCATATAACAAAGAATTTTCCAAGCCCAAAAAATTCTTTTCCGAGAACCACCCATTTCAAATATAAACTTATATATAAACATGAAGGCAGCCCCATTTACACCATAGAATCAGATAAAAACATCAACCCATGAAAGAATTTTCCTCCGCCATTTTTAATGAACAATTGAGAGCTTCTATTTCATAGAATATTAAAACGATAAACTATCATAACATATATAAATATATATACATACACACACACATCCAAAGTAGATTTTAAAGATACCTTATGTGGCTGATGGCAGAGAACAAGTCGACCTGGAGTTGGAGCAGACCAGACGCAGTTAGTAAGGGTTGGGAGGTACCATTGACAGAAGAGAGATGGAGATGCTATGTGGTGGAGGGGAAGGGAGCAGAAAGAGATGTGATGGATTTTGATTTTAGAGATTTGGGGAATAATTATCACAAAACGAAGAAAACGTGGTGGTTTTCTCATTTTCTATTTTACAACATAAACTCTAGATATCAATTTGGATTTTGTTTTAAAAAACTAACTACCAATAAGATATTATTATGGAGCCCACATATTTTAAGTTTCCAAAATGATAAATTGTATCTGGATATGCAACCAATCACGCCCTTAAGTTCCAAAATCTCATTTTTGCACTAAGTGTGAAAACACTATTTTTCACATTTTTAACTACATATTTTGTTAGTTCATAACTTGAAATTTACTTACCCAATTGTTACCAAAATTTTCCAATTCCATATTTGGTATGCCTTTTAGGTCATTGTAAAAACTTAGGTCAAAAGGAGCATTTTTTATTGGTAAAATTATTTTCCAACAATGAGGTAAAAATGACCTTATTTTCAAGTCCTTATTTTTTTTCAAACTTTGACACTTAATAACTTTCAAATTGTTCAGTATTTTCTTACCAAATTTTATAGTGGAATACTAAATTATGACAATAATATGTCCACCAAATTTTAGAAAAACCTGGGTTTATTTTCCCTATACAGTGGCTGTCCAAACTTGGTCCCGAAATTAAGAATACGAAAAAACAGTTTTTTAACCTAAACTTTGAAATAGCATAACTCACTCATTTTTAAACATTTTTGAGTGTTTCAAAAGCTAAATTTTATGGAATAAATCTAAAAAATATCCCAGTACAATTAAATTTTACAAAATCAATATACAATGGATGCTTGACCCATTGGAAGTCACAGCTCGAAACATGTATTTTGTTTTAGGGTTTCCTACAAAACCCTTGAGGGTTTTGGTCCCTATTTTCGAAAATCAACACACAAGCATCATAAAAATTATAAAAAAACTACCATAACCTTATTACATCACCAATAAGAAACTTTAAGCATTAACTATACAAAATAATGCTTAAAACTAAAAACTATACAATAACAACCATAAAAGTAAATTTTTTTATCTATTGTTGTTCTTACTTAAGGTTTGGATCTTCCTATTAGATTTGGCTCCTTCAAAACCCTTTCAAAACCTTAACCTACTCCCCCAACAACATATATAATCATCTATTGAAAAATTTATGGTTAAAACTTTATAAGAGTCTAGTTTCTAGACCAAGGCTTAGCTTCCAAGCCTACTTAGTGTTCTTTAGGTTGAAGATGGAGAGAAAACTTGATACAGAGTTTTTAAATAAGATGAGAATGATTGTGTGAGAGAGAGGGTAGGATTTGGGGGCGGGGGGGGGGGGGGGGGGGGGGGTAGAAGGGTTTAGACTACTCTAAAATATCCTAAAACACTTGAGTATTTTTACTATCCACTTGCCCTTATCCCTAATATTTAAAATGAGATTTAAAACTTAATTAATTTTGCTCACACCAATTAAAACCCCACATGGTCGGCCACCTCTTCCTATATATGCATTTATATATATTTTTTTATAAAGGTGAATCAATATTTCCTAAGAAGAAAAATCCAAATTGACTTTCTATAACATTTTTCACTCTTATTAAGTTTTAAAAACAAAACTTAACACATAATAATTAAATTCATGTCTCTCACATTTAATTTAATTAATTACACAATAAAATTTAACCTAAGGTCCATTCATGGAATAAAATTCCCCATTTCGGTAAAATTAAGCATTTAGCACAAAATGCCCAAAAATTTCCATTTTCTCTTAGGTTTATTATTTTTGACCAAACTTTAATTTTTATGAATGTATTTTATGCCAAATATATATTTGCCATAGTTTTTCATTTTATTTTCCGAGATTTTTACCCGATCAGGGTTTTCGTGTCGGTCCAAGACCGAAAGTCTTATCTTGACTTTTAAATCACAAAATTCATAATTTGGCTAGCAATAACTCATGGAAATAAATTCCACACAAATATAATATTATTTAAAATAATATTCTAAACTCGGGGAAAAAAAATCCCGACCTGAGTCGTTTAAAGGTACCCGAAATGCAGGACGTTACAGTACTAGTGCGATAATCAGTCGCCACTTCAACTCCTTGAAACTGTTCTCACATCTATCTATCCAGACATACTTTGTCTTCCTATGTGTCAGCTCGTTCAATGGTGTTGCTATTCTGGAAAATCCCTCAACGAATCACCGATAGTAGCCTGCTAACCCTAGGAAGCTTCTAACCTCTGGTACACTGCTGGGTCTCGGCTAATCTCTCACTGCCTCTATTTTGGTTGGGTCCACCAAAATCCCCTCCTTACTCACAATATGGCCCATAAATGTTACTTGGGGTAACCATAATTCACACTTACTAAACTTAGCATATAGCTTATGCTCCCTCAGCCTTTGTAGTACCAAACAAAGATGTTGCTCGTGTTCTGCTTTTGATTGGGAATACACCAGTATATCATCAATGAATACAATTACAAACTTATCCAAATAATACCTGAATACCCTATTCATCAAATCCATAAAGGATGCTGGGGCATTGGTTAACCCAAAAGACATGACTAGGAATTCATAATGTCCATACCTCGTACGGAATGCAGTCTTTGGTATATCCTCTTCCTTAATCCTCAACTGATGGTAGCCAGACCGAAGGTCAATCTTAGAAAATACTATCTTTCCTTGTAACTGATCAAACAAGTCATCAATCCTAGGTAGTGGTATTTATTCTTAATAGTCATCTTATTTATCTCTCGATAATCGATGCACATTCTTAAGGACCCATCCTTCTTCTTCACAAACAACATTGGAGCACCCCACAGTGAATAGCTAGGTCTAATGAATCCTAGATCCAGTAATTCCTGCAATTGAATCTTCAGTTCCTTTAACTCTATTGGAGCCATTCTATAAGATGCCCTCGATACTGATTTTTCACCTGGTGCCAATTCTATGACCAATTCAATCTCTCGGTGTGGTGGAAACCTTGGTAGGTCTTCTGAAAACATATCAGGAAACTCACACACCAACCTGGTCTCACTGTGTCCAACTGAAACAACCTTAGATGTATCTACTATGTTTGCTAGGAATCCTATGCAACATTCTTGCAACAGGTCTCTAGCTCTCAATGCATAAATCATATTTACTCATGGTCCACTCACCGTCCCCACAAACACGAAGGGTTCCTCTCCTTTCGGATCAAAAGTTACCACCCTTTGCTTGCAGTCTATCATTGCCCCATACTTTGCCAATCAATCCATCCCCAAAATCATATCAAAATCATCCATCACCAGTTTAATCAGATCCACAGACAACTCTCTACTGCTATCTCTACTGGTAACACTCTAACCCACCTCCTAGAGACTACCAGTTCCCCAGTTGGGTACAAAGTTCTAAATCCCCTAGCAAACAGATCACAAGGTCTACACAAATGATCTATCACTCTAGCAGACACAAATGAATGAGTAGCTCCTGAATCAATCAATGTAGTAAATGACGAACCAGCACTAGAAATCTGACTTGTCACGACCGAAGAACTAGCCTCAGCTTCGATCTGGGTCAAGGTATACACTCTGGCTGGAGTGAGGCTATCACTCTTCTTTGATTCCTCTTTCTTGACTTCTATACATTCTTTTCTCAAATGGCTGACACTCCCACAAACAAACTTGCTCTGACTCTGCACTCCCCTAAATGGCATCATCTGCACCGTGCACACACTGGGAAGCTTCTTCAGTTCTCTCTCCTGCCCTGACGGCCACCATAGGCACCTCGCGCTCTCTTATCTGGACCAGGAGGAAAAAAAGAATCCAAGGCCTTTCTATTTTTCTCATTGGGGACACTATCTCGGCCAGAACCAGTGAATGGAGGCACTATCCTCCGAGCATCATGCCTTCCAGCACCTTCCTTCTATATATGGTCTTCAACACCCTCAGCAGTAAGGGATTTTTCCACTACTTAAGCATAAATAGTAGTCCTTGGGTCCAGTGTTATCTCGACATCTCGAGTTATCATTACATTCAACCCCCGTACAAAGCGATATTTCCTTGCCATATCAGTAGGCACCAAATTTGGTGCGAACTTAGGTAACCGGTCGAACTTTAAGGCATACTTTGTTATAGTCATTTTGTTCTTACTTAAATTAGTGAATTCATTCGCCTCTGCAACTTAAACTGCAACACTGTAGTACTTCTCATTGAAAACGCCCCTGAACTCATTCCAAGTCATAATGGCCACATCTCTCATTTGAGACACAACTTCCCACCAAATGCAGGCATCATCCCTTAACATATAACTAGAACAAGCCACCCTTTCATTTCCTTCCACACTCATAAAATATAATATAGAAGTAATCATGTTCATCCACTGCTCTACTTGCAATGGGTCCAGACCGCCCTCAAATGTGGGAGGGTGCTGCTTTCTGAACCTCTTATATAGAGGCTCCCATCTATTCTCCATTATAGGTTGGGCTAGCCCTGGCACCACAACTTGTGGGGCCTATAATTCAACGTCGCAAGGAGGAGCCTGTTTCCTCAGCTCTTAAAGTTTATCTTCAGTTCTTCGAAGTCTGACTTGCACTTTTGCAAACATTTGTTGCCAGTTTTGTGGGGGCAGGTGAAGGGTCCTGACCCTAGTTGTTATCTTCGGCCATATTTCCGCAGAATCGATTTGATCGCCGAGGCATAAATTCAATATGCATGTAATCAATGACGCCGCACATCAGACTCGATAACAACATCCAAAGAAACCACCCCCAATTCAACCAAAAAAACTCAAATAATAAACCAACACAATACACACATAGCATAATCATATAACAATCAAAGGGGGCCATGCCCTAGCATTATACACACATCATGCTCTCTCTATATATATATCAACAGGAAGATAGGAAATTCAAATAAGAAATTAGACAAATATTTACTTATTACCGACCAACCCTGAGTCAAGCTTGTCTTTGGCAACGAGCGTATACGTTCGGTTAATCTCCAGGAACCATAAACCTTGGCACACTCTAATACCAAGTTGTAACACCCTACTACCCTAGAATCGTTACCATGTGATTTTAAAATGTGTATTTTACTCACTAATCGAGGTGTTAGACCCAAAGTGTGATTAAATTAATGTAAATACTCATTTAACAAAGTTTCCATAAAAGGGTTTAATCATTCATTAAGATTATAATAAAAATTACACGAGATCCCAAAATGTTGTTTAAGACATTTTTACAATTCAAAAGTGTTTATACGTCAACTTAGGCTAAAAAATCAGCCATTTACATTGTGTTCCTCAAAACTACACCAGCTGTGGTGGCCAGGTAGGCCAAACATGTATGCATCGTTCGATGCCCTCCAACTCATGATTGGTCGGCCTTTCCCTTGATCTTACATACACCATAGATCACTTGTAGCTGAGGCCCAACAAGAAAACTTCTCCAACATAGCATATAACAATTCATTTCAATAACTGCATAACTAAACAATCACAACAGATAATTCACAAGCATTCATTACAATTCACAACAACGGCCTAAGCCGGTCAATGTACGTTACCAGGCACCAAGTCTACGGTCCTAACCGAGTGGGTGAGTACAACACCCTTAGATGGCCATGCCATGGCGGCCTGCATTCAACATGCTTATTGCCGTTTTTGGCCCTTGCCATCCCGGCCCTTGCCACCCAATCACAACATATTTATATAACATAATTGTTGCATACATCTATACATAGTACTAAGCACAATACAAGCATAGATAATCAGGTCATGCCCTACTCTACAGGCACAAAAAATTTTCTTACCTGAACTTCGCAAACCCTGGGTAAGCGACATAGATACGATCCCCGTCAACTGCTCAGATTAGCCCTAAGTCACAATAATTTGGAACCTCCATCAATATCAAGTAAATAAAGACTTCCAAACCTAGTTCTAGTCCCCGAGGCCTCAAATTCTAATAAACTGGGTAGAAAGATCCTTCCTAAGCCCCTAAGTTTGAGTTCTCGAGCTGAAAAACCCTAATTGGCCAACATTATCTATTTGATTCGCAGCACTCCTCAGAGGCATCGTGACCCTCTACAAGTCAGAGATAACCTAGGCATTTTCCTAGGCACGCGCTGCGGCGCGCCCTGCCCAGCACCGCAGTGCTAAGGCAGTTCAAAGAACCCCTTTATGCCTCCGAAGTACATGTGGGCCGTGGCACTCAAGAACAACGTCGTGGCGTGACCCTATGAACTAAGAAACTCTAACATTTTCCCTACGTTTTGCCCAAGCCAGACCCAGCAGAATTTACTCAAAACAATAACTAAACCTAGAATTAAGTCTAGAACTCCAAATCACACAACATAAGCATTATAATTATCCCAAAAACTAACTATAAATTCTATCCCAACTCAGCAACTCAAGCTGAAACTAAACCCAACTCAAAACCTAACTTAGTCACAGAATTTCACGAAGAAAACAGGTCTTAAACCTTACCTCAATAATGATTTCGACCCTAAGTTGTCTCCAATCCTGCTCCTAGATTAATTCCCCAATTCATAGCCTCAAATTCAGAGCTTCCTCCTCAAAAATCCCAAAGCCACCCAAGCCTTGAGAGAGAGAGAGAGAGAGAGAGAGAGAGAGAAAGTCAGAGTTTTTTGTTCCTTCTGTCTTCCTTCTACAAAGTCCTATTGGTTGAGTCTATCCCTTTTTGAAAAGACTAAAATGCCCCTTATCCCATCCTTAGCTCTTTCTTGCCTCAAAGGGATAAATGGTCATTAGCCACGTTTCCCGCTAATTCCTTGAGTAGTCCTATAAATCCCCAATTAATCCCGACATACGAAAATAATCGCCAAATAACTACCTGTTACCCAAGCAACCTCAAATACACCCTACATTCCCAAAATACCCCCAGGCTTACCCTGAGCCGGGTATTTGACCCCATTGTGACTATTATGTTAATCCTCTCACTAGGACCGCCTCGAGCCCAATATCACAAGTATACCCACATAATAATGTGGTCTCAATCGTAACACACACATAATTATATTTTTATGCACTTAACATGCCAAAATTACAAATATGCCCTACCAACAAGAACGGGCCCACATGCATATTTAATACACATAAACATGCTTATATGTTCATATTATAATTTAACTCGAGTAATCAAGTAATGATACACATATATCATAATTAATTCACATAATAATGCAGTTAAATAATTTATTGTTCTCCTGACACACTAATCAAGGTACTAAGTCTTATTAGCATATTTGGGACATTACAACTTGCTTATTTTATTACATAATTAATTGCTTAATACAAACATCTATAAAATCTCAAACATATAGACAGTTACACTTATAGTGACTAGGCCACAATGGATTATAATTGTAAATATATGTTCAAAAGAATTAGTCCTAAGATTAAATCAGTGCACATGATTTTCACTATTTCTTAATCTATGATAAGTTCTACTTACACAATGGTGTGATGTCTTATACAAGACATTTACCAAGTAGATCGAATGTATTTTGTTACATTGGACTAGGACCGACATTGATTATCAATAGATAAGTAAGTATTGTTATTATTGAATCTTACAGTATCATAGCATTGACCATAGGTCAAGTCGATCTTAATTCTGAGTGATGATATTTCTATTAATTATGTTATTTGGGTCTTTTGACTTGTTCGTTAAAAGCTTACCTTATGATGTCACCTATACTTTCACCTTGGAGGTTCAATAATGTAATTGAATGAGAGTATTCATCATGGATATGAAATCTATAGCTTCTGTATATGAAGTGAAAATATGATTTCCTTAATATCATCGTTCAAGTGGTTAGATGATTGAGATCTCATTGCTGTGAATAAATTCACAAATTTATCATTTACAAAGAACCTAGTGGGAGTTAAAGATATATACCAATGAGGGGTAAAATGGTAATTTGCACTTGATTCAGTATTAAATCATCAATAGAGGATTGACATACAATAATGGTTATTACAATGGATAACATATTTACATCATGGGAAATACGTTCTGTGAATTCAAGAGTTCAATTTTGAGTCTGTAGTGGAGTCACGATTAATTAATAAGTTGTAAGATAATTTATATTATAAATAGATTTATGAGAACTTATTAAAGTTTGTGTTCATGGATCAATGGTCCCCGTATTGTCTTTGATTAAATCAGACCTAATATTCTCAATAAGTTGATTTAATTATCAAACTATAAATATCAGCTTGACTTGGTCAACGAGAATAAATAATGTGACAATTATTTATTGATATTTTTTCATGAATGAAGAAATAAGGATAAGAGAGAGAAGTTTTCTAGTCACTTAGGTTATTTTTTTAATATTGATAAATCACTATTAATATTAATTAAATAAATTAAATCAATGTTCAAATTATAATTAGTTAATTTGAAAATAATTTAATTAATTAATAAATAAAATAAAAGATAATATTTTGTTTTTGTATCAGTTGGGATTTAAATTTGAAAACAAAATAATTGGATATTGATTATGTGAATTTCGACCATATAAAAATAAGATAACATTTGTGATTTCAAATTTGAATCAACAAATATTTTTATCTTATTTGATTATTTTAATTAATAATTAAACAAGAAATGTGACCTAGAAAGTCTATAAATAGAGAGCTAATGAGATGGTTTCAGATGACAATTTATTGGTAAGTTTACACTCTGAAATTTCAAAACACTCTAAGCCCTATTCATAGTCGAAATCTCAATCTCTCTTTTTCTATAATTTCTATGTCATGTGTTGAGAGCAATCCCACACTTAGTTAGGTTTCATCAAAGATAGAAGTGGAAGATTTTGGTTTCGTTCTAGCAGTTTTGATTTTTTGCAATACCTAGCATTCAGAAAGGATAAAAAGATTAGAGAATCAAAAGGGAGGAGTAGTTTTAATTTCGTTGCATATCATGTAAGTAAATTTTATAGTATTGTTTATTTACGTATAAATTCATTTCAAGCATGATACTATGTTTTCTATTTTTGTATTGTTTACGTTAAAAATAGGAAACATGCATCTAGACTTTGTTATTCCGTTCCAACAGAATTGGCAGCTATGAATGGGAAATTTGCTAAGATATTGGCTAGGTTGCCGCCCGTTAACAGTCAAGGCAATCTACAGGTGCCCACTGCCTCACAGCACACCTGAACTAGATGACGATCTTGCAAAAGTACCTCAACTTGGAATGCAGAGCAATGAGCTAACAATACCCAATGAGCTGGTAATGCTGGAGGCATTGGAAGGTCATTCCATCAAGAGAATAGGCCTTAGGACCCTGCTCACAGAGATCCTCCAACCGTTAACATTAGAGAAATATCAATTGACGTGGAGCAGTCATGAGCTACTCAAGAAGTTGCTCGAGGAACTGGTCAGGGAAACATGAAATTTTCCCGAGAGAATATTCGACATCCTTTATTGGATATATTATAGAATCCAAGAGTTGATAACCCGTAATTAAGATCTTAAGAAGAATCAGTTCAGGAAGGAAGAAGGATAAGTAACGGGGCTTCGCCAAATCCTAGTGTTGATATTTCATGATAAGTATCTGAGAAAGATTCATTGAGAAATGCAAGAAGAAAAAGTGGTAGAGCTCATTAAGAAGCTAGCCATATGTCCAAGTCTTGAGAAACTATCATAAGAATTCATGTGAATAATCCACCTCCTCTTCAACTACAACAGAGAGGAGTAAGTTTCATAGAAGGGAGCTATCAAGCCAACAGTGGGTAGGTCAGTGCTTATAATGATGAGCCAGCTCAACAATATTATAGATTTTGGCAAAATAATCTTCAAGGGATCGATCTAAGATATCATCTCAATAGTGATCGGGAGTACAACAAGCAACCTATTCTAGACTTAGGGAAGCATCTGAATGCTCAACGAGAAGCTCAAGAAAGGTTATCAGAGAACAATCATACCCATAACGAGAACCTGCTAACCCAAAGGTGAATGCGGACATCCACAATGACCGAGAACCGACTCGGGTGGATCAAAACCCATACGTTGCACCTATAGGACCTGAAACCCCTATGGCATTGAATCAACTCCCTTCGGTTCTTATGGTGCAACCATACCCTATGCAAGATAGACTGGCACTTGTAAAGAAGCAGATAAGAATGCTCTTGCTAGGTCAGAGACACCTATTAATTATGACTCAGATGAGAAGCTCGAGACCTTTGCTCCTCATAATTCAACAACTTTGTATGCACAAGGGTTCAAAATGCCTCACATGGAAACCTATGATGGGACTACCAATCCTAGCGACCATGTTAGCACATTTAATACCGTGATGCAAGCCTATTATGTCAGATTTGATTTACGATGTGTTCTTTTCCCAGCTACTCTAACTGGAGCAGCTAAATAGTGGTTTGATAAATTCAGGAGACATGCCATCACTTCCTAGAATTAACTATCAACGAATTTCAAGAGGCAATTCCGAGCAATACAAAATGTGAAGGTGGAAACAACAACCTTAGCAAAGTTGAAGCAATAGCCCAGATGAGTCATTGGAAAAGCTTGTCAATAAATTCATAATTGAGGTAGCTTGGGCACGATCTGTGGATGATAATGTTTGACTCATGACCTTACGAGCTAGTATTACGCCTGGAGGACCATTGTATGATGACCTTCAATGTAGAGGGGTTCAAAACATTGATGAATTCATGGTAAGAGCTTAAGAGTTCATCAATCTAAATGAAGCCAAGTCCAACATCGGAGCACCACCAGTAGTCGTGATTAGTTAACCAAATACCACGACTAATCCTATTTAGACCAATAATATAGACAATAATAATGGTGGTAACAATAAGAGGAAAAGAAATGGAGGAGGCGACCATGCTACTGAGAACTCCAAAATTAACAAAGCAGATGAGAAGTATGGCAGGATCTACACTGTTTATGTTAGGAATTGTGCCCTTGAAAGCATATGTGTTGGACAATGTTTTATGAAATAAATAATTAAGATTAATTTTTTCATATATTGATTGTTTATTATTATTATTATTATTATCTAAATAATATTATATGAATATCAAAAAAATTCCCAAATTTTGTATTGTGACTACAATATTGTATTGGTATGAGAGGATTAAGATTGTAGAGAACAAATTTAAATAGTTCACAGTAAAACAAAGTTACATGGAATCTTTGGATTAAATGCTGTAAGTACCGTTCACTAATATTATAAATACATGTAATCTAGATTCAGATTACTGATGTAGTAGGACATCTTAGTGGAGGTACTTTGTCTAATGTGGTTATACAAGAACTAGACCCGATAAGTTATTAATACTTAATTGAATGTCATTTTGTTTCATAAGTATTAATTAAGCATATCAATAAGATGATCATATACATATTGATATTAATCCTAAATTTTTATGAACTCTTCTTTATGTCATTTGAGTCCTTTGATTCACTCGTTATGGTTTGTCAAAATGATCAAGTTGAAAACTTTTGTTTTGGGGACTCATTGATGTTAATGGTTGGGGACATAATATCCAGATATGAAATCTATACCTTTCCAAGAGGAATTGAATAATGATTCTCTTAAGGGTTAACTATTGGAACTGAAAGGTTATTGAGCTCAAATTCATAAATAAGTTTATGAATTAACCTTCACTAGTAAACTTAATGGTACTTAAGGAAACAATAAATAATTAAAGAGGTAAAATGGTGATCTTATCCCTACTTTAATTATGAACCGTTAATAGTGGATTGAATTGTATGTAGTGATTAAATTGATGGACACTTTTTATCTTTAAAAAATACTCAATAAATAAATGTCTATAATTGCAAGTGTGTAGTCTCATATTTTTAGTGGAATAATATTGAGATTAATACATTAAGGTTATTATATTAAAGAGATTTAATTAATAATCTAAATTTATTGAAGCTTGAAATTATAGGTCCATAGGTCCCCGAGATGGCTCTATCAACACTATTCAAGGTAAGAGTTGAAACTGTGAAAAATCAGGGAAATGAAATATTTGGAAGAAATTTGTTCTTCAAGGGCAAATATGTAATTGAGATAAATTAATTAATATATTAATTTTCAAATTAATTAATTAAATAATTGTATTTTTTAAAATAATTATTTAATTATAATTGTAATTTTCGAAATCTATATTTAAATAATTAGAATAATTAATTTTAAATTAATTATTTTTATTTATTTAAATATTATGAAAAGATAATTCAGATATTCAAATTTGGTTTGAATTAGTTTAAAATTTATTCAATAATTAAAATATTTATATGATAAGATTAGTTATCAGGTTTTATATTTTTATAATTTTTGGATAAATAATTATTGAGTAATAAATATATAAAATTGGTTAAGACACATGCCCTGAAAAAGCATGTGTTACACGCCAAACACAATGCTTGCACTGTGACCGGCATGTAACAACTTCCAAGATTGAGTCTTTGATATTTTTATTTATTTAATAATTGTTTTATAATTTTAATTTCAAAATTTGGAAATTTTAATTCATTTGTAAAATCTATCTGATTGAAAAGAGTTTCTAGATTATTCTAAGCTTTTACGTTTTCACAGAGAGAGAAAAAAATATCGTATTATTTTCTCTATCCCTAAAAATTATCTCAGACTTGAAAAATTCCAAGATCTCATGTGTTGAGAATATCTTGTGAATCACTAAAATTCCCACCATTACTCTATGTGTCCACTCCTATCTTGAGGTGTAGATATACATCTTGGAAGATCTTAGTCTGAGTATTTTGAAGGCTACGTAAGATTGGATATTCGTTGGAGGTACGAAATGATAGCAAGAAATCTTGATAGTTCTTCAACTGGTAAAATTCCCAATCTTATCTATTTCATTGATTAATGTACACATATTAATGGATTCGGTTATCTAAAGATTGTTTATATAATTCTTTTTTAAATCCCTAGGCCCACCATCCCTTGCATTCCACTGCGCACAAGGTAAACCAGTTACCAACAGTTTACACTAAGCTTACAAATAGTCAAGAAAACATGTTCATGAGAAATGAAAATCAAGTCTCTTTCAAAAAGCCTAATCCCATGAAGAACCAACAAGCAAAAAAGGATCCAAACAATTTTTTTCATTCCATAATGCATTGGGCATAACAAAATAGATTCTAGATAGTTGAATGATGAGATCGAGACCTTAATAAGAATGAGATACCTAAGAAACTACACAAGGAAATGAGCTGTTAATAACAGGCCACTTGTGGCTCCACAAAATAACTAGCAAGCGGCTCCAGCACAACCTCTAGTCCAACAACCTGCTCGGGTTGACATGCCACCCTCGATCAAAAGGTGAGGATATTATAACCATCTATGGAGGTCCCCTTTTGGTTGAAAGGAGTAGGGAATACAAAAGAGGTATATTGTAATGACCCAAAATTTTTAATAAGACTCAGGGCCTTGATTAATGTGCTGGGAGGGTATAATTGGTTTATATATATGTTTAATTAGTTAAATGCGTGACTTTATGGCATGCACGATTAATATGATTATATGAGTATTAGATATGCATGTGGGCCTTCTATAGCTTATAAGGGCATATTTGTAATTTTGGCCCGTTGAGGGCATAAATGACTATATGTGATAAATTGTTGAGACCACATCATTATGTGGATATATTTGCAGTACATGGCTCGAGACGGTCCTAGTGAGCGATTTAGCGAAATAGTCACAACGGGGGTTAATACTGGCTTGGGGGGAGCCTGGGGTATTTTTTTGGGAATTTAGAGAATATTTTGGGATTTTTTAGATATGGAATGAATATGTGGTAATTAGTTGGAATGACGATAGTAATTGGTAAATATTATGAGCACTTGAGGAATTAGTGGGAATTGAGGAGAAAGGACTATGTTACCCTTAGAATAATTAAATGGTTAAGTAACTCAAGAGGGGCATTTTTGTCATTGTTTTTGACTGAGAATAAGACCAATTAAGGTACTAGAAGAGGTTAGAATCCACTAGACAGAAAGAAGCCTTAAACTCTCTTTTCCTCTCTCCTTCTATACGATTTTCTCTACCTCTCTCTCATGCTAGAAGAGTTCTTGTTGAGCTAAAGGTTAAGGCTAAGGAATTCAGTGGGGGAAAGCTTAGGAACTTAAATTGAAGGATTGGAACCAGGGGAAACAACTGTGGGAACCTAAGGATTAAGCTGAGTTTGTGCAAGGTTACTACTGGAGGAACTAGGCTACAATTGGAGGTAAGAATTCTAGTCTAATTCTCTAATTTTGCTGAAATTGTGTTAAGAATTTGGGTTGGCATGAATGGGGATTTGATAATTGATCTTGGGATTTGGAAAGAGAATGAAGTTTTCATAAGTTTAGTTAAGATATTTAGGTTGTGGGAATAAATATTCTGGGTTTGGTTTTGTGTTTGGATGGAGGTTTGGTGGAGTTTTTTAGGCTTTTGGGTGAGCAGAAGGAGGAGAAAACCCAGAAAATCTGGGTTCGTAGGGGCACGCCGTGACCCACCTCTGGGGCACTGCGGCTCGCATGCCCAGTTGCTCTGGGTGGCTCTCTGTCCTAAAGGCATGCCATGACCCTAGGGGGCAAGTCGCGGCCCACCTCCCCGTGAAGCTTGAGGATTTGGTCTCTGACTTGGGGGGCACGCCGCGACCCTTAGGGTCAAGTCGCGCCCTCCTAGAGGTTTTTTCCTTAAGATGGTTTCTAGAATTGGTAAGGCTCGAGGGTTCGAACCTAAGCGCTTGGGATGATTTCTACTACCCAGTTTAGTAGAAATCGAGGTCCTGAAGGCTAGATTTTTGTCTCCTAAGTATTTATTTGGATTAGAAATTGATGATTACCCATTGGCCACTATGACTAGGTTTATTGCCAAGGCTCAGGACTGAGGATCGTGCTCGGGACCATTCTGTATCCTCCGCTTGAAACTCAAGGTAAGAAAACTGCACCCTTGTATGGCTGTGTTGGGATTGAGATTCCCTGTATCTGAGTATATGTGTTGTGTAACTGTGATACTGTTATATGAAACATGAAATGAACGACCTAAGAGAGCCAGGGGCTGATGATTTGTGCACAGGACGCGGCTTAACCACTGTGAGTCGGGGTCAACTAGATAAACAAAGGACTCGACCTAAGTGAGTCGGAGTCTGTTGAGTAAACAGAGGGCTCGCCCTAAGGGCGCCGACCCTGAGGACTTGTATATTGGTTGAGATATATTTCTGAATGTGCATGTTTACTATTGTCAGTTTGATGCTTACGTTTTGTTGAGCTTTTGAATGGCTCTCTTATGATTGATTGGATGCTATTACTAATTATGCATTTTTTGTTATGGTTTTCTTGCTGGGCCTTGGCTCATGGGTGCTACGTGGTGCAGGTAAAGGTATGATCACTTCTATCCTAAATTTTATGAGGGTGGAAGGTAATGAAAGGGTGGCCTGTGCCACCTATATGCTTAGAGAGGATGCCCGTATTTGGTGGGAGGTGGCATCACAGACCAGGGATGTTTCTACTCTGAGTTGGGATGGGTTTAGAAATCTGTTTAGACATAAATACTATAATGTTGTCGTCAGGGCAGGAAATGTGAATGAGTTTGTGGGGTTGGTGCAGGGTAACATGACAGTCACTGAGTATGCTTAAAAGTTTGATAAGCTTGTGAAGTTTGTACCAGATTTAGTGCCTACAGATGCAGTCAGACAAGACAGATTTATTTGAGGGCTTAATGCTATGATAGCCCGAGATGTGAGAATTACAACAGTACCTGGGGGAATGACTTATGCCCAGGCTGTTGAGAAGGCTCTTACAAATGAAGAAGCACAAACAAGATCTGGAGGGAGAACGCTGCGAGACAGGAGGTTCGCAGGGCGGTGCCTCCATATACAAGGTCTGGTTGGGGTGGAGGCCCCAGTGAACTGAAAAGGAAGACCCCTGACACTTTGACCACTGCTGGTCCTGACAGGAGGGGTCAGGGTGTTTATAGTGGCTACCAGGGAGGCAGTGCGACATGGAGAAGTTACCCAGAGTGAACGAGGTGCAGGAAGTGCCATCTGGACAAATTTCGGGCAAAAGCTTGCTATCTGTGCGGGGTGGCGGGACACCTCAAGAAAGACTGCCCAACAACGAAGAAGGAGGAACTAGGGAAGGTGGACAAATTGACTCCAGCTCGAGTGTTCACCTTGACGTAGGCAGAGGCTGAGGCTGAGGCTGAGGCTGAGGCTAGTCCCTCGGTAGTGACAGGTCAGCTTTCTAGCGCTGGCTCCTCTTATACTGTATTGATTGACTCTGGTGCTACACATTCGTTTGTTTCTAGTAAAGTGATTGATAGATTGTGTAGACTTAGTAAGTATTATACTGTGGGGTTTAGGACTATACTGCCTACAGGGGAACTGGTAGTTTTTAGGAGATGAATTAGAGCACTGCCAGTGATGGTGGATAGTATGGAACTATCAGTAGACTTGATCGAGTTGAGTATGGATGATTTTGATATGATTCTAGGAATGGATTGGCTGGTCAGATATGGGGCTACCATTGATTGTAGGAAGAAGATGGTGACTTTCGAACATGAGGGAGAGGACCCTTTTTTTTTATGGGTGCTGTGCATGGACCTCACATACCCATGATATCAGCATTGAGGGCTAGGGATCTATTATAGGGAGGTTATATAGGTTTCCTAGCCAGTGTGGTGGATACAACTAGGGTGATGCCAGCAGGGCCGAGAGAGACCAGATTAGTACGCGAGTTATTAGATGTGTTTACTGAGGATTTACCAGGATTTCTGCCGCACAGGGAGATTTAGTTTGTCATTGAGTTAGCACTGGGAACTGTAGAGTCCAAGAACTTTACTTAGCTAGTTAGATAGTAGTATTATAGTAATTATAGTATTATCTTTATGACTGTGGATTTTGGTTCAGACCGGGATTTATTTGGACACTCATAGTAGTACTTGTAGATTTTCTAAGTTTAACCTATAGTGTAGGAATATTAATTCTAACCTAAGGTTTGATTAATATGACTAATATTGAGAATAATATTTATTATACTATAAGGTTTAGATAAGAACCAATAGGAAAATAGCACATGTTATGTATGGGTTTAATAATGATTAAGCATTTTGAGGATTTAATTTATTAAGGCTAAAATTTGAATACTCTAAGGTCAGTCAGCAACTTTGAAAATGTTGGAAGGCTTAGTCAAGGCTGTTTACTCCATTCAAATTAAGCTAAAAATGTGTAATTTCGTGTTTAAATAATCAGCGTATGCCGATATATCGCAGCTATAGGGGGTGATATGTCGCAACACGAAGATACGAAAAACACGAAATGATGCACGACTGCCTCGGGCATACTGGACCAGGCGATATATCGCCTACAGGGGGCGATATATCGCCCCTCTCAGCCTATTTTGAATGTTTTTGAAATCATTTTCCATTCAACCCTTCAACCTCTTGATAAGTCCAGCACCTTTCTGAACGAGTCTTCAGCCTCTGCTGAACGATAATTCAAATTATTTTCACTCAAAAAACCATTATTCTTATTCAAGTTAAATTAAGATCCTTTCATTCCTAAACTCTATAAATAGGACCTAGTACCCAGCCATTATTCATCTTTTACTCTAAGTTCAGAGGCTGCAAGTTGCTAGGTGAGTGTGAGAGTGTAAACACTTGGGTTGGGAATCATATGCTTGATCATCATAAGCTTATCAAACACTTGGGAAGTAAGGTTTTATAGCATTTCAGTCCAAGGTTTAGATTGGTCTTACAAATCTTCATGGTATTCCCACACTCTAGTTCATTGGTATTATTTTATTTAAGTTCTCATAGTCTTCTACTCAGCCTTCTAACCTTATTCTTTATTTTGGTTAGGAAATCTAAGAACTTGCACATAAGTTTTGGTAAGTATATTCTCAATGGTATAGTCCTCCCATTCCTTTCATTTCTTTTCTTCAAAGCACTCACTCGGTTATAAATGGTTTTTAGGAGTGTTCCAAAGTCCCAACTGTGTCCTCATATCCTGGTATTTTTGGTAAGGAAAATAGGATAGAATTTATATGTTATATGCTTTTTATATGTTATCTTATGTTTTTATGTTATGAAATATGTTATGTATGTTTGTAGGCTTGGGCATATGACCCATATGACTAACAAGCCCCAAATAGATTATGGGCATATGACCTGCTTAGCTAGTAGGACCCCACTAATCTGATGGGCATATGACTTGTTTAGTCTATGGGACCCCAAGTAATAATGGCCATTATAGTATGTGTATGATATAAGTGTTATGTTATGTTTTTATGTTTCTTATGAAATTTATGTATATGAACTATGTGTTAGATTTTCCTTGCTGGGCATTAGGCTCATTCCTTTTTGTTTATATGTGTAGGAAAATAGTCTTAGTGGCGGGAAAGGTTCTTGGAAGCTTGGAGAATGTGTATTGAGGTCAAATGGATTCAAGAGCCGAGCGTTACGATTCGAGGATGTAGTTTTCTTTTTATGGTTTTTACATGTATTTTTCCGCACTTGTTATGTAATTACTTTTTATTTTAAATTATGTTATGTTTTGTTTTTAAAACAATGGGATCCCATATCCTAACTTAAATTTTATGTAAGTTTAACTCTTATTTTTACAAGTTTCTTAATAAAGTTATGGTATTTTCACTTGTAAGTTTTATTAAGGATTAGTATGTATAGTTTTCGTTAATGGTCCAAAAGTCTAGAGTAGTTGGGGCATTACAAGAACAGAGCTTGTGTCGAGGGCACCATATAGGATGGCTCCGACGGAACTGAAAGAGTTGAAGATACAGTTACAAGAACTTCTTGATTTGGGGTTTATCAGGCCTAGTTTATCGCCATGGGGTGCTCCAGTTTTGTTTGTGAAGAAGAAGGACGCGACTCTAAGGATGTGTATAGACTACATGGAGTTGAATAAGTTGACCATCAAGAACAAATACCCCTTACCAAGGATTGATGACTTGTTTGATCAGCTTCAAGGAAAGACGGTGTTCTTGAAGATTGATCTTCGATCTGGTTATCACCAGCTGAGGATCAAGGATGAGGATATACCTAAGACGTCCTTTCGAACGAGGTATGGACATTATGAATTCCTGGTGATGTCATTTGGTTTGACCAATGCCCTGACAACATTCATGGACTTGATGAACAGGGTGTTCAAGGACTTCTTGGATCAGTTTGTGACTGTCTTCATCGACGACATCTTTGTTTACTCCAGTTCAGAGGCAAAGCGTGATCAGCATCTCCGATAGGTCTTGCAGAGATTGAGGGAGCATCAATTGTATGCCAAGTTTAAGAAGTGTGAGTTACGGCTACCAGAAGTGACATCCCTCAGATATATTGTTGGTGAATATGGGATTAAGGTGGATCCAGCTAAGGTAGAGGTAGTGAGATATTCGCCGAGGCCAAGGAACGCCTCAGAGGTTAGGAGCTTCCTTGGATTAGCGGGATATTACAAACAGTTTCTGGAAGGGTTCTCGAAGATTGCTGCACTAATGGCATAATTGACATGGAAGAATATGAAGTTTGTTTGGTTAAACAAATGTTAGAATAACTTCTAGGAATTGAAGCGACGATTGATTATTGCTCTGGTGTTGAGTCTTCCTTTGGAGGGAGGGAACTTTATGGTATATTGTGATGCATCGAGGTTGGGATTGGGATGTGTGTTGATGTAGAATGAGAAGGTTATTGCTTATGCATCACAACAGCTGAAGGAGTATGAGAAGCGGTATCCTACCCATGATCTGGAGTTGGCAGCGGTGGTATTCGCATTGAAAGTTTGGCGACATTATCTGCATGGGGAGAAGTGCGAGATATACATCGATCATAAGAGCTTCAATTATTTCTTCACCCAGAAGGATTTGAATATGAGGCAGAGGCATTGGCTGGAATTGGTGAAGGACTATGATTATGACATCCTTTACCACCTAGGAAAAGCCAACGTAGTAGCAGATGCATTGAGCAGGAGGGGCCCGGGACAGTTGTTTAGCACTGCACAGATATCGAGAGAGTTGGCAGAGGAGATGACTAGAGTGAGGATAGAGTTGGTTGTGGGCCGGTTGGCCAATATTAATTTGTAATCTACCCTCCTGGAGAGGATAAGAGAGGGTTAGATGGATGATGCACAGTTGTAAGAGGTTAGAAGGAATGTCATAGCTAGGATAGCTAAGGATTATTCTATTTCAGAGATAGGGTTATTACGGTATAAGGGTAGGATTTGTATCCCAACAGATATGGGTATTGGACGGGAGATATTAGATGAATCCCATACTACCCTGTACTCACTCCATCCAGGCACCACAAAGATGTACAAGGATCTACGGACGTTATATTGGTGGCCTGGGATGAAGAAGGATGTAGTGGAGTACGTAGCCAAGTGTTTGACCTGTCAGTAGGTGAAGGCTGAGCATTCGTGACCAGCGGGGTTGCTACAACCTTTGGGCAATCCCGAGTGGAAATGGGAGGACATTACCATGGATTTTGTGGGAGGTTTACCCAGGATAGTGAGATTACATGACTCGGTGTGGGTGATAGTAGACAGATACACCAAGTCAGCTCACTTTCTGCCAGTGAAGATGACCTATACTATGGATCAGTATGCAGAGCTATATGTGAGGGATATTGTATGTCTCCATGGGGTTCCCAAGTCTATAGTATCAGCTCGGGATCCTATATTTACCTCCAAGTTTTGGCGTAGTTTGCAGAAGGCTATGGGGACTCAACTAAAGTTCAGTATGACCTTTCATCCTCAGACTGATGGACAGTTTGAGAGGATGATTCAAGTATTGGAGGACATTCTCAGGGCGTGTGGGATAGACTTTGAGGGATCTTGGAGTAAGTATCTCCCATTGATTGAGTTTTCATCAACAATAGTTATCAATCAACGATTGGAGTAGCTCCATACCAGATGTTATATGGAAGGAGGTGTAGATTTCCCATTCATTGGGATGAGATGGGTGAGAGGAAGTATTTGAGACTGGAGATGGTTCATAGAACTAATGAAGCTATCAAGAAGAACCGAGATAGAATGCTCATTTTGCAGAGTAGACATAAAAGCTACACTGATCCTAAGCTTAGGGACGTGGAGTTCCAAGTAGGGGACCACGTGTTTCTGCGAGTCTCACCACTGCGTGGGGTGAGAAGGTTTGGGAAAAAGGGAAAGCTGAGCCCTAGATTCATAGGACCATTTGAGATCCTGGAGAGGATCAGGCAGGTGGCCTACAGATTGGCTCTACCATGGTCATTATTAGGAGTTCATGATGTATTCCATATATCTATGCTTCGAAAGTATGTCTTAGATACGACTCACGTGTTGAAGTATGAAGACTTGGAGTTGCAGACAGATTTGTCTTATGAGGAGCGACCGATTCAGGTCTTAGATAGGAAAGACAAGGTTCTACGGAACAAGACGAATTCTCTAGTCAAAGTATTGTGGAGGAATAGCAGGGTCAGGGAAGCAACCTGGGAGCTTGAGTCATCGATGCAGAATCAGTATCCCAAGTTATTCAGGTAAATTTTGAGGATGAAATTCTCAGTAGGAGGGGATAGTTGTAATGACCCAAAATTTCTAATAAGGCGCAGGGACTTGATTAGTGTGCCTGGAGGGCATAATTGGTTTATATGTATGTTTAATTGGTTAAATGTGTGACTTTGTGGCATGCATGATTAATATGATTATATGAGTATTAGATATGCATGTGGTCCCTTTATAACTTATAAGGGCATAATTGTAATTTTGGCCTGTTTAGGGCATAAATGTGATTACATGTGATAAATTTTTGAGACCACATTATTATGTGGATATATTTGCAGTATATGGATCGAGACGGTCCTAGTGAGCGATTTAGCGAAATAGTCATAACAAGGTTTAATACCGGCTTGGGGAAGCATGGGGGAATTTTTTGTTGGGAATTTAGAGAATATTTTGGGATTTATTAAATATGGAATGAATATGGGGTAATTAGTTGGAACGACGAGATTAATTTTTAAATATTAGGAGCACTTGAGGAATTAGCGAGACTTGAGGAGAAAGGACTATGTTAACCTTAGAATAATTAAATGGTTAAGTAACTCAAGAGGGGCATGTTGGTCATTGTTTTTGACTGAGAATAAGATCAATTAAGGTACTAGAAGAAGTCATAATCCACTACACACAAAAAAGACTTAAACTCTCTTTTCCCCCTCCTTCTATATGATTATCTCTACCTCTCTCTCATGCTAGAAGAGTTCTTGTTGAACTGAAGGTTAAGGCTAAGGAATTCAGTGGGGGAAAGCTTGGGAACTTAAATTCAGGGATTGGAACCAGGGGAAACAGCTGGGGGAACCTAAGGACTAAGCTGAGTTTGTGCAAGGTTACTGCTGGAGGAACTAGGCTACAATTGGAGGTAAGAATTCTAGTCTAATTCTCCAATTATGCTGAAACTGTGTTAAGAATTTAGGTTGGCATGAGTGGGAATTTGATAATTGATCTTGGGAGTTGGAAAGAGTATGAAGTTTTTATAAGTTTAGTTATGATATTTAGGTTGTGGGAATAAATATTATGGGTTTGGTTTTATGTTTGGCTGGAGGTTTGGTGGAATTTTTTAGGCTTTTGGCTGAGAAGGAGGAGAAAACCCATAAAATTTGGGTTTGTAGGGGAGTGCTGCGACCCACCTCTGGGGCGCCGTGGCCCGCATGCCCAGTTGGCCCTGGGTGGCTCTCTGACCTGAAGGCGTGCCGCGACCCTAGGGGGCAAGTCGCGGCTCACCTCCCCCTGAAGCTTGAGGATTTGGTCTCTGACTTTGGGGGGGCGCCGTGACCCTTAGGGTCAAGTCGTGGCCTTCCTAGGGGTTTTTTTTCCTTAAGATGGTTTCTAGAGTTGGTAAGGCTCGGGGGTTCATACCTAACCACTCGGGATGATTTCTACTACCCGGTTTAGTAGAAATCGAGGTCCCAAAGGCTAGTTTTTTTCTAACCTAAGTATTTATTTGGATTAAAAATTGATGATTACCCATTAGCCATTGTGACTAGGTTTATCACCAAGGCTCAGGACTGAGGATCGTCCTTGGGACAGTTCTGTATCATCCAATCGAAACTCAAGGTAAGAGAACTGCACCCTTGTATGGCTATGTTGGGATTGAGATTCCTTGTATCTGAGTATATATGTTGTGTAACTGTGATACTGTTATGTGAAAAATAAAATGAACGGCCTAAGAGAGCCGGGGGCTGATGATTTGCGCACAAGACCCTACTCGGCCACTGTGAGCCGGGGTCTGCTACATAAACAAAGGACTCGACCTAAGTGAACCAGAGTCTGTTGAGTAAACAGAGAGCTCGGCCTAAGGGTGCCGACCTTGAGCATTTGTATATTGGTTGAGATATATTTCTGAATGTGCATGTTTACTAATGTGAGTTTGATGCTTACGATTTGTTGAGCTTTTGAATGTCTGTCTTATGATTGATTGGATGCTATTACTAATTATGTATTTGCTGTTATGGTTTTCTTGCTGGGCCTTGGCTCACGGGTGCTACGTGGTGCATGTAAAGGCAAGGGTAAGTTGGACCAACCATGAGTTGGAGAGCTCTGGGGGCGAAGTGTACATCGTCAGCTGCTTGTCCGCCATGGCCAAGGGAAAGTACAGAGACAGAGCCTAAAATTTATATTTTTCCATTAGAGTCTTCATTGGTTGTATATAACGTTTGAGAATTGTAAATTTGTCTCTTAAACTCTATTTTTTGGATCCCATGTACCAAACGTCTATTTTAATGAAAATTAACATTATATGTTCAAAATCTTTTAAACCTAACCTGGTAATTGACCTTAGGATCACATTACTGTTCAAACAACTTGATTAGCAAGTCTTGCACTATTTTAAAACACACATTGTAATGGTCTTGGTTATCCAATGTGTTACATATATGTGGGAACTTAAACACGTGGACAATATCATGTGTGTTCCATAGCCTTGGGCACCAAAGCAGCAATTGATCAAAGAATAGCCAATTACATTCACTGAAGAAAATGCAGGGCACATACAATTTTCACACAATGATCCTCTGGTTGTGACATTGAGCTCGCTAATAAGAGGGTTCATTGCATCCTGGTGGATAATGGGAGGTTAGATAGCAGTTCTGAGTATATTCGTCTCGAAGATTATAGATAAATGCCTCCCATTCTTTAATATTTTAAGAGTGAGCAAGAAGTTTGAGTGGAGGAAAGAATGACAACAAGCTTTTCACTAATTGAAGAAACACCTTGTGAAGCAACCAATTTTGTCTAAGCTTGTTGATGGAGAAATTTGTTACATCTATCTTGTTGTTACCGAGCATGCATAAGAACAACTCTTGTCCAAGAAGAAAAAAAAGTTCAACATCTCGTTTACTATATTAGTAAATGGTTGTTGGGAGCTAAATATAAATATCCCATCATGGAGAAACTTGTTTTATGCATAGTTCATGCCTTAAGAAAATTACAACCTTATTTCCAGAGGCATCTGGGCATCTATTAAAATAAGCAGTCGAGTTAGGGCAGTTTGAAATTACTTACCTCCCTTAGAGCACAATCAAGGGTCATGCCTTGGTAGATTTTATTGTAGAATGTACAAGGTTACCCAAAAAGGAATTAAGATACCAACTCGAGATTTTTGGAAGTTGTTTGTGGATGGATCCTCAAATGAGAATGATTTTGGAGCTAGGATAATTCTAATAACCCCATAGGGATATTAATTGAGAATTGCTCGAGTTCTAGTAGTGCACAAAAGAAGCAAAAAATTTGGTTCCAGTAGAATTCCCTCCAACACCAAAAAATTGTCTTAAAGAAAAAGAGGTTGAAATGATAGATTCCCAATCAACTTGGATGACCCCAATATTGGTGTACCTCACAACAGGGTTACTGCCAAAAGATTGAAATAAGGCTAAAACATTACTATATAAGGTTTTGAGATACACTCTGCTCTATGGGAAGCTTTATAGACAAGGCTACTCCATGCCTTTACTGAGAAATGTGACCGCAATTGAGTTGAAGAAAATACTGAGAGAGGTCCATGAAGGATTTTGCAGAGACCATGTTGGTGGGCAAAGCCTCACCAAAAAGATTGTATGACAGGGTTACTTCTAGCCTACAATGAGTGAGGACTCTAGTTAGGTCGTAAGAAGATGTGATGAGTGCCAGAGGTTATTATTGATTGCTTGAGCCCCACCAATCATCTGATGATAATGACATTTGTAGCGTCTCAGAATTTTAGTTAGCCAGATAGTAGTAGTAGTAGCATGTAGTATTTTAGTTTTCGTGGATATTGGTTCAAGCCAGGATTTACTTGGAAACTCGTAAAAATAGTTATAGATTTTATAAGTTTAACCTATAGTTTAGAAATATTAATTTTAACATAAGGTTTGATTAATATAGCTGGTCCTAGAAATATTATTTATTATAACCTAAGGTTTAGATAGAAGAATTAAGAACGTGACACTTGTCACATGTATGTTTATTTAAGGATTTTAGATGAATAATTTAATAAAGGATAATTCTAGAAGCTCTAGAACCTTCTAGCAGTTGTTAGGATCACATTTTACTCGATCAAAGTTGTTTTAACAAAATTCAAGTGTGCTGAAAATGTGCAAAAACGTGTTTAAAATATCAGCGTATGTCGATATATCGCAATTATAGGGGTCGATATGTCGCCAAAGGTTGATACGGAAAACATGTCGACTTTGCACGAACGAAACCATGAAAGCTAGAGGCATAGGTAGGGGCGATATATCGCCTAGGGTAGGCAATATTTCTGATCTTGGAGCCATCTTTGAAACTTTGTGGATTTAAATTAGAAACAACACTCAACCACTTAGACTTGTTCTTGAACGTCTTTGACCGAGTTATGGGCATCTATTGAACCAAAAATTCAAATTTATTCAATTTATATTAATTTATTTATTCATTTTAAAAGGGGTTAGTTTCACTCCTTGAACTCTATAAATAGGACCTAGTACTCAGCCATTTCATTCACTATTGAAGCATTCTTCAGAGGCTCCAAGCTGCTAAGTTTATTCTAGAGAGAAAACACTAGGGTTTTGGGATAAAAGCTTTTCAATCTAAGCTTTTCTAAACACTTGGGAAATAAGATAGAGTGTTATTTCAGTATCGAGGTGTAGACCGGAGTTCTAGTTCATTCAAGGTATTCTTATCCTCGGGTTTAATCCATCATAGTTCTTTTATTTTTCTTTCATTTTCTTTCAGATCCTAACTCATTATTATGGCTTTTGGTTAGGTGTTTAAGATTCTTGAAACTTAAGGTTTTCGATAAGTTTCTATCTTGATGGGTTAGATCTCTTTTTCATCTCCATTTCTTTAGAACTCATGATTCTTACTGCTGATTTTAGGAGTTTTCCAATCCTGTTCTTGTCTCCAATATCCCAGTTTTTTGGTAAGGAAAATAAGTTAGATTATATGTGTTATGGTATGTTTATATGCTATGATATGTTATGTGCTATGTATATATGTATAAATATTTTTGTAGTCACTTGGGGCTTATAGTTGCTTAGATAGCAAACCCCAATATTTTTTATCATTATCATGGATTAGAGTTATGATTTACCCCACGTCGATTAGTAGAAAGAGGACCTAGATGGGCTATCATATATTACTTTGTGATCTAACCTATCTCGATTAGTAGGCTGAGGACCTAGATGGTTTAATCACATACCACGGTAATGAGTTATTGACCATTAATATTGTAGTCCTATATGATATACGTTTTTACGTCATATGTTTTGTAGTATTTGTTTTATGATATAGTCTTATGATGTATGATATATGTTGTTAGTAGATTTTCCTTGCTGGGCATTAGACTCATTCCTTTTATTTTAGATGGTGCAGGAAAATGAGCTTGGAAGGCGCGATGGATTCGGGGCAGCTTGGCATGTGTATTGGGGATGGATTGATTGAATGGGTTGCTGGAAGATCGAGGATGACATTGTTTCAAGTCTTTTAATTTATGTTCTTATGTATTTCTACACTTAGTTTTTAAAAAATTAATTAAAGTTTATGTTTTTATGTAAGTAACGATGGGATCCCATATTTTGTATTCTGTGCCGTATTTTGGATTTTTAAAAAAGTTCTAATATTTTATGTATATATGTATTCCAAAATAGTAGCTATGTCATAGTAGATTTTAATGGTTCGAGGTTTAGATTTAGTCGGAGCATTACAGTTGGTATCAGAGCCCACAGTTCATATGCATGAATTCCTCCTTGATACACATGCAAAAGCTCCGGATCTAACCGCCAATGTAAGTGTTTATGATATGATTATTATGTTTATGTTAATAGCTAACGTCTTAGTCATTATGTTTTGAGTTAAAAAAGGATGGAGCCTTGACCAATCATGATATCTGAGTCATTAAGGCATTGAAAATGATTAGAGTGCCAAGGAATACAATAGGAGTGCTAGAAAGAATCACTCAAAGATTGATCATATTTCACAAGGAGATAGTTCACCTTCAAACCGCTAAGAAAATCATGATGAGAGCCATGGAACAATATGTCTTAGTAATTGGGCTTTCTAAAGATTTTCCTTCTGTAATTTTAACATTAGAAGAATTATGGGAGACTATAGATGATGAAGATGATTTACTGATAGCCATGAGATATTATTTCCTTATACTTAGGTTTACCTCTAAGTTTGAATTTCAATTCACTAATGGACAAAAGAATAATATCTTAACGAATATTCCCCGAGGTAGTTTCGAGGCTCATAGTAGTGACGATTATGAAGAAATAGATGATGATATGTTAGATGAAGGATCAGATGTAGAAGATCCCGATTTTAGAGATTTACCCTAGTCATTATTAGTATAGTTTCATAATTTGTTTATTTGTGATTGTAATTAGTGAAAATCTTTTTCCAAATGAATATAATTGTTATTTTTGAATGACAAGTATGAGTTTGTTTTTTTTTCTACAATCATAATAAATAATAAATTCAATAAATAATGACTGCATTCAATGAGGGTGGATACAAATCAATGGATTGGGTTCTGTAATGAGATTTTAGGGGGCCATAGTAGTGGGAACGATTTTACTGATCCCAACCCTCCCTCAATATGGTTAACTTTCGAACAACGACGAGTTTCAAGCCTGAGAATTAAGTCATATAGGGGGATTAGAAAATAATAAAGATGGCTAATTTTCTAAGTATAGAAACACACCCTAATTATAAAGAAGGCTTACATAATTTTTTCATAAGAAATCATAACTGATAGGTCCGGGTTATGTTTGCTTAGACTAAGTTTTGCCTTAGAGCCTATTAGGGCAAGTTCTAACATGTTTTCTCAACTGTTAGAACTTTGCTGAAGATGTCGCTACGAAGGTCTGCACGCACGAATGCCAATGCCTCTAGCACCGCCAACGAGACTAACGATGCCCCTCCAGTCCGAAGAAGGGGAACACGTGCTACCAATGCTGCTGCAAATAGAAATGCACCGCCACCGGTTGACAACATCGCTGAGATTGTTCGACTACGTCAACAAGTGGAAAACTACTTCAGCAACAATGACAACAGACTCAGTTGCAGCCTCAGCCAATGGCTTAAGCACCCCAACAAGTAGGATATCCATATGGGGGATGCCCGATAGCAAACTATGCGCCTTATCCAGCTCAGTACATAGAACCAGTCTACGAGCAATTCCGTAAGCTGCACGCTCCAAACTTTGAAGGGACAACCGACCCCTTTGAGGCAGAGGAATGGCTAAGGAATGTAGAGCCTATACTAGCACATATGAACCTCGGCACCCAAGATCGCATATCCTACGTTTCATCTCTTCTAAAAAAGGATGCTAGAATCTGGTGGGATTTAGTACAACAAACTCATGACGTCACCACCATGACTTGGGCTAGATTTGTGGAGTTGTTTCATAGAAAGTATTACAACTCAGTTATCATCGCTACTAGGGTGGAAGAGTTTGTCGGTCTGAAGCAGGGTAATTTGTCAGTAGACCAGTACGCTCGACAATTTGATCATCTAGGCAAGTTTGCACCAGAGTTGGTCCCAACCGATTTCTTGAGGGTTACCAAGTTCACCAGGGGACTCAGACCCAAGATTGAGCTGGGAGTCAAGCTTGAAAATCATGGAACCACTTATTACGTCAATGCCCTAGAAATGGCTATAGAGGTGGAAAGGCTTCAGGAAAATGTTAGTAAGGATGAGGCCTGCAAGTCTGAACCCAAGCAGCAGAATCAAACGCAAATGGTCCGAACCACAATAGCAACCACTAGCACAACAATAATGGCCAGAAAAGAAAGCATCCTGATAGTAAGCAAGCTAATGGTGACAAAAGTGCATGAACAAGTAATGGAAGTAATAGGTCGGGTTATGTAGAATACCCTCAGTGCTCCAAGTGAAAGAAAAGACATCCTGGGGAGTGTCCTACAAACACTAAGGGTTGTTTCAATTGTGGCCAGGAAGGTCATCGGAAAAAGGAGTGTCCACAACTCAAACAAGAATAAAAGAGGGACAAAAAGATGGTTCCAGCCAGAGTCTTTGCCTTGACCCAAGGAGAAGCCGAAGCTGATAAAAAAGTGGTCACAGGTCAAATTCCTATCCTCGATAATATATGTTTTGTATTGTTTGATTCGGGAGCAACACCCTCGTATATCTCATTAGGAATGATAGAAAAATTAGACAAACCTTGTGAAAGATTTAGAACTAGGTTTGTAACAGAGTTGCCTTCGGGCGAAGTAGTCCTATCATCACGAATAGTACGAGGAGTACCGATCAAAATCGAGGGCACAAAACTAGAAGGATACCTGATATAGCTAGAAATCAAAGATTTCGATGTAATACTGGGCATGGATTTGCTAGCAAAGCATGACACAGCCATCAACTATAGACGTAAGCAAGTGACGTTCGAAACTCCTGACGGTCAGAGACTATATTTTATGGGAAAGGTTTCAAGACTACGGACACCGCTTATCTCGTCTCTCAAAGCTTAGAGGATGATAGAGAAAGGATGTCACGCATTCTTAGCAAGAGTCATGGATATGGCACAAGAAACACCATTAAAGGCTGGAGAAATCCGCATTATAAAGGAATTTCCAGAGATATTTCCTGACGACTTACCAGGGTTACCGCCTACTCGGTAAATTGACTTCACAATCAAACTAGTGCTGGGAACTGAGCCTATCTCAAAGGCACCATACCGGATGGCACCAACCAAACACAAGGATTTGAAAATGCAGTTACAAGAACTCTTAGACTTGGGTTTCATCAGACCAAGCCTTTTGCTATGGGGAGCACCGGTTCTATTTGTGAAAATGAAGGATGGAAGCATGCAGATGTGTATAGATTACCGCGAGCTAAACAAGGTGGCAATTAAGAACAAGTACCCGCTACCCTGGATCGGTGACTTATTTGATCAACTCTGAGGAGCGACAGTGTTTTCAAAGATTGATCTACGGTCCGGTTATCACCAGCTCATGGTATGGGAAGAGGATATACCAAAGACAACCTTTAGAACTCGATATGGACATTACGAGTTTCTAGTTATGTCTTTTGGTCTTACCAACGCTCCAGCCACATTTATGGACTTAATGAATCAGGTCTTCAAGGATTACTTGGATAAATTCGTCATAGTGTTCATTGACGATATTTTGGTGTACTCCAAGGACAAAGTTGGGCATGAAGAACATTTAAGACTATCTATGTTGTGACTAAAGGAGCATCAACTTTACACCAAGTTCAAGAAATGCGAATTTTGGCTATCGCGAGTAGCGTTCCTTGGCCATATAGTATATACGAATGGAGTCGCAGTAGACCCAACTAAGGTAGAGGCTGTGAAAGATTGGCTAAGAGCTAAGAATGCGTCAGGGGTTATAAGTTTTCTTGAGCTAGCAGGCTAATACCGGAGATTCATAGAAGGCTTTTCTAAGATAGCCACTCTGCTTACCAACCTGACCCAGAAATAGCAAAAGTTCAACTAGACGGATAGATGTGAAGAGAGTTTCCAATTGCTCAAAGATAAACTATGCTCAGCACCAGTACTTTGTGTACCGACACCCAACGACAAGTTTGTTGTATACTGTGATGCGTCGAAGCAAGTTTGTTGTATACTGTGATGTACCGACACCTAGAATGGAAGTGGGAAGACATAGCCATGGACTTCGTGACAGAATTACCACGAAAAAATAAGCAACACAACTCTGCTTGGTTTGTAGTAGATAGACTCACCAAGTCAGCTCACTTCCTGCCTGTAAAGACTATGTACACTGCAGACCAGTACGTAGACATTTATGTTTGAGAAATAGTACGATTTCATGGAATCCATAAGAACATAGTATTTGATAGAGGATCAGTGTTTACATCGAGATTTTGGGGAAGCTTGCAGCAATCCATGGGTACCAAGTTAAGTCTTAGTATGGCATTTCATCCTCAGACCGACGGTCAGTCTGAGCGTACCATACTGATTTTAGAAGATATGTTGCGCGCTTGTGTACTAGACTTCAGAGGATCGTGGAGTAAGTATTTGCCACTTATAGAATTCTCCTACAATAATAGCTACCAGGCAATGATCGGTATAGGACCCTATGAGTTACTTTATGGAATGAAGTGCTGATCGCCGTTACCTTGGGACAAGGTAGGAGAAAGACAACTTCTTGGACCCAAAGCTGTAAGAGAGGCTCAGGATGAAGTGGCACTAATTAGAAAGCGTATGCTCGTTGCTCAGAGCCGACAAAAGAGTTATGTGGATGCCAAGCAGCGAGATGTGGAATTCAAAGTCGGAGATCAAGTATTCTTAAAGATATTTCATATGAAAGGAATGAAGCGGTTTAGGAAGAAAGGCAAACTTATTCCCCAGTTTATAGGTCCATTTGAGATATTGGACAAGGTGGGATCAATTGCATATAGATTAGCCCTACCGCTAGTTCTAGCAGACAGCCACAATGTGTTTCACACCTCGATGTTGTGTAGATATGTGTCAGACCCATCTCATGTCCTCAAGTATGATACAATAGCACTCCAGAAAGACCTGAGTTACGAGGAACGACTGGTTAGCATCCTAGAGAAGGGGATGAAGGAATTACGGTCTAAGAGTATTCCGATAGTGAAGGTCCTATGGAGTAATAGTTCAGAACGTGAGGCAACGTGGGAGTTGGAGGAAGACATCCTAGCACGATATCCGGAATTGTTTGGTTGGTAAATTTCGGGGACATAATTCTTTTAAGTAGGGGAGAATTGTAGCGCCTCATAATTTTACTTAGCTAGATAATAGTAGTAAAAGCTTGTTGTATTGTAGTTTTCGTGGATATTGGTTCAAGCCGAGATTTAGTTGGAAGCTCGTAGAAATAGTTATAGATTTTATAAGTTTAACCTATAGTTTAGAAATATTAATTTTAACATAAGATTTGATTAATATAGCTGGTCCTAGAAATATTATTTATTATAACCTAAGGTTTAGATAGAATAAGTAAGAATGTGACACTTGTCACATGTATGTTTATTTAAGGATTTAAGGATTTTAGATGAATAATTTAATAAAGGATAAATCTAGAAGCTCTAAAACATTCCAATAGCTGTTAGGATCACGTTTTACTCAGTCAAAGTTGTTTTAACAAACTTCAAGTGTGCTGAAAATGTGCAAAAAAATGTTTAAAATATCAGCGTATGCCGATATATCGCAGCTATAGGGGCCGATATGTCGCCTAAGGTTGATACAGAAAATACGTCGACTTCGTACAAACGAAACCACGAAAGCTCGAGGCATAGGTAGGGGCGATATATCGCCTAGGGTAGGTGATATATCGGCTCTTGGAGCCATTTTTGAAACTTTGTGGATTTCAATTAGAAATAGTCCTCAACCACGTGGACTTGTTCTTGAATGTTTTTGACTGAATTCTGGGCATCAGTTGAACCGAAAATTCATATTTATTCAATTTATATTCATTTATTTATTCATTTTAAAAGGAGTTAGTTTCACTCCTTGAACTTTATAAATAGGACCTAGTACTTAGCCATTTCATTCACTATTCAAGCATTCTTCAGAGGCTCCAAGCTGCTAAGTTTATTCTAGAGAGAAAACACTAGGGTTTTGGGATAAAATATTTTCAATTTAAGCTTTTCTAAACACTTGGGAAGTAAGATAGAGTGTTATTTCAGTATCAAGGTGTAGATCGGAGTTCTAGTTCATTCAAGGTATTCTCATCCTCAGGTTTAATCCATCATAGTTCTTTTATTTTTCTTTCATTTTCTTTCAGATCCTAACTTATTATTATGGCTTTTAATTAGGTGTTTAAGATTATTGAAACTTAAGGTTTTTAGTAAGTTTCTATCTTGATGGTTTAGATATCTTTTTCATGTCCATTTCTTTAGAATTCATGATTCTTACTGCTAATTTTAGGAGTTTTCCAATCCAGTTCTTGTCTCCAATATCCCGGTTTTCGGTAAGGAAAATAGGTTAGATTATATGTGTTATGATATGTTTATATGCTATGATATGTTATGTGCTATGTATATATGTTTTGTAGTCATTTTGGGCTTATAGTTGCTTAGATAGCAAACCCCAAGATTTTTATCATTATCGTGGGTTAGAGTTATGATTTACCCTACCTCGATTAGTAGGCAAAGGAATTATATGGGTTATCATATACTACTTTTTGATCTAACCTATCTCGATTAGTAGACTAAGGACCTAGATGGTTTATGTAACACCCTACTTCCTTAGAGCCGTTACTAAGTGAGTTTAAAACGTGCATTCAACTCGCTAATCGAGGTTTTAGGTCAAATTGTGTAATTAAGTCATAAACAGAGGGAAAACTTTAGAAATGATTCCATTTTATTGAATATCATAAAAGTTTAACACCTGGGATCCCAAAATACGGTTTAGAAATATTTACAACATTTAAATTAAACCAAGTCGACTAAACGACAAAATCTGAGTTTATTTAAACATATCTCCCAAAATCCACTGGCTGTGGCAGCCAGGGTGGCCTAACATGTACACACCACTTCATGCCTGCTACACTCATGGTTGGTTGGCTCTCTCCTTGCCCTTACCTGCACCACAGAGCATCTCTGAGCTGAAGCCCAGCAAGAAAACCCAAAACAGATAACATATGCAAATCATACACTAAGTACATAAACTGCCCATCAATATGCTAAACACATACGGCCTAGCCGTCCCAGACGCTTTACCAGGCTCTGGGTTCACGGTCCACAATGTGAGGATATCCCAGGTATCCTTAAGGGACTTGCCCTGGCAACTTGCACTCCACATGCTCAACGCTGCTCCCGGCCCTTTGCCGTACTCGGCCTTGCACTCAACGTGCCCAACGCCGTTCCCGGCCCTTTGTTGTTCCCGGCCCCTGCTGACCTCAGCCTACACCATTCCCGGCTCTTGCCGATCATCCACATTATTGCACTCAAGGCATAATAAACAAGTACAGAATACTAGCAAATACAATTAAGGGGCCATGCCCTTCAACTCAAACACATTGGGCTCAGCCCTGCATATAAGCTCTATGGGAACAAGGGTTTTCTTACCTGAGTTCCGAGCTCCCCGAGCACCGATGTCCTGAGCACAGTCCTCTAACTTGAGCCTCGCCGAAACCCTAGTCACAACACAATAACAATATCACTCCATCAAGTTCTAATCCACTGAATAACTTTGAGCCATAACTCTATCCTCCGGGACCTTGAATTCTATCAATCTGGGTGATAAAATCCATCCCGAGCCCTAACCATTGAGTTCCCGAGCCTAAACACCCTTAAAAACACAAGCTGGCACTAAGAGCCGCGGCTAGCCTCGAAACAGAGGCTAGCATCTCCCTGGAGCACACACGAGCCGTGGCGCACGTCAAGCATTTCGGCCTCCCATGGCCGCGCGCACACGTGCCGCGACGTGCCCCTCCTAGGGCCGCGACCCTCACCTCCAAACCCATATTTCTAATCCTTTTTCCTGCATTTTCTTCAAACCAATCCTCCCCAAAACTAAACTAACAATCCCAGTTCATCACCATAATAATTCCTAACACAGAATCAGCTTCAAAACCCAACAGAGTCTAGCTCCATATTCAGCCAAACCATCAAGAACAAACTACAACCTCAGCCAACATGCAAACTCAGATATTCAACCTTAAATCAGCTAATAAATTGACACAATTTAACCTGATAGGCACTTACCTTTGCTGGATTGAATCTCAGAACTACTTCCTCAAGTGCCCAGCTTTAGCTCCTTAATTCTAACAGCCCAAAATCCTCAATTCTTGACTAATTCCACCAGAATTTTCCTTGAGTTTTTCTTAGAGAGTGAACGAGAAAAAAAAAAAAGATAAGAACTATCTTCAGCTGGAAGGAAAAAGTAAGTGTCGGTTTCTTAAGCTTCTAAATGATTCCTCCTTTTTGTTTTATTTATCTTAATCTATATGGTTACCTCAAGGCTCGGGGTACCAAAACGTCCCTGAGGGAAAAATGGTAAACTTCCCAAATATTCCCTCCTAGACATTCTATCCTCGAATATATCTCCAAATATTTATTTTCTTAACCCGATAACCCCATATAATAACTAATACCCAAATTACCCCTCGACTCACCCCGAGTCGGATTCTCAACCCCGTTGTGACTTCCTGGCTAACCGCTCCCCAGGACTGTCTCGGATCGTGATGCACAATCATATCACATATATATAGCATTTATCACATTTATACCCCTAATACCCAATCGGGGCCCACATGCACATTTAACTCAACTAAACATGCATCATTACCACATATTCACATAAATCCACACATTAACTTATTAAATCATTTATTGCCCTCCCAGCACACTAATCAAGGCCCTACGCCCTATTAGCAAATTCGGATCGTTACAACTATCCCCTCCTTACAGAAATTTCGTCCTCGAAATTACCTGAACAACTCGGGATACCGCTCCCTCATCTCTAGCTCAAGTTCCCATGTCGCCTCCTCAACCTTGCTGTTTCTCCACAGCACTTTCACCAAGGCGATGGTCTTGCTCCGCAAGACTTTATCTTTTCGGTCAAGAATCTGAACTGGCTTCTCCTCATAGGACACATCCTGATCAAGCTCCAGATTTTCAAAACTTAGAACATGCGTCGAATCTGACATATACTTCCAGAGCATGAATACATGGAAAACATCATGAACCCTTGATAAAGCTGGAGGCATCGCTAATCTGTAAGCTACCACACTAACTCGTTCCAGAATCTCGAAGGGGCCAACAAACCTAGGGCTCAGCTTGCCCCGAACACCAAACTGTTTCACACCTCTCATGGGTGAAACCCTTAGGAACACATTATCACCAACCTGAAATTCCACGCTCCTTCGTTTCAGGTCTGAATAACTTTTCTGTCGACTCTAGGAGGCTAGCATACGTGCTCTAATCTTCTCAATCACCTCATTGGTCCTCTGAACCATCTCTGGACCAGATATTTCCTCTCACCTATCTCATCCCAATGAACAGGTGATCTACACTTTCTTCCATAAAGCATCTCTTACGGAGCCACTTCGATGGTTGCCTGATAACTGTTGTTGTACGAGAACTCGATCAAAGGAAGATACTTACTCCACGATCCCCCAAAATCTAGCACACAAGCTCGCAGCATATCCTCCAATATCTGAATCGTCCTCTCAAACTGTCCATCTGTCTGAGGATGATAAGCAGTACTAAACCATAACTGTGTGCCCATAGCCTTCTGCAAACTCTCCCAAAACTTGGAAGTGAAGGCGGGGTCTCTGTCGAATACTATCAACCTCGGAGCCCCATGAAGTCGAACAATCTCCTTCACATACAACTCAGCGTACTGCTCCACAGTATAAGTTGTCCTAACAGGCAAAAAGTGGGCGAACTTGGTATACCTATCCGCAATCACCCACACCGAGTCATGCTGTCCCACAGTTCTCGGCAAACCAACCACAAAGTCCATAGTGATATTGTAAATGTGGAAAGTTTCCTTTGTGAATTTTATTTCACCAGTGAAGCTCTATGCTACGAGGCATCCTACATGCTACTTAGTGCACGTACAAGGGGACGAGGATATCACACAGCGTTGAAGGAGTTGGCCTAAGAGAACCACCCTCACTATGCGAGGGCCCTTGACCACCCGCCAAACCAAACGCCACCCTCGCTATGCGAGAGTCCTCGGGTAGCCATCAGCGTACGCCTTGACCCCTCAGGCATCGGACCTCACCTCGCTGGCATGCGGGAGAAGAAGACCAGCCTCGCTACGCGAGGCACCCTCGCTATGCGAGGGTGTGGCCTTGTCGCGGCGCCCATACCCCGAGCCATGCCTACACCTAAGGGAAGAAGGCCAGCCTCGCTACGCGAGGCACCCTCGCTATGCGAGGGTGTGGCCTTGTCGCATCACCCGTACCCCCGAGCCACGCCTACACCCGAGGGAAGAGGGCCACCTCGCTACGCGAGGAACCCTCGCTATGCAAGGGTGTGGCTTTGTTGCGGGACCCATGCTGCGAGCCTCGCGTCCATGTGACCGGCATAAGCTGGCCCCGACCCCTGGCGCCTTGACTTCTCAGAACACGCATAGGTTGAAGCCTCCTTGACATAGGCACGAGATCACTTGGAGGAACCTTGTTGATATGCCAAACGAACATGGAGCATTGAACGGGGATCGATGAGGACGACCGAGTACGGAACACGTGCGCTGACACGGGGCGTACGGTTATGGAAAGAACAGAGGCACGACCCAATGATCTGCGTCTAAGGAGTAGTGGCGGTACGGACCTGTACGAAGAGTAGTGGTACCACTTGGACACCCTCGACCATACGCCAGAGCCGACAGTACTATGTCCTAGGCCAAGACTCTGACACCATCAGGGTAGACACCACTACGCCCTGAGCCACTACACTATCAGAGTACCTGTGTACGTCCCTGTGGTCTGGGACTTGTTTGTATCCAGGGCCAATAGAGCCCCCCCCCCCCTATAAATAGACTCCAACCCCTCAGGCTAAGGGGTTGGAAAATTGAATGTATGAAAAAGACTTAAGAAATATATGTTTCTGGTTTTCATTGTTGCCTGAGTTTTCTCCTGTTGATTAGTGTTCTTTCTATCTGATTCAAAGCTCTCTGTAGTATAGAGATTGAACTTTTCTAACCATCAATCGTTGATGAGTTCTTACCGTCAACAGATATCTTCCCACTTCCATTCTGGGATCCCCAGAGGCTGCAACAACCCTGTTGGCCTCTGATGCTCAGCCTTAACCTGCTGGCAAGTCAAGCACTTGGCCACATAATCCACCACATCCCTCTTCATACCTGACCACCAATACAGAGTTCTCAAGTCCTGGTACATCTTCGTCGTACCAGGGTGCAAAGAATAGGGAGTGGTATGCGATTCATCTAAGATCTCTCGCCGGATATCATAATCCATTGGAAAGCATATCCGACCCTTGTACTTCAGTAATCCCATCTCCGATAAAGAAAAGTCCTTAGTCGCTCCGACTAAGACACTCTCCCTATGACCTCTCAACTGGGAATCTTTCCCCTGCGCTTCCTTGATCCTCTCAAGGAGTGTAGACTGAAGAGTGATGTTGGCCAACTGACCAACCACCAACTCTATACCTGCTCTAGTCATCTCCTCAGCTAACTTGTCAGATATCTACCTCGAACTAAACAACTGTCCTGGGCCTTTCCTACTCAATGCATCAGCCACTACATTAGCCTTCCCAGGATGGTATAGGATATCGCAATCATAATCCTTAACCAACTCCAGCCACCGCCTCTGGCGCATATTCAGGTCCTTTTGAGTACAGAAATACTTTAGGCTCTTATGGTCGGTGTATATCTCGCACTTCTCACCATAAAGATAATGCCTCCAAATCTTAAGTGCAAACACCACGTTGCCAACTCCAAATCATGTGTAGGATATCTCTGCTCATACTCCTTTAATTTTCTCGATGCATAGGCTATCACCTTACCAGCTTGCATCAACATGCACCCCAAACCCTGTTTGGATGCATCACAGTAAACCACAAATTTTTCATTCTCTGTCGGCAAGCTTAACATTGGTGCAGTGATCAGTCGCTGCTTCAACTCCTTAAAACTGTTCTCACATATGTCCGTCCAGACATACCTTGTCTTCTTCTTAGTCAGTTCTGTCAATGGCGTAGCTATTCTGGAGAACCCCTCAACAAACCGCCGATAATACCCTGCTAAACCCATAAAGCTTCTCACTTCAGGAACATTGCTCGGTCTAGGCCAATCTCTGACCGCCTCAATCTTACTTGGGTCAACCAGAATCCCCTCCTTACTGAAAATATGGCCCAGAAATGTAACTTGTGGCAACCAGAACTCACACTTACTGAACTTAGCGTATAACTTATGCTCTCTCGATCGCTGTAGAACCAATCGTAGATGCTGCTCGTGCTCTATCTCTGACCGAGAGTACACTAGGATGTCGTCGATGAATACAATCACAAACTTGTCCAGATAATCCTTGAAAACCCTATTCATCATGTCCATGAAGGCTGCTGGGGCATTGGTTAGTCCAAAGGACATCACCAGAAATTCATAATGTCCATACCTCGTTCGAAAAGCGGTCTTTGGTATGTCCTCCTCTTTAATCCTTAACTGACGGTAACCTAATCGGAGATCTATCTTGGAAAACATTGTTCTTCCCCGTAGTTGATCAAATAAATTGTCGATCCTAGGCAGTGGATACTTGTTCTTAATGGTTAACTTGTTTAGCTCCCTATAATCAATACACATCCTAAGGGATCCATCCTTCTTCTTAACAAACAACACTGGAGCACCCCATGGCGAGAAACTCGGTCTGATGAACCCCAAATCAAGTAACTCCTGCAACTGAATCTTCAACTCCTTTAATTCCACTGAAGCCATTCTATAAGGTGTCCTAGATACTGGTTCCGCTCCTGGTACCAACTCTATAACAAAGTCAATCTCCCACTGCGGCGGCAACCCTGACAAATCTGCTAGAAACAAATCCAAAAACTCACACACCAATCTAGTCTCACCCAGTCCAACCGACACCACCCTAGAGATATCCACAACGCTCGCTAGGAATCTTATGCAAACCTTCCTGCATCAGGTCTCTAGCCCTCAATGCTGAAATCATTGGTACTCGCGGTCTGCCAACTGTCCCCACAAACACAAAGGGTACCTCCCCTTCTGGTTCAAATGTCACCATTATGCGCTTGCAGTCAATCATTGCCCCATACTTGGATAGCCAATCCATCTCTAAATTCATATCAAAGTCATCCATCTCTAACTTAATCGAATCAGCAGACAATTCCCTACCATCTACCTCTACTGGCAATGCTCTAATCCATCTCCTAGAGACTACCAGTTCTCCTGTTGGCAACAAAGTCTGAAATCCCCTAGCATACACACCACTAGGTCTACAAAGTTGATCTATCACTCAAGAAGATACAAATGAATGAGTAGCTCTTGAATCAAACAATGCAATATACAAAGAACCAGCACTAGAGATCTGACCTATCACAACTGAGGGGCTAGCCTCCGCCTCAGTCTGTGTCAAAGTGAATACCCTGGCAGGAGCAAGAATGTTACTCTGCTTCTGCTCCTCCTTCTTTACTTGAGGGAAATCCCTCTTCAGATGACTGGCACTCCCACAAACAAAGCAGGCCCTGATCTTGTACTCACCCTGATGTCATTGCCTGCACCGTGGACATGCTGGAAAACTCCTCTAGTTGTCACTGCCACCCTGACGACCAGTGGAAGCACCTCGTGCCCTCCTATCTAAACTGGGAGGAACAAAGGAATCTGGGGCCTTCCTCTTCTTCTCACTAGAACCACCACCACGGATGAATCCAACAAAAGGAGGCACTATCCTCCTGGCATCGCGCCTAACAACGCTTTCCTTCCAAATCTGATCTTTGGCCCTCTCAGCTGTAAGGGCCTTATCCACAACCTGGCCATAAGTAGTAGTCTTTGGATCCAAGGTAATATTCACATCACGGGCAATCATAATATTCAACCCCCGCACAAACCTGTCCCTTCTTGCCGCATTATTCGGCACTAAATCTGGTGCAAACTTCGCCAATCTGTCAAACTTTATAGCATACTCTGTCACTGTCGATCGGTTATGAGTCAGGTTGATAAACTCATCAACCTTTGCGGCTCAAACTGCCACACTGTAATACTTTTCATTAAACAAGTTTTTGAATTCCTCTCAGGTCATAACTGATACATCCCTTCTCTGAACCACCACGTCCCACCAGATGTGGGCATCCTCTCTAAACATGTAGCTAGCACAAGCTACCCTCTCATTCCCTGAACTCTCATAAAATCCAAAATTGAGGAAGCCATATTCATCCACTGATCTGCCCGCAGTGGGTCTGATCCACCCTCGAAGGTGGGAGGATGCTGCTTCCTGAACCTCTCATACAAAGGTTCCCACTTATTCTCCATAGCAGACTGCACTGGCACTGGCACTGCAACCTGCTGCACTGGCAGCCCAGTAACCTGAGGTGGGGCCTGCTGCCTTAACTGTCGCAACTCTTCCTCTGTTCACTGCAGTCTTGCTTCCATCTCGGCAAACATCTCTTGCCAATTCTGTGGGGCAGGTGGAGGGTCCTGACCCTGGTTGTCATCCTCGGCCCTACTACTGCGGAGTCTAGCTGATTGCTAGGCATCTCAAAAAATATGCCTGCAACCAACGACACCGCTCATCAGGCATGATAACAACATCCAAAAACCACCTCCCAAACACATTAGCCATCCACAAGCAATAACTCATATAGCATATAACACACAACGAGCCATGCCCTAGCATCATGCATATGTTAACTCATTCATCATGCTCTATATAAGATAAGCAGGCAAACAGGGCATTCAAACACATATTCAAACATATTGGTCAATCTTACCAACCAACCCTGAGTCGAGCCTGTCACTGACAGCGAGTGTACATGTTCGGTCAATCTCCAGAACCAATAACCTTGGCTCGCTCTGATACCAAGTTGTAACGCCCTACTTCCTTAGAGCCGTTACTAAGTGAGTTTAAAACGTGCATTCAACTCGCTAATTGAGGTTTTAGGTCAAATAGTGTAATTAAGCCGTAAACAGAGGGAAAACTTTAGAAATAATTCTATTTTATTGAAAATCATAAAAGTTTAACACCTGGGATCCCAAAATACAGTTTAGAAATATTTACAACATTTAAATTAAACCAAGTCGACTAAACGACAAAATCTGAGTTTATTTATACACATCTCCCAAAATCCACTAGCTGTGGCAGCCAGGCTAGCCTAACATATACACACTGCTTCATGCCTGCTACACTCATGGTTGGTTGGCTTTCTCCTTGCCCTTACCTGCACCACAGAGCATCTGTGAGTCGAAGCCCAGCAAGAAAACCCAAAACAGATAACATATGCAAATCATACACCAAGTACATAAACTGCCCATCAATAGGCTAAACACATACGGCCTAGCCGTCCCAGACGCTTTACCAGGCTCTGGGTTCGCGGTCCACACCGTGAGGATATCCCAGGTATCCTCAAGGGACTCGCCCTGGAACCTTGCACTCCACGTGCTCAACGTTGCTCCCGGCCCCTTGCCGTACTCGGCCTTGCACTCAACATGCCCAACGCCGTTCCCGGCCCTTTTCCATTCCTGGCCCCTACCGACCTCGGCCTACACCATTCCCGGCTCTTGCCGATCATCCACATAATTGCACTCAAGGCATAATAAACAAGTACAGAATACTAGCAAATACAATTAAGGGACCATGCCCTGCAATTCAAACACATTGGGCTCAGCCCTGCACACAAGCTCTATGGGAACAAGGGTTTTCTTGCCTGAGTCTCGAGCTCCCCGAGCACCGATGTCCTGAGCACAGTCCTCTAACTTGAGCCTCGCCGAAACCCTAGTCACAACACAATAACAATATCCATCCATCAAGTTCTAATCCACTGAATAACTTTGAGCCATAACTCTAACCTCCGGGACCTTGAATTCTATCAATCTAGGTGATAAAATCCATCCCGAGCCCTAACCATTGAGTTCCCAAGCCTAAACACCCTTTAAAACACAAGCTGCCACTAAGAGTCGCGGCTCTACCCTCAAGCATCGCGACTAGCCTTGAAACAGAGGCTAGCATCTCCCTGGAGCACACGGGCTGCGGCGCGCATCACCAAGCTTCGCGGTGCGCCTCAAGCATTTCGGCCTCTGATGGCCGCGCGACACGGGCCGCGGCGTGCCCCTCCTAGGGCCGCGGCCCTCACCTCCAAACCCATATTTCTCACCCTTTTTCATGCATTTTCTTCAAACCAATCCTCCCCAAAACTAAACTAACAATCCCAGTTCATCACCATAATAATTCCTAACACAGAATCAGCTTCAAAACCCAGCAGAGTCTAGCTCCAAATTCAGCAAAACCATCAAGAACAAACTACAACCTCAGCCAACATGCAAACTCAGATATTCAACCTTAAACCAGCTAATAAATTGACACAATTTAACCTGATAGGCACTTACCTTTGCTGGATTGAATCTCAGAACTGCTTCCTCAAGTGCCCAACTTTAGCTCCTTAATTCTAACAGCCCAAAATCCTCAATTCTTGACTAATTCTACCAGAATTTTCCTTGAGTTTTTCTTAGAGAGTGAAAGAGAAAAAAAAAAAGATAAGAACTATCTTCAGCTGAAAGGAAAAAGTAAGTGTCAGTTTCTTAAGCTTCTAAATGATTCCTCCCTTTTTGTTTTATTTAACTTAATCTATGTGGTTACCTCAAGGCTCGAGGTACCAAAACGTCCTCGAGGGCAAAATGGTAAACTTCCCCAATATTCCCTCCTAGACATTCTATCCTCGAATATATCTCCAAATATTTATTTTTTTAACCCGATAACCCCATATAATAACTAATACCCAAATTACCCCTCAACTCACCCCGAGTCAGATTCTCAACCCCGTTGTGACTTCCTGGCTAACCGCTCCCCAAGACTGTCTCGGATCGTGATGCACAGTCATATCACATATATATAGCATTTATCACATTATACCCCTAATACCCAGTCGGGGCCCACATGCACATTTAACTCAACTAAACATGCATCATTATCACATATTCACATAAATCAACATATTAACATATTAAATCATTTATTGCTCTCCCGGCACACTAATCAAGGCCCTAAGCCCTATTAGCAAATTCGGGTCGTTACAGTTTAATCACATACCACGGTAATGAGTTATTGACCATTAATATTGTAGTCCTATATGATATACGTTTTTACGTCATATGTTTTGTAGTATTTGTTTTATGATATAGTCTTATGATGTATGATATATGTTGTTAGTAGATTTTCCTTGCTGGGCATTAGACTCATTCCTTTTATTTTAGACGGTGCAGGAAAATGAGCTTGGAAGACATGATGGATTCGTGGCAACTTGGCATTTGTATTGGGGATGGATTGATTGAATGGGTTAATGGAAGAGTGAGGATGACGTTGTTTCAAGTCTTTTAATTTATGTTATTATGTATTTTCACACTTAATTTTTAAACAAATAATTAAAGTTTATGTTTATGTTTTTATGTAAATAACGATAGGATCCCATATTTTGTATTCCGTACCATACTTTGGATTTTTAATAAAGTTCTAATATTTTATGTATATATGTATTCCAAAATAGTAGCTATGTCTTAGTAGTTTTTAATGGTCCTAGGATTAGAATTAGTCGTGGCATTACAACATCGTCCTGAATTTTTGCTGTGTGGGGGATCTATCAATCGGGTCAGTACCAACAAGCCCCGGTGGAGTATGGTTCACGGTGGTAACTGTTGACTATTTCACCAAGTGGGCTGAAGTCAATCCATTGGTCACAATCACCTTGAAGAAAGTGTTGGATTTCCTTGTAAAAAGCATAATCTGCAAATATGGACTCCCAAGGAAAACAGTTTCTAGTAATGGCACACAATCTGCAAACATAATCGAGAATAGATCAGCTAGTCAACGCCATAACTGGCCACGAACTCATTTCCTTCATCGATGTGTATTATGGATATAACCAAATCAGAATACACCCTGCAGACCAAGAGCACACCAGCTTCATGACCAAACACAACATATACTGCTACAAGATCATGTCATTTAGGTTAAAAAATGCTAGTGCAACATATCAAAGACTGGTCAGTAAGATGTTCGTCAACCATATGAGGAAGAACATGGAGGTGTATGGCGACAACATTCTTGTCAAGTCAAAGACTGCCAATGACCATGTATTCATTCTGGAAGAATGTTTTGACGTGCTAAGAAAGTACAACATGAAGTTGAACCCCCAGAAATGTACCTTAGGGGTTTCATCATGGAAGTTCTTAGGCTTATAGTTAACGCAAGGGTGATCGAAGCAAACCCAAAGAAGATCAAGTCGCTACTAGAAATACCTTTGCCAAGGTCGCAAAAAAAAGTGCGGATCCTAATTGGAAGGGTCGCAACCTTAAACCGATTTGTATCGAATTACACGCACAAATGTCTTCCCTTGTACAATTTGCTCCAGGGGAATAGATGGTTTGAATGGACAAAAGAAATGCGAGCATGCCTTTCAGGATCTAAAGACTCTTCTGGCTGACCCCCCCCCCCCCCCCCCCGCCTCTCCCCCCATGTTATCAAAACCAGTCACTGTGGAATGTTTATACTTATACGTATATGCTTATCCATAACAGAAAATGCGGTCAACGCTGTGTTAGTCCTAGAAGAAAACTGAACACACAAACCAGTATATTATGTGAGTAAGAGGCTTCTGGGAGCTGAATCCAAATATCATATAATTGAAAAACTCGCGTTCTATTTGTGTAACGCCCTGGATAACCAAGACCGTTACACTGTGTATTTTAAAATAGTGCAAGACTTGCTAATCAAGTTGTTTGAACATAAATGTGATCCTAAAGTTTAAAAGATTTTGATCATAAACGGTTAATTTTCATTAAAGAAAATGTTTGGTACATGGGATCCCAAAAACAGGATTTATGTGGTAAATACAACTCTCAAAGTTGATACAACAAAAGCCAGTCTAATGGCAAAATATAATTTAGAGCTCTATTCCTATAACTTTCCCTCGGCTGTGGCGGTCGAGCGACTGACGATGTACACTCCGCCCCCAGAGCTCTCCAACTCATGGTTGGTCCAGTTTCTTTTTGCCTTTACCTGCACCATGTAGCACCCGTGAGCCAAGACCCAACAAGAAAACCATAAACAGCAAATACATATAGCAGTAGTAGCATTCAATAAACTTTAATCCAACTAATTCAATTATTCCGCAGAATACAAGCATAAAACTAAACAACGGTAAACATGTATTTACAAGCATACATCTCAATCATTAAAACAAATGCTCAGGTGTCGGTGCCCTTAGGCTGAATCCTCTGTTTATCTTGCTGATCTCGGCTCGCTTAGGCCAAGCTGCATTCAGTACGCTTATCATCAGCCTTGGCACCCTTAGGTCGTACTTTCATATATCACATAACAACCATATAATCACAGAATACATACGTTCAATTACAGGGAAACTCAGTCCCGTTCACAACCACATGGGTGCAGTTTTTTTACCTCGAATCCCGAACGATGGATAAAGAATGGTTTCGAGCATGACCTTCAGTCCTAAGCCTTAACAGTAATCCTAGTCACAAGCAACCATGGATAATTTTCAATCTCTAATCCAAATAAATGTTTTGGAAACAAATGCTGGCCTCCAGGACCACGAATTCCACTAAATCGGGTAGTAGAATTCTTCCCAAGCGCTTAAGTTTGAATCCTCGTGCCTCCCTGAGCCTAAAACCTTGGTTTCCCCTTAATTTCCCATTTAGGGTCGCGACTTGCCTTTAAGGGTCGTGGCCCGCCCCTTAGACAGAGACCCAGTCCTCCCTGCTGAAGGACACAAACCGAGACTTGCACCCCTCTGGGTCACAGCGCACCTAGCGAAACAGAGGCACCCCAGCCTCTTCAAGCACGCGGGTCGCAACGCCTGAAGAACAGGGCCACGACCAGAGCCCCCTAAACCCAGAAAAACCACCCTTTTTTGCAACATTACCCTCGAGTCTAAGCCTTAAAATTCAACCCAACCCTTCAGCCAAACTTAGAATTGAACCCAGAATTCTCATCCCTATAACCTAAACATCATATCCAATCTATACATAATTCCCTACTCTCCTCAAATATCCAAAATCAGACTTGAAAACCAAGTTCATGCAAGTCGTAAGTTCTAACAATGCTTCAACATAATTCAACAATCAAGAGTTAGATTTTACCTGAATTGATAGCCTATTCTTCTCAGAAACTCCTAGCTGACCTTAGCTTATTTTCCCCCAGCTCAGACCAGCCTAAATCCTTCAGTTATTTCCTTCAAATTTCCTTAGCTCCAAGCCTAAGTAAGGGAGTGAGAGTGAGTGTGTGTGAGAGAGTGAGGAGGCTGAGAGGTTCCTCTAGTTTCGTATTATTTCTAGCATAATCCTAAAAGGTCTAAGGATAAACTCAATCCCAAAGGACAAAAATTCCCCTCTAAAAACTCAGCCTCCTTTAATTGTCCAAGGGTAAAATGGTCTTTTTCCCAAATTCCCGCTAATTCCTCAAGTCTTCCTATCAATTCCCAATTAATCCCGACATGTCCAAATAATTACCAAATTCTTACTCGTTACTCAATAAACCTAAAATTATATTCTAAGTTCCTAAAATATCCCTAGGCTCACTCCGAGCCGGGTATTAAACCCGCTGTGACTATTTCGCTAATCCACTCACTAGGATCGCCTCGAGCCGTGTACTGCAAATATATCCACAAAATAATGTGGTCTTAACCATTTAACACATAATCACATTTATGCCCTAATGGGCCATAAATTACAGATATGCCCTTATAAACAATAACGGGCCCACAAATACTCATAAACATGCATATAATATATTCACACAATCATATAAATCATGCATGCCACATAGTCACGCATTTAAATCTCATATCACATACATATCCAATTATGCCTTCCCGACACGCTAGTCCAAGTACTAAATCCTATTAGCATTTATGGGTCGTTACAATTTAATCCCCGCCTTGAGAAAACTCAGGCCATATTTCCAGCTCCACACTATACACGTCTTAATTGATCAACCTTTATGGCAGGTCTTGCAAAAGCCTAAGACATCGAGACGTTTGTTAAAGTGGAAGATCGAACTCAGTCAATTTGAGATACTATATAAACCATGAACATCAATCAAAGCCAAGCGCTCACTGACTTCGTGGCTGAATGTACGGGGTTCCAGAACGAACCAATGATGGAACCAATACAAGAATTGTGGAAACTCTTCATTGATAGATCATCAAACAAGAACGAATCTGGAGGTTGAATAATCCTAATCTCATCTGAAGGACATTGCTTCCATACGCCTCTAAGATTTGGTTTTGATGCTTCCAACAACGAAGCAGAGTACGGGGCATTATTGGCTGGAATTCGGATAGCAAAGAAGCTGAAAGAAAGAGCAATCCAATGATTTAGAGATTCTCAAATTGTGGTTAACAATGTATTAGGATAATACCAAGCTCGAGGAATCAAAATGGCAGCTTATCTAGCTAAGGCTAAAGGTGAACTGTCCGAATTTGAGTTTTATTCCTATGAACAGGTCCCCCACGAGTAGAATACGAATGCATACGCTTTAGCCTGACTCGCCACTGCAAAAGAAGCGGACACATTAAATGTGGTACCCGTAGAATTCTTGGACAAACCAAGCATTAATGAAGAGTCAGGGAGGTCAGAGTGATTTGTGAAGAATCGACCTGAATGACTCCAATAGTTGAATACCTCACGATCGGAAAACTGCCAGAAGATCGAAAGAATGCATGAAAACTATTGTATCATGTCCCGTGGTACGTTATGGTCGATGGAATTCTCTACAGGCGAGGTCATTATTTGCCCCTCGTAAGATATGTTTTGCTCGAGGAAGCGCAGGCCATCCTCCAAGAAATCCATGAAGGATTTTGTGGGGACCACACTAGGGGAAAAACTTGGTCCTAAAGGTACTAAGGCAAGGTTATTTCTAGCCCATGCTGAAAGAGGACTCAAATTCATATGTTCTCAAGTGTGACAAATGCCAACGTTTTGCCACCATTGCCCGAGTTGCACCCATGGAGTTAAGTATGATTTCCTCACCCTGGCCATTTGCTATATGAGGGATTGACTTAATCGTCTTGCTGCTATTGCGAATTTTTATGCTATGCAAGTATACACAATCGCAATTTGTAATAAATTTCTTGGTAAGACCAAGTATCGTCCCACAAGGACTGAATTATCAATTACCAAATAATTAATTCTTGGTTTCTATTTGGCTAACGAAAATTGGTTTTTTTACTTTGATAATTAAAAGAACACTATTTAAAATAATGCAAACTAGTAAGGAATAAACAAGAATAAATTTCAAAAGATAAGATAATTAGGGCTTTAATTTCATCAACTCTCCCTCCTACCAATCACTAACGCAATATCAAAAAAAATTCTTCTTATTAAACTAGCATGTTGGAAAAATTAATCTTATAATCAGATTAGGAATTATAAAACTCAAACTAAGTGAGAGTTTTCTATATTTCTATGATAAATTCAACAATTAGGAGGCAATGAATACACAACCTAGATGCTACACGAATAATCTTGATACTTTCATTCTAGATTAAATTTGTGTTGATTCAATCAAAGCTTGTTTAAATCTCACATTTCAGAATTTTGATTCAAACACAAAAAAATAATGACAATAGATGGCCAATCATATATCATGCAATAAAAACATATTAAAACAAACTCAATAGATGAAGAAGAACTCAAGCTAATTTTTGTCCCCCCCCCCCCCTATTCGTCTCCCTCTCTCCTTTCGAAATTAGGATTAAAACCTATTTTTTTTCCTTCAGAAGCAATGCGGGTCGCGGCCTAGCCCTTCATGTGCTACAGCCCGTGTCAATTTGGGATTCGCGTGGACGTCAGGCGGGTTGCAGTCGAATCTTTTCAGTGCCGAACTCTAGGTCAATTTCTGAGCAGACAAATTCTTCAGCGTCGCGACTCTTCATTCCTGCGCCGCGACCCATGTAGACCCTTGAAAAAAACAGCTTCCAGCCTTGGACCTGGCTGCAACTCAGCACTGTAGTGACTCGGCCCTTAAGAACTTTCCCAATTTTTACATTTCTGAGTCAAAAATTCACTGAAGCTGTTAAATGACTCAAAGATCCATCCTAATACGGAAACAACACAAAAAAGCCATAATTTTTTTTCATCTTTTTCACCAATTTGCTCTTTTCCTCCATTTGAAAGCTAGAACATGTAAACAAGCAAAAACAAAGCATAATACTGAACTAAAACATGACTTTAAAACAACACAAAATTAGACTCAACAGCTGCCTATTAGAAAAGGAGAAGTTTGTTGCACAGTTGTCGCAATCAACTATTTTACTAAGTGGGTTGAGGTCGAACCTCTGGCGATTATAACCTTGAAAATAGTACTAAATTTCGTCGTGAAAAATATCATATGTCATTTTGTACTCCCAAAGAAGATTGTTTCTAATAATGGAACTCAATTTGACAGCGACCTATCCACAACCGTTAGTGACAAATGCGACATAATGAAGAGTTTCTCTTCAGTGGCATACCCTCAAGCTAATGGGCAGGTCGAGGCAGTAAACAAAACCCTAAAGGCAAGCTTAAAGAAGTGAGTAAAAGATGCTAGAGGGCTATGGCATGAGAAGCTCCCGCAAGTGCTCTGAGCCTACAAGACCTCACATACCACTTCTACTGGGCATACTCCATTCTCTCTAACTTTTGGAAGCGAGGCTATGCTCCCAATTGAGGCTCTAGTGACATCACAAAGGCAAAGGACCTACATCCAGGATAAGAATCATAACCTGCTTAATGCTACCTTGGACCTAATTGAAGAGCGACGGGAAGAGTCTCAGCTGCAGCTCGCCCATTACCAGCAAAGAGTAGCTCACTATTTTAATTCCAAAGTGAAAGAGCGTAGACTCGAGCTGGAACGTCCTACTACCTTAGAGCCGTTACTTAGTGAGTTTAAAATAGAAATCGTGCTTTTGGACTGACTCTACGCGGTTTCTAAAACCAAAAGTGTGAATAAACCAGAATCTAAGGCTGTACTCTTTGAAAATGTTTAGTTTCATTAAAAACGTTAAGTATCAAACATTTGGGATCCCAAAATAAGGTTTACAAAATATTTACAACTCAAAAATAGATTTACACCAGGTTAACTATCAAAAGAATGAGTTAATACAGCCATATACAAAAACGCCCCCAACCAAAGCAGTCGGGCAGGCCGAACATGTACGCGCCGCCCCCACGCTCTCCATACTCATGGCCGGTTGACTGACTCCTTGCTTTTACCTGCCACACAGAGCACCCGTGAGCCGAAGCCCAGCAAGAAAACCCAAATAGTACATAACATATGCAAATAATATAGCTGACATAATCCACTGATAAATAGGAAAACCATCAGACTAAACAAGCACGGCCATGCCGCCCCAAAGGCCTTACCAAAGCTTGGGGTCTCGGTCCTCACCGCAAGGATAACTCATGTATCCCTTGGGTCCCACCCTGGCTATAAGCATCCCATGTGCTGAGTGTTACTTCCGGCCCCAAGGCCGTACCCGGCCTTCGCCGCTCTCGGCCTTAGCCGTTCATTTCATTACAATCGCACGTATAATACATTTTGAAATAACCATTCAAACATATAATAGTTCATCTAAGATTACACATTTACACATAATACAATCTAGGGCCATGCCCTGCAATCACACTGTGGGCCCATGCCCTATTCTCGGGTGTTACGGTTTTCTTACCTGTATCCCGAGCTTTCCGATGCACCAAGGTCACAAGCACGGTCCTCTAGCACGAGCCTTTCTGAAATCCTAGTCACAACACACATAAAACACTTTTAATACTAACCAAACCCAAAACCACTTCCCGGGACCAATCCCGCACTCTCGGGACTCCCAAATTCCTAAAACAAATCATTGGAAACATCCCCCGAACCCCCGGAGCAAAAGCTCAAATTTGCAAAATTTCAAGTCCTGAAAAAGGCGTAGCGCCGCGGCACCCAGAGAAGTCAGAAAGCCCCCCCTGACTGTAAACAACCTCGCGCTGCAGCGCCTAAGAACAGGGTCGCGGCGCTCCTTCGCGAACCCAGTAAACTAGGTTTTTCCTCTACATTTCCCCGAGCCAATACCCCTCCAAATCATCCCAAACAAATACTTAAACCCCCAAAATCAAATCAAAACCTCATATGAACCATCTAACAACCTATAGATACTAGAATCAAGATCAAAACACCATCACACCCAAAAATCCACCCTTTGATTTCTAATTTCAGCAACTCAAACCAAAACCTTAAAAAGCTTAACTCATGCTTTAAATTCCTCAAATCAAAACAGAAACCAAACTTAAATGTGTATAAAATCCATACCTTAAGTGGAGAATTCACCCAAAAGCTTCCTTGATCTCCTCCTAGACTCCCACTTCAGCCCCCTCTACACTTCTTCTTCTTTTTCTTCTACTTGCCCTAGCTCTTCTTTCTTCTTCTTTTTCTTCTCTTCAATTTTTATCAAAACACCAAATGACCCAATGCCCAAACCGTGTACCCCCATATCCCAGCTGAAAGTTGTCTAATTCCCTTGCCAAAAGACCATTTTACCCCTTCCTAATAACCCTTCCTAACTAAACCTTCAAGGGCACTCAAGTCCTTTCACTTCTATTGTAATTCTACCACTTTCTATCTTAAAACTTGTTACTCAAAGCAGTTACAAACGGTTACAAAAGTTACTCAATCGCCAAAACTATAACCATTAGTTCTCACTTCAACTTACGAAATTCCTAAAGTACCCCTAGGCTCCTCCCAAGACGGGTATAAAAATCCCGTTGTGACTTTTAGACTAATTGGCTCACTAGGACCGTCTCGATGCGTGCATCCTGATAAAAACACCACACTCACATGGCACCAATCACATAATACAATTATCACAGTTATGCCCTAAAATGGCCAAATTACAATTATGCTCTTTTTAAGACAATCAGGTCTACATGCCTACTAATTCGCATAGTCATGCATCTCAAATAATCAAATAGTCATATAACGTGCATTAAATCATAATCATACATTAAACTCATTAAAGTCACACAGAAAATCCCATTATGCCCTCCAGGCACACTACTCCAGGCCCTTAAGCCTTAATACTGAATTTGGGGTCGTTACACGAGCTGGGGGATTTGGTGCTCTGAAGGGTGTTTCTAGCTAACAAAAACCCTAAAGCCTGTGTATTGGGAGAAAACTGGGAAGGACCCTATCAGATCAGGGACATCTTACGAGAAGGAACCTTTAAACTAGCTCAGCTAAGCGGAGGAATTGGTTGCACAAACTTGGAACGCTCTACATCTCAAGAAGTATTATCAATAATAGGACATTTGTATTAGATTTAATGTGTTTTGTTCTTTATAAGGCTTATTTCTGAATGCCATTTCATTTTTTTCAAACTTGAATAATAAATGGTTGCTACGTTTTTTAAATGTGGTATCAATTTTTTTCATTTTATTCTTGTAATTTAGCATGAGTTGATTATGTAAAAGCGATCTAGAATATTTATAAATTTTGATCGATTAGGGGCATATAACCCTCGAACAGTCTTAGAAACATTCAGAAAATTTAGGTTAAAATTTTTGCAACTTAGAATTTAGAAAATTGATTACTCTACGACTTCTTAAAGCTTGAGTTTTCAAAGAAATTTTGAATACAAACTAAGTTAAGAAAATTCAAAGCATAACAAAAAAAATCCTAGAATTTATGTAATGCCCCGAATTCCCCGATGTGTTTAACGGCATGAATAGTAGGCCGGGAGGGCCGTACTTGCTTAATTATGTTATTAATTGATTAAATGCATGTATATGTTGATTATATTATGATATGATGTGAAATGCGTGCATGTGAGTCCATATTTGTTATTACAGGGGTGTGATGGTAATTTGGCCCGTTGAGGGTAAATTGTTTATTTATTCGCATGTTGGTGATATAATTTGAGACCACATTATGATGTGGGTTTGTTCGAGCCATTTGGCATGAGACGATCAAGGAATGTTGATATCGGTTTGGTCATAACGGGCTTAAGCTCGGGGCTCGGGGTGAGTCTCGGGGTGTTTTAATGATTAGAGTGTTACCGGGCATTAATGGGTAACAGGAGGTGAAATATTGGTGTTTGAGGATATTGAGATTAGCGGGAAAAGGGAAGCGTTAATTATGATTAACGGTGTAGGTGGAAAGTGTCAAAATTACCCTTGAGTTAGCTTTAGAAGCTTTTAAAGACCTAGGGGTATTTTAGTCTTTTGGCTTGGATATATGTTAAGCTTGGAAGGCTGTGGATTAAACAGAGTAAAAACAGAAGCCTTTCTTTCTCTTCCCGTACCTTCTTCTTGCTTCTTCTTCCTTGTGAGTTTTGTGAATTTGTTGAAGGTTTGAGCTTGGGAGATAAGCCTTGGTACTTTGGGAGAGTGTTCCATTGTGGAAGAGCACCATAACCTGAACTTGAGGTAAGTTTTTAGCCCTTGGTTTCCATGTTTGCTCTGTTTTCGTTTTAGGATTTCAGCTTTAGAATTTGATGTGGAAAGTGAGGATTAAAGGGAGTTTTCATGTTGTTTTTTATTGGGGTTTGATGAGGGTGAGCTATGGGGGTTATTTGGGGGTTTAATTGTGTGTTTGGAAGAAGTTTAGAGAGGGTTTGAAGGGCTGGTTTGAGAGGAAAGAGCTCAGGGGAGAAAACTGGTTCGTGTGGCCGACTTAGCCATTCTGGGCTGAGCGCCGCGGCGCAGCAGGGGAGCGCCGCAACCCTTGGCGTCTGGCAGGGGAGGCCCCTTCTGTCTGAAGGGCGCGCCGCGTCGCAGCAGGGGAGGGCCGCGGCCCTTAAGGTCAATTTTGCCAAAAAGTTGTTTTTAGCATGGGGATTCAAACCTAAGGCCTCGGGATTGAACCTACTACCCGGTTGAGTAGTGTTTGAGGTCCCAGAGGTTAGGTTTTGGTTTGGGAACCTTTTATTATTCATTTTATTGATGGAATTCCATAATTTGGTTATGATCAGGTAACCGCTAAGGGACCAAAAGGTCGATCGTTCTCAGGGTCACTCTTTTATTTGTTCTTGCTCGAACCGGAGGTAAGAAAACTGCACCCCAAGTGTGACATGCATGGTTATATGTAAGGCATGTTGATTGTGTAATATGGACATGGATTGAACATGGAATGCTTAGCATATGTTGTTCGCTTATGCATAGCACTGACTAATTAGTCAGGTTTGGCAAAGGTGCTAGTATCAACTGTGAAGCTGTGACTGATTAGTCAGGTTCGGCAGTGGTACTGGGCACTGGTCACATTGCACTAACTTGTCAGTCAGAATTGGCAAAGGTGTTAGTGTCAGCTGTAAAGCTATGACTTATTAGTCAAGTTCGGCGGTGACACTGGACACTGGTCACTTAGCGCTGACTTATTAGTCAATGATGGACTTAGCGTGGTTCACGCAAGCCAACGGAGATTAGATCTAATCGACTATTAGCATTGAATGACTCAGGGAGCATTAATGCCTGACCGACCCTGAGGGTCGATGAACAAAGAGAGCCTGGAGGCTAGTGGCTTACCTAGCAGCCACTCTCCCGCTAGAAAAGAGAGCTTGGAGGCTAGTGGCTTACCTAGCAGCCACTCTCCCGCTAAAATCATGTGATGTTCAGTAGCTTGTTGAAAGCTTTATGTTCAGTATGATTATAATGATAATCATTTTATAAAGTTTATGAGAAGTGTTATGTTTTCTTGCTGGGCTTTGGCTCATGGGTGCTATGTGGTGCAGGTAAAGGGAAAGAAAAGCTCACCTAGCCTTGAGTGGAGAGCTGATGTGGTGGTGTGTACATATGCAGCCGCTTGACCACCACGGTCAAGGTGTTCTCAGAGGAACTAGGGGGTTTACCCTACTTTTGCCGCTTAGGTCGGCGAGATTGTAAATTTAAAACTGTAATGACCATTTTGTACTGAGAACCACTTGTAAATGTTTTGTTTAGCTCTGCAGAGCAGTTTGTAATAAAATCTCCATTTCCTTTTTATTGGTTTTATACCTTAACCTACTAATTACACTTAGATCACGTTTTTGAACAAAGGACTCAGGTAATGAGTCAAATTTCCGGTCCACCGTTCACCGTAACAGTTCTGGGGTAGCCAGGGCGTTACAATTTAACTAGGTACAAAAATATTGGAAATAAACCAGGTCCAAGGCTTGATCCCTAACAGGTATATGTGACTAGGCGATCAAACTCTTGGAAATAACCAGGTCATTGACCAAAAACTAACTGGGTGAGCCACCAGGAAAAAATATCTCGATCTAAAATTACCCCTATAACTATTTGGATGCATAAGGACTTTGAAGGTTCATAAACATAAATACTTGATAGAAAAGGGGGTAAACAAAAAAGTATAGATATAACAAGTTGAAACATATATGAAAAAATATAAATTATATTTAGTATAAAAATAACCTCGAGGTAAAGCTCAAAGGCAATTGTCTTGTCCTAAAAGGCCCAAATACAAAGGGCTCCAAGCACCCAAATATATAAATAAAAAAGAGAAATAATAGAGGACCCCCATCATCCCCGAGCTTCGATAACTCTCTCAGGATGACACCTCTTCCTCCTCGACTTCTGCTCCTAAAGCCTCCACTCTCTCCGCAGGCTCTTTTGATAATCGGTCCTGGAAGTTGGCGAGGTAGAGCCCCCAAAGTTCCGCGTCTAGGAACGAGAAATCCCATTTCTACTTGTATGCCCCGCACTGATAAAAAAAATTCTTCAATAGAGCTCTTTGTTTCGGCAGCGTCCTCCTTGGCCTTGGCTTAAACCTTCGCAAGCTTCTGCTTGAGATTTTCAACCTCTGTAAGCTTCTGCTTAAGATTATCAACTTCGAGTAGAAGCTGGTCCCGCCGCTAGATTACCTTCAAGACTTGTGCTTTTGCAATTCACACGTTCTCCTGAAAGGTATTTAGGGCCTTGTTGTTCTCGTCCAGGGAAACCTTCACCTCCCCTAAGGCGGTCCTGACCTCATCCACCTCGGCTCTTATTCGAACGATACCACAAATCTGAGCCATACATGAAGAAGAGTCAGTTTATGAAAGCATGGAACTGAAGGAGGATAAGGATAAGACTTACGGTCAGAGCCATCCCCAACACAGAGTCGAGGATGGTCTCCGAGGGCCTCAACTCTATGGCTTGCAGCTCTTTGGTATTGACCAAGCTCAAATGCTTCATCAAATGGTTCACGATCTCCTGATATGAACAACGCAGAGGTTCTGGATATTTCTCCATCTTAAGGGGAGGAACTAGGATCGTGGTACTTGGGGCTGTGGCATAGACAACCTGCGGGATAGAAGCAGAGTCGCGAGGAGTTGGTAGAGGAGCTTCTAGGGTTGTGACTACTGTGACCTGAGGCTACTGCTGCTTCTGGACGAAGCTGGCACCTTTTTCTTTCACAGGAGACCCAGTAGAGGCTCCAACTTCGAGAGTGGTTTTCTTCAAAACCCTCTGCCTCTTTACGTTTGGTACAGTTTTGAATGCCTCCTTTAGATTCATGTCTTCGGCTGCAAAAGAGTGACCAGAAAAATTGAGTCCAAGAAGTGTTAATCAATATAATACAAAGTAAAAAGTAACAGAACAAGAACCTTACCCTCCGAACTATAGGAGGAAACTACTTCATTCAGTTCCGGATTATGGATTCGGCTTGATATAACCTCTAACTCTTGGATTATTTGGGGAGGGGGAGATTCTAGCATTACTACTTCATTTGATGTACTAGGTTCGAGCTCCTCATCTGAACTAGGCCCGTGCTTGGCCTGCCTAATACCCAAGGTAAATGAACCATGACGCAAGTAATGCCATGACATGAGGTTTGTACTGTTCAAAAACGATGGACCTAAAATGTAAAGTATTATCTACTACTACGATATATTCATGACGTACAACCATTTGGTCGACGCACTGATGTAAGGTCACCTTGGTTTATTTCTCTATCTTGATTACCACGGCTAGAGGTGCTGGCTGTTGCCCCCGATTTGGCATGACCTTTGCTAGAATCCTGTCTGTCTTTAGAGTTCTATCTTTTACGCACCAACGGTGTCCTCTAGAGTGGGGACCTCCCACTCATTCTTGAGGAATAAATACTTTAACCCGTGTTATCCAATAAATTAGCATTTGTGACGTGGCGAATAATCTCTTGACACGTGGCTGATACCTGGAAGCGTCTGTTAGAGTATCGACCAGGAGACACACCAGAAGCAGGACAAGCCTGTCTTACTCGCAACCAGTCTGGTCGGTGGTTCCGCTGGCAAGGCAACATTTATGGGAAGATCTTTGTGAATCCCGAATTTATCTCATGCAATCTTCTGGATATCCCATTATTCAGGGGATAATATCTGTAACAATATTTTGTAACCCTCCATGAGCCTATAAATAGCAAGATATAGCTCAAGGGAAGGGACTTTTTGGCTGTTGAATCATAGAGATATAGAATTTCTCCTGGTAAATTTGTATTGTTTTGTCAGAAGTGTTGAAACTCATTGAACCCTTGTTCTTTGATCACACTTTTGGTTCCATAATCAATATCATTCTAAGTGGACGTAGGTCATTACCAGATTCTGGGGCCGAACCACTATAAATCACTGTGTTTTCTTTACTTTTGTCATTACGTTATTCTCTTTACATTCGTCTATATCATTCATATTTTGACTCCGTGTCAGTTGGCCAAATCATGGGTCAACATTCTGGTGCTTTCATTGAGAGGACGATTCATTGCTATAAAAAAAAAACACTGATGGCGAAAGCAGGAAGGAAAGCTGGCCAGACTGCCGCCGCTGCACCGTCGAATCCACCACCTCCTCCTCCACCTGCAAGCATGGCGGAAGATGAGCCGCAACTAGATTTTGAAGAGGAGGAAATGGACGAAGCGACGCTGAAGAGCACCCTGGGCGCGTTGCAAGAAGAATTGGCTAGTCTGAGGGCCAATCAAGAGACTGCCGCAGAAGTTATGGCGCGACTGCAGTAGGAGCTTGATCGTCAGCGGGCGGAGTTGAACGAGAGACAAGCAGAGGTGGACCGCCGCCAGACCGAGGCCATGGCAGCCCTTGAAGCAGCCTTGCTGTTGGCAAGAAATCAGGCCGCACCTGCCTCGCAGCCTAACCAACCGGAAAATGGGCCACCTCAGAAGGGTCCCAATCCTAGCCCATCAATCCATCCTTCAAATCCGCAAAGGCTCGAGCAGCCTCAGATGCCCCATGACGAAGTCCCACTGGACCCCGAGGCAAATCCACCATCCCAGGCTGCTCGGGGTAATCCCCCGCAGCAAAGGCAGAATAGGGCCGAGCGTCAGCCCCGTCGTCCTAGGCGCCATGAGAATGATGGGCCAAACCAAGCGAACAGAGGTCACCACCCTCCTGGTAACAGGAGGGACTCGGAACTAGGCTCTGCGGTCCGTGGACCCCCACGGCATAACAATGCACGGGGACACCGCGACCAGTGCAGGCCACCCTCTAACGCTCGGGGCGTTTCTGCCAGAGACGGTCACAGGGGGAACAGTCAGTCTCACCACAGCCAGTCAAGGTTCAGAGATGGTCATGGGTACAATGAGGCTGACTCAGGCAAGGGCAATGCTGATGGGAGAAACGGAAATAGAGGTAAAAGCAGGAGCCAAGTACCTCAAGGCGATCAACCAAATAGACAAGATGCTAGGGGGCAGCCCAAACAAAATAATGTCTTCAACCGGCTCGGAGGTAGCGAGCAACGGAGAAGAGAGGAGGACCTGAGAGATGTACTCAACGATCGTCGAGAAAGGCATGGCGAGAACATCCCCCCAGCCACAGAGGCCACCACAATTCCTGCCGCAGTGCAAGCCCAGATAGACGCACTCAATCAGGCTGTGCAACAGCTGGTCGGAGGAAGGACTTCTTACATCGATCACGACAGGAGGAAAGGTACTCCTTTCATCCAGAGGATAGCTAATGCCGAAACTCCCAGCAAGTTCAAAATTCCTACGCTCCCGAACTTTGATGGATATGGGAACCCAGTCTCACATGTGAATAAATTTGAGATTCAGATGGACATTCAGAAAGTGTCCGAAGACGCTCGGTGCAGGATCTTCCCTGCAACACTTTCTGAAGCAGCACAGGAGTGGTTCTTTAAGTTCCCACCTGCAAGCATAGTTTCCTGGGAAATGTTCATAAGGGAGTTCTACGGACAGTTCTACGCGGGTCGTGTGCACCCAACTGAAGCAAACCAGCTGGTCGAAATCCGCCAGCAGGACGAAGAGTCAGTGAAGGATTACGTCCAGCGCTTTATGCGGGCGGCGGCTGGAGCAAAGACAGTAGGAGACGAAGGCAAGATGATGGCCATTACCGCAGGGGTAAAGCATTGCTCTCCCCTCTGGAAGAGTCTCCGAAAGGAAGGAGTTAAAACGACCCAAGAGTTCTTGGATCGAGCCGATCGTTACATTAAACTCGAGGAAGCCATTGCTGATGATGGGAAACCCTCGAACAAGGGTAAAAAGGCCGCTGAGCCTGCCAAAGCAACCAATGGTTCCAAACCTGATGGCAACGACAAAGGCCATAAAAACAGCAACGGTAATGGCAAAAATGGTGGGAAACGGCCGTATAGCGAGCCTTCCACTTCCGACAATAAACGAGCCAAGGGTAATCGTTATGAACCTAGGTTCACTAACTACACTGCCCTCATCGAGTCTCGGGGAGAGGTTTACCAGGCCACAAGCTCTAGTGTACCTTACAAGAAACCTGGGCCCATTCGAAAAGACATTTCGAAAAGAGACACTACCAAGTTCTGTCGTTACCATAACGACTACGGACATGACACTAATGAATGCAACCAGCTAAAAGACGAAATCGAGTTCCTTATTAGACAAGGACACTTGAGAAGATACGTACGGGCCTCGGGAACTTCCCAACGAGAAGCTCCAGGTGGCAACGAGCAGATGTCCACACGCCAACGCTCGCCTCCATTACAGCCTGCCCCCATAGCCGGAACACTCTTAACCATCTGTGGAGGCCCGCACCTCGCGGGAAATAGCGGAAAAGCCAGAGAACGATATGCTCAAACTCTGCGCCACGACCAGGACATCGAGATGATGACTGTGGAGGACCGTGCGTCAAAAAAGTCTCACTCAGAGGAGTACAGGATAACCTTCTCTGAAGGCGATGCCTAACACGTCCGGTTCCCACATTCCGATCCGCTAGTCGTGGATATCCAGATGGCCAATATGATGGTAAAAAGAGTACTGGTCGATACAGGAAGTTCAGTGAACATCCTGTATAAGTCAACACTGGAACGCATGAAGTTTTCCGTAAAAGACTTGGAGCCCTGCAATCAAACCATATACGGCTTCTCTGGAGAAGGACTCGCCCCAGCCGGAATGATCAAACTCCCAGTAACAACGGGTACAGCATCTGCCTCAAGGACATTACTCACCACTTTTGTAGTGGTCGATTGTCCTTCAGCATATAACGCTGTTATTGGAAGGCCCATACTGGTTGAGCTGAGGGCCATCATCTCCATGTGGCACCTAGCCATGAAATTCCCGACGGACGCAGGGGTAGGATGCGTCGTAGGAAACCAAAGGGAAGCCAGGGAGTGCTATAACGCCTCGATCACAAAGGCAAAAAGTGGAGCATCGAGGAGTGCTACCCCAGACCGATTGCAGATGACAGAAGACACACAAGCCCAATCAGGTGGTAACGTCACCAAATAGGGTGTTGCCCAAAGTGAGGATATAGATTTGGATCCTCGCTTTGGGGATTTTGAAGAAAATGTTGGACCCGTCTAGGACTTGGAAGAGGTCCAACTTGATGAAAAAGACCCAACCAGAGTCGTGAGGGTTGGGAAGAATTTAGAGCCTACCACAAAGCAGGCACTAGTAAAATTCTTGCAAGAGAACCAGGAAGTTTTCGCCTGGTCGCATAAAGACATGGTTGGGATAGACCCTGCAGTAATCAGCCATGTCCTGAACATAAACAAAGCCTTTCCACCGGTGCAACAAAAAAGAAGGCTGCTCGATAAAGACATATCAAAAGCCTTAAAAGAAGAAGTCGAAAGACTTAAAGAAAATGGGTTCATCAGGGTGGCGTTTTATCCATCGTGGGTCTCAAATCCGGTGCTGGTCCCCAAGCCTAATGGCAAGTGGCGGACCTGTGTGGATTTTACAGACTTCAATAAATCCTGCCCAAAAGACTGCTTCCCACTCCCGAGGATCGACCAGCTAGTCGATGCAACTGCAGGACATGAGATCCTCTCGTTCATGGACGCGTATTCGGGTTACAACCAGATCAGGATGCATCCCCCTGACGAGGATCACACCAGCTTTCGGACCGATACGGGCTTATATTGTTACAAAGTGATGCCCTTCGGGCTGAAAAACGCAGGTGCGACTTACCAACGACTGGTCAACCACATGTTCAAGGAGCTGATTAGGGTATGCATGGAGGTATATGTGGATGACATGCTTGTAAAGTCCAAGAAGGCAGAAGGACATGTGAGGGATTTGCAGGGATGCTTTGATGTGTTGAACAAGTATCAGATGAAATTGAACCCCCTCAAATGTTCCTTTGGAGTCGGATCAGGGAATTTTTTGGGGTTTATAGTAAATTCAAGAGGAATCGAGGCCAACCCTGACAAGATAAAAGCCCTGATCGACATGAAGTCGCCGAAGAAAATCAAGGATGTACAAAGCCTGACCGGAAGGATCGCTGCCCTAAGTAGATTCATCTCAAAATCAACTGACAAGTGCATTCCATTCTTCAATCTACTCAGGGGGAATAAGAAGTTTGAATGGACGGAAGACTGCGAGCAAGCATTCCAGGCCTTAAAGGCTCATATGTCGCAACCTCCCATCCTATCAAAACCAATCGAAGGAGAGACTTTGTATATTTATCTGGCAATTACCGAAGTTACTGCTAGTGCGGTATTAATACGGGAGGAAGAAGGCGTACAGAAAGCTGTTTACTATGTCAGCAAAAGGCTTATCGGAGCAGAATTGAAATATCCACCAATCGAGAGGTTATCATATTACTTAATTCTAGCCTCCAGAAAGTTGCGTTCGTACTTCCAAGCCCATCCTATCACAGTTCTGACCGACCAGCCCCTTCGGCAAGTCCTCCAAAAACCTGAGGCGGCTGGACAGCTGTTAAAATGGGCGGTCGAATTAGGACAGTTCGATGTAACTTATTCACCGCGAGCAGCAATAAAAGGGCAAGTCTTGGCCGATTTTATTGCGGAGTTCACCGAACTCCCCAACAGGGAGCCGTGCAAACAGCCTGAAGCGCCCATGCCTCAAGACGAGACTCCTTCGTGGAAACTATTCACGGATGGTTCATCCAATGAATCCCACGCTGGAGCAGGAGTGATATTGATAACGCCCGAAGGGCATCGATTTCACTGCGCAATCAGGTTTGACTTCGCAGCATCAAACAATGAAGCAGAATATGAAGCGCTCCTCGCTGGACTGAGAATGGCCAAAGATATGAGCATAAAAACGCTTGATATTTACAGTGACTCCCAGCTGGTCGTGAATCAAGTCCTGGGAGAATATCAAGCGCAAGGATTAAAGATGATGGCCTAACTTCATAAAATGAAAGATGTGCTAGCCCAGTTCACAAAGTACACCCTCCAGCAAATTCCGCGGGACCAAAATTCCAATGCAGACGCCTTAGCTAAACTCGCAAGTGCGAAGGATGCTGACACCTTGAACATAGTCCCGGTAGAAAGATTGAGTAAGCCAAGCATTGAAGTGGCCGAAGCCAACATGGAGATTCGTGCAGAAGATACGTGGATGACGCCTTACATGGAGTATCTAACAAATGGAACATTGCCAGCAGATAGAAACAAGGCCAGAACTCTGCAAAGGCGGGCTGCTAGGTACATACTGCTCGACGGTGTTATGTACCGAAGAGGATATTCAATGCCACTACTCAGATGCATTACATCAGAAAAAGCTAAGGAACTCATGAAAGAAGTGCATGAAGGCTTCTGCGGAGATCACGCTGGGGGGGCAGAGTTTGGCGAAAAAAGTTCTAAGACAAGGCTACTTCTGGCCAACAATGAACGAGGATTCAATGGAGTACGTACGAAGATGCGATAAATGTCAAAGGTTCTCCAAGATCCCACGAGCAGCTCCAAACGAGCTAAAGCATATGCAGAGCCTGTGGCCTTTCGCAATATGGGGAATAGACTTGATTGGATCACTGCCAACAGGAAAAGGAGGAGTAAAGTACGCCGTCGTGGCAGTCGATTATTTCACAAAATGGGCCGAAGCTGAACCACTCGCAACCATCACAACCAAAAAAGTTCTTGACTTCATCATCAAGAACATTGTATGCCGGTATGGATTGCCCAGGAAGATAGTTTCAGACAACGGGACCCAATTTGACAGCGACCTATTCACCGATTTCTGCGAGAGGCATGGAGTTATTAAGAGCTTTTCTTCAGTCGCACACCCCCAAGCAAATGGGCAAGTCGAAGCTGTAAACAAAACTCTCAAGGACACCCTGAAAAAACGACTTGAAGAAGCTAAAGGAGCATGGCCAGAACAGCTGCCTGAAGTCCTCTGGTCGTATAGAATATCTCATCAAACAACGACAGGGCATACCCCATTTTCTCTAGCCTACGGATATGAGGCAATGTTACCTGTCGAGTTAGATCCCCCCTCACATCGGCGTTTGACTTACGACCAGGACGCGAACAGCCAGTTGATGATGGAGTCCTTAGACTCGATCGATGAGATAAGAGAAAAATCTCAACTCCGAGTTGCTGCTTACCAGCAAAAAGTCGCCCGGTACTTTAACTCCAAAGTTAAAGAAAGAAAATTCAACGTCGGAGATTTGGTGCTACGACGAGTTTTCTTAAATACCCGCGACCACACTGCTGGCGTGCTCGGACCTAACTGGGAAGGGCCTTACCAGATTGAAGAAGTCCTTCACCCAGGCACCTACAAACTTGCACGCTTAAACGGAGATCTCGTTCCGCGTTATTGGAATGGAGAACACCTGCGCAAGTATTATCAATGAACATCCCTTCTTAAAGGACTGGCTTGTTTAAATTTCTCTTTTAATTTTTACAAGTTTTGCAAGGAGGGTTAGCCACGATGTATGGCTAACTGCTCGTATATGTAAGATTCTATTTCAGAATCACTCGTAAAGACATGTTTAGTCCATTTTTAATACGAGATTATAAGGGACTGTGCTCAGCCAGTCATTCTTGCCAACCTTTGTGAATTTAAATTTACAAGTATTTGTTCATTACGTGTGTTATTTTGCTATATTGCAAGTATTAGTTTTACTACGAACAGGAACGTCCGAACAGGTTATGGTCAAGGCAAGTGACCAAGGACCTAAAGCTCCTCGATCACTTGGGGGGCATATAAGGCACATCGATAGCAAAGCATACTTCTCGAGGTATGTAAACACATGAACAAAATAAGTGAAAGCATGCTACAGTGCTTAGAGTATTTTTCAAAAATTTATGTTTTGTTAAATCAGGCCAAAGTACTATGCTAAGTCCGGTCATACGGATAAATGTTATAATAAAATATTATAGCACCAAGAGTTAAGCTTTTACACCGCAAGCATCGCTGCTTGGATGTAACTGTTCAAATAAAAAAGATTTACTGCCCGTGCAGTAAAGTTTTAAAAAGAAATTACTGTCTTTACACCACGACCCTTGGGTCGTATATCCAAAAAGGAAGGAAAAACAAATACAAATTCAAGAGGCATTCGGGGCTGGAGGGTCCTGAGTAGGATCCTGGTTAGTCATGTCCTCAACAGCATCCTCTTCTTCCAAACCAGCAACGCTTGGAGTGGCAGGGGTCGCGGCTCTTGCTTCCTCCTCGGCCAGTTGGGCAGCACATCGAGCCAGCTCCGCAGTTCTGACTTCCTCTGAAAGGTAGCTAAAGTCAGCACCCTGATTGTGTTTCCAGAAATTGTAGAAACATCGGAGTGTTGTCCTCTTATACTTTTCCAGATTCTTGGAGTTGTCCAGCTCCAACTGCTTCACTTTGCCCTCGAGGGAGAGAATAGCCTTGTCCTTGGTCTTGACTACCTCCCCCAGATGCTTGATTTCGCGAAGCTGGGTTTTGCTGATCTCCCGGTACTCTTGCCTCAACTTGACCGCTGCTTCCTTCGCAGGTTCAACCTCGGACAGCTTAGTCACTACTGCATCCCTCTCTCGGATCACCGCCTCTAACTCCTCGGCCGCCTTCACCTGGAACCTTTCGATGGATTTTGCCTCGACCTACTCGAGGTAAGCCTGGGCTCGGGTACGGGCAGTAATGGCAGAAAGTAAGGCCTGTGCACAAAGAAAAAGGAGTCAGAACTTATCACGAAGACTAAAAAACTAAAGACTCAAAGAATAAAGAAGCACTTACGCTGGAGATTTCGTTCAAAGCCCTGTTCATGATCTGGTCGACTGGCAGCTCTTCAGCTTGAACCATTGTGGTCCTAACACGCTCGCCTTTACCAATGCGATCGAGGCGGTCTCGGGTGGATCGGATGGCACGGCTCATAAGTCTGGCCCCATGAGCCTCTTCGCGAGAAAGGTGCTCCCTGGCAGGCGCAGCTGGAGGATTCGGGCGAACAGGAGTAGTTTGCTGTTCAAAAGGAGCTGGAGGAGGAGTAGGAGTTCGCCCAGTTGGCGCAGGACTTTGCCCAGTTGGCGTGCCCTGAGGAGGGTCTTCTGGTCGACTTTTCTTGGCTGGAGGGCCCCGACTGGATTCACCAGTTCTCTTTTTTGGCTTCCATGTGAGTTGGGGGGTTTCTTCTTCTTCCTCGGCCTGATACATGTCGAAGATGTTGGGAGTCGACATATCTGCATGAAGGTAAACACAAGAGGTTAATAAGGAAAGAGAAAGGTGAAAGTAAGTAACACAACAGAAAGAAGATAATAAAGTAAATACCCGAGCTACAACTACTGGTCGCTACATTATTGACTCTATTAATCATATACTCATTTTCTGGCATGAAGAAGTCTGGCCCTAGATTTGGAGCATATGTAAAGTTACCGTCCCCATCAAACATATGACAGGGAATTGGCAAACCATTTAAAAGCGAAATAACGTTACCATTGTCATCAGAAGACTCTCCCAAGTCAACAACAGGCTCTGTGGCCTTTTCTTTCCCCTTGCCTTGGGGAGCAGAAGGCCTTTCTGCAGAAGGGCTGCCCGTGGGTTCCCTGATCGTAACTCCTGTAGGCCTCCTCCTGGGAGAAGGCATAGGAGGTTGTTGCTTGGGAACCCCCTCGGCAGTGGCATCGCCCACCACGGGCCCTCTATTTTCATGGCGAGGAGCCAGGAGGCCAGACGACCTCAGGTTCTTTTCAATAATCAGGGCCTTGACGCTTTTCGCTGCGTCAGACATCCTGGCCAGAGCATTGGACCTCAACACCATGTCTGGTGTTGGAGTCTGACGTAACCAAGGGCCTGAAAAACAGGTCAAGTTTGAGAAAAAGTGAAAGAGTATATTCTGGGGAAAGGTATCGACCAGCGAAAGATAAGCTCTTACCTCCTCTCGTGAAGGCCAAGTTGTTACTGGCTATGTCCGGAGTGAAGAAGTACTCCTTATTGTAATGCCCCACGTTCGAGACATGAGTAGTACCACTCAGGAACGTCCGGCCGGTTTCCTGGTGACAGAAGTGGAAAAAGCCCGTCCCGTTGTGTTGATGGTTGGACTTGAGGTCAAAAAGGTAATTGACCTCATGAGGTGAAGGTTCTGGCCATTTGTTAAGTTTGTATAGGATATAGAGTGCGGCCAGCATCCTATATCTATTAGGAGTTATTTGAAAAGGGGCGACACCAAAGTAATTGGCCACCCCCACAAAAAATGGATGAAGAGGGAGATAAGCTCCCGCCTCAATGTGGTATCGGGACCAGGCGCCGTTCGCCCCTCCTGGACGGTTAGCCCTCTGGTCCGCGGTGGGACGTGTAATGGTTACCCCCGTGAGGGGGAATTTTCTGAAGCAGTTGGCAACCATTCGAGGGGTCACCGAACTAGCAGGGGAGGTATACCACTAGACATCAGGCGGATTCCGATGACGAGGACGAGCCCTAGTTTGGATATTAGGGTGAGGAACAAGATTTTCTCGACCACTGGTCGAGGGAACCCCAGCCTGCGAGCCAGGCTGGACAGGAGAAGTAGGGTTACTTTCAGACTCGGGCCTTTTCTTGCCAGAAGACTTTGAACGGGCCATTGGAGGAGAAGGATGTGGTCTAGAAGAGGCTCGCGAGAAAGGTATCTGGTGAATACGATCGATTGGTTGTTCTTCTCCCTCGAGCAGCTGGGCAAGGAAGTCATCGTCGATGGGTCTCTCACCTCCCCACAAATCTAGCATTAAAATCTGCAAACAGAAGAATGGGGAGGCGAGGTTAGAGGATCCTAGAAGGCTTTTAGAATAACGCTGGTCGAGTATAAAAGTTAAGCCTTTATACAACAGCATTCTAACAAGAAACTAAATCTTTCTACGCGAACAGTTTGAAAAACGGATCAAAGGGTGAAAGTGAAAAGTTTTCCTGAAAAGCTTTTTCAACTCCCCTTAGGGCGGGAAAAATTATTTTTTCAACTAGCTTAAAAATCGAAATGTTACTTCGGTTTTACGTCCTAAAAAGCATGATCCTGAGTTTTAAACTAACTCATAAGCCTACTCTGCCTACAAAAACATTCTATCTACAGGCGCCTAAAAACCAGATGCCAAGAGACTTAAACAGTACACCATTAAAAAGCATGCACCACGAGAAATTAGAAGCATGGGGTTTCAGTAACTTACCAGGGAAAATGGTCGTGAAGGTGGAAGAAAGGACTTCGGAAATCAAGGAGCCCACCGTCTGAGTCTTGAAAGCACAAGAGAATGTTCGTCGGAGAAGGTAAAGCTCTGGTTTTTAGGGTTTTTGGCAGAATAATGGCGTGCGTGAAAAGAAAAGAAAAGAAATGGCTCTGGTGGTCTTATATAAGTTTGTCTCTGATATTAAAAAGGCGTAATCATTAGTTTTCCTTTTTCGAAGTATGGGGGAACGTGATGGCCGTCGAAATTGTTTCTGGGGAACTGAAAAGTCATGATTAGACAGGAGTGGGTTGCTTTTTTCAAGAACACACGAAGGGTTCTGACACGTCAGGAGGGGTTACCGAAGAGTCGTTCGTTCAAAGTTTATTTACTGTTCGTGGTAAATAAACTTTGGGGGGCAAATGTTATCCAATAAATTAGCATTTGTGACGTGGCGAATAATCTCTTGACACGTGGCTGATACCTGGAAGCGTCTGCTAGAGTATCGACCAGGAGACACACCAGAAGCAGGACAAGCCTGTCTTACTCGCGACCAGTCTGGTCGGTGGTTCCGCTGGCAAGGCAACATTTATGGGAAGATCTTTGTGAATCCCGAATTTATCTCATGCAATCTTCTGGATATCCCATTATTCAGGGGATAATATCTGTAACAATATTTTGTAACCCTCCATGAGCCTATAAATAGCAAGATATAGCTCAAGGGAAGGGACTTTTTGGCTGCTGAATCATAGAGATATAGAATTTCTCCTGGTAAATTTGTATTGTTTTGTCAGAAGTGTTGAAACTCATTGAACCCTTGTTCTTTGATCACACTTTTGGTTCCATAATCAATATCATTCTAAGTGGACGTAGGTCATTACCAGATCTTGGGGCCGAACCACTATAAATCACTGTGTTTTCTTTACTTTTGTCATTACGTTATTCTCTTTACATTCGTCTATATCATTCATATTTTGACTCCGTGTCAGTTGGCCAAATCGTGGGTCAACAACCCGCAAGGAGGCGATATGAATTTGGGGGGAGCTTGAACAGAGTGAACTCGACGTAGTTTAGGAAGTCTACAAAGTACTGGTCCAACGGGAAGAAGACTCCTGCCTTCAGATGCTCGTCACTCCAAACCCCGAAGTCATCTCTATCCTATGACTCATCATTATCTTGTTGAGTTTGTCCTGTGTTGTTATTTGAGACACGATCCTCTCATTCTCAAAGAAACTATCAGTACCTACCTCGACCTCCATCTCCACCACTGGACCAAAGAGGGGAATGGGGGTCTCATGGGTGACCTGCTTATCCTTGCCTCGAGAAGAGGAGCTTGTCACAGTGTTTTTCTTTTGAGGGGCCATGACAAATATTTTAGTTAGCCTGATTACAAAATGACCCATTAGAGGCGACTTGGGAATATAACCTAACTCTAATAACGGAAGAAATGGCGAACTAAAATTCTATGGCTTCATTACTCGACCTGACGCATCTATGATTTAAGAGTAGGTTTAATACCCCAACGCGTGGTCCCACACGTGTCTCTAGTTCACGCGCCCGAATCTCTGGAGGGTGTAGAAATTTTAGGATTCGTGTGTTAGACGCAGTGGTTTAGAAAGGCAGTTTAATGCAATACCGCTCAAATACCGTAACCTTTAAGCTATCCAAAAATGAACATAAAACCCTTGAATCGTCAAACTCAGAAATTCAAACATTCATCCTATAAACCCAAAGAATAACCATTTTTTGTGCATTATTTTTAATCATTTTTAGTATTATTGTTTTTGGCCTAGTAAAAACCAACACTAAACTCGTACAGAACTAAAGTAAGGCAAAAGCATTGGAAAATTCCATAAAACTTGTTGAAAATGAGAAAATGAAAATTAAACCAGGGACGAGCATACTTACAGATTGGTTTCTTGATTGATGAGTGAAGGAAGAACAGAAAATGCATGAAAATTCCAAGCGAAGACCTGAGAATTCTTTGAAGCAAAGGATTCCATAGAGTTTGAATATTTTGAGAAGAAGAGAGATAAAAGGAAAGTTTCGAATGCAAAGGTGGCTAGGCACAAATTCTACTCTTCTATTTATACATAAACTTCGGGGACAAACCTGAGCCGCATGATTAAAGCAAGAAGAGATCCGAGGGTTAGAATTAAATAAACCAAACGGAGGCAAAAAAATTGACAAGACAATTGTCACGGTACTCGAAACTCGAACAAACACCTATAACAAGCAAACACGTGTCCCATACTCGAGTGAGTGGGTGGGCACATTTTCTCATGACAGAAGCTAAAAAGCCCCTACTCTGGGTGTCAGAAGTGAAATCATGCACGAGCAGGAGCTTGGGGCGCAAATGTTGTACCCTAAAAACACGAGCTCAACTATCTTGCTTGGGGTAAGGATAGCGTGAAATAAATAAAGAAGGCAAGACTTTAGAGTTATTTTGTTAACTCCTGAATAAACAGCTCAAGGTTGTGTCACTGAGTCCGGAACAGCCTAGGATCTTCCAGACCATTAGAGATGCAAATGAAAAAGATCGAGGTACTCGGCCTCCAGATCTCCTGCATTAAGCCCAAGAATTATTTAAGTCAAACCATCATGTTCCAGTCATATCTAGCTCGAGAATGACATCTAGCTTGGATTGGAGAATCCATACAGACTCGGATGCCCAATATGCATAATAAATACATACAATTGTTATATATATTTATTGATTGATGTTAAATGCCAATAGACTTAATTAGGATATTTAAGTGTCCATTAACTTAGGAAGTTACCCAATACTGTACGTTACCATTTATAGTACGATTATCCAATATTGTCCACCATAATTCCCTATAAATACAAGGTGAATGGACAGTAAAAAGGACGAACATTCTATATGCAAAAACTCTGCCAAAATTATCATAAACAATTTCGTCCAAGGTTCCTACACAGATCAATAATAATTACTCGTCGACTAGGTGGATTTTAACCACTAAACCATGTAAGTTCTAAGTGTTTTTATATTTCTTTACATTTTGTTTACAGTAAGCTTAATCTCTTTATTTCATATTTCTAAATCCTCTGTTGACAAAAAAACTGCGTCAACACTCTCTAAAAGGTCCTTTATATCCTTTAATATTATTTGTGTTATTCTTCCATTGTGTACATTGTTATCTTGGGTTTGATTTCATTGAATTACAATATTCAATCAGTGTGTTAAGCCATAATCCCAACATTTAAAAATCTTTATACCTAGCCTAGATTTCTCTTCAAAGATTGTCTATAACTATGGTTCTTATTTCAAATTCTAACCAAAACACTATGGAAGAAAATTCATCGATCTCAGCCCTCAAGTACATTTCCCAGGATCTAGTGAGACTGGGGGAATTTGAGATAGTGGCTCTTACCAAGGAATGTAGCTCATTCTTACAAAACAAGTTGCCACCAAAGATGAAAGATCCTGGGAGTTTCACCATTCCATGCACCATTAGTAATTCTTATTGTGGCATGGTATATGACTTGGGTGCCAGTATAAATTCGATGCCTAGGTTTGTGTATAGGCAATTGAGGATTGGTGAAGTCTGACCTACCACAGTGACTCTACAGCTTGCAGATAGATCTCTTGCTTATCCAGATGTGAAGATTGAGGATGTCTTGGTAAAAGTTGATAAGTTCATTTTTCCAGCTGATTTCCTTGTGTTGGATTATGAGGCAGACAGGGAGATACCAATGATTCTAGGGAGGCCTTTTCAAGCTACTGATAGAACTTTGATTGACATGCAAATGGGTGAACTTACTATGAGGGTTCAAGATGAGCAAGTGACTTTCAATATTTTCAAGGCTATGAGATTTCCAGATGAGGTCAAAGAGTGTTCTGTTGTTTCAATGGTAGATTCTTTGGCTTCAAAGGAGTTAGAAATTTTTTTGATGATCCTCTATAGAGACTCTTGATGTTTGATTCACATGCAGAGGACGAGGAAGAATACTTGGCTTGGCTAGAAGCTAGTTCACAAGGATTGCATACAAGAAAGCATTTTGAATCTTTGGAGCTCTCTTCAAAGTCTTTCATAGCCCCTAAACAATCAGTGGAAGAGCCTCTGGAGTTGGAATTAAAATCTTTACCCTCACACTTGAGATATGCCTATTTAGGTAAGTCTTCTACCTTACCTGTGATTGTTTCAGCTGAGTTAAGTATGGAACAAGAAGAAAAGTTGCTTGATGTATTGAGGAAGTTCAACAAGGCCATTGGGTGGACCATTGCAGACATAAAGGGTATTAGTCCTTCTCTATGCATGCATAAGATTTTGTTAGAAAACAATGAAAAATGGTTTATTGAAGGGCAAAGAAGGCTAAATCCTGTCATGAAAGAAGTGATGAAAAAGAATATTATCAAGCGGCTTGATGCTGGTATTATTTATCCCATCTCAGACAGCTCAGGGGTCAGTCCTGTCCAGTGTGTGCCAAAGAAAGGTGGGATTACAGTGGTGTAGAACGAAGACAATGAGTTGATACCTACTAGAACTGTCACAGGGTGGAGAATTTTCATGGACTACAAAAAACTGAACAAGGTTGCTCGAAAGGATCACTTCCCTCTTCCCTTCATTGATCAGATGTTAGACAAACTTGTAGGGAGAGAGTACTATTTTTTTCTAGATGTATACTCTAGTTACAATCAGATTGCAGTCGCTCCAGAGGATCAACACAAGACCACTTTCACTTGTCCCTATGGTACTTTCACATTTCAAAGGATGCCTTTTGGTCTATGTAACGCTCCTGCCACATTTCAGAGATGTATGATGGCTATTTTCACTGACATGGTGGAGCAGTTTCTAGAGGTATTCATGGTTGACTTCTTTGTTTCAGTGATTCATATGACGATTTCTTGAGAACCTTGGCCAAGGTTCTTCAAAGATGTGAAGAAACAAACCTTGTTCTTAATTGGGAAAAATGCCATTTTATGGTTAAGGAAGGTATTGTTTTTGGGCCATAAGATATCAAGGCAAGGAATTGAAGTTGACTGGGCTAAGATTGGAGTTATTGAGATGCTCCCTCCTCCTACTTCGGTGAAGCATATTAGAAGCTTTCTTGGGCATGTCGGGTTCTATAGGTGATTCATAAAAGATTTCTCCAAGGTCTCTAAGCCTCTTTGCAACTTATTGGAGAAAGAGGCACCATTCCACTTTGATGAAGCATGTTTGAAAGCCTTTGAAGAGTTGAAAGAGAGATTGATTTCAGCACCAATTATTGTAGCTCTAGATTGGGACTTGTCTTTTAAATTAATGTGTGATGCTAGTGACTATGCAATGGGAGTTGTTATGGGGCAGCGAAGAAACAATATATTTCACGCCATTTATTATGCTAGTCGTACTTTGACAGATGCTCAATTTAATTATACAGTGACGGAAAATGAACTCTTGGATATTGTCCTTGCCTTTGACAAGTTTCGGGCTTATTTGGTGGGCACCAAGGTGATAGTATACACAGATCACTCTGCTATAAAGTACTTGATTGGGAAAAAGGATGCCAAGCCTTGTTTAATTAGATGGGTGCTTCTGCTTCAAGAGTATGATGAGGAAATTCAAGATAGAAAAGGAGTTGAGAATCAAGTGGCTGATCATTTGTCAAGAGTGGAAGGTGAAAAAGGATCCAATGTTATAGTTCCCATCAAAGAGACATTTCTAGATGAGTAATTGTTTGAAGTCAACCAATCTCATTTTGTTCCTTGGTTTGCAGATTTCGCTAATTACTTGGCTAGTGGAATATTGCCTCCAGAGTTAACAAGCCAACAAAAGAAGAAGTTTTTGCATGACGTGAGGTACTATTTTTGGGAGGAGCCTTATTTGTTCAACCAATGTGCCAATCAAATGATTAGAAGGTGTGTTCTTGAGCAAGAAATGGGGGACATTTTACGCCATTGCCACTCTTCACCTTGTGGAGGGCACTTTGGTGGAAATCGCACCGCATCCAAGGTACTTCAATGTGGTTTCTTTTGGCCTTCATTATTTAAGGATGCTCGCGCTTTTGGGAAGAAATGTGATAGATGCCAAAGGGTGGGAAATATTTCTAGAAAGAATGAGATGCCCTTGACTAATATCCTTGAGGTTGAACTCTTTGATGTGTGGGGAGTAGATTTTATGGGCCCATTTCCTCCATCTTATGGCAATGTGTACATCTTAGTAGCTATGGACTATGTTTCAAAATGGGTGGAAGCAGCTGCCTATCCCACCAATGACTCTAAAGTGGTCATGAGATTCTTGCACAAGCATGTATTCACTCATTTTGGCACTCCAAGGGCAATCATAAGTGATGAAGGTACTCATTATTTGAATAAGATGCTAGCGAGATTGTTAGCTAAGTATGATGTGAGACACAAAACAGCTACTGGTTATCACCCTCAAACAAATGGGCAAGCAGAGTTGTCAAATAGAGAGATCAAGGGAATTCTTGAGAAAGTGGTGAACCCAAACCGCAAGGATTGGTCCAAGAGACTAGATGATGCATTATGGGCCTATAGAACCACCTTCAAAACACCATTGAGGATGTCACCTTACCGTTTGGTGTTTGGTAAAGCTTGCAACTTGCCAGTAGAGCTAGAGCACCGTGCATATTAGGTCCTTAAAACACTTAACATGGATTTGCAACTTGCAGGAGAAAAGAGAATGTTGTAGTTAAATGAATTAGAAGAGATGCGCTTATTCTCTTATGAAAATGCCAAACTTTACAAGGAGAAACAAAAAGGTGGCACGAAAAGCATATTCGGCCAAGGGTGTTTGAAGAAGGCCAACGAGTTTTGCTCTTTAAATTACGTTTGAAACTATTCCTACGCAAGCTCAAGTCAAGATGGACGGGCCCATTCTTGGTGGTTAAGTTGTATCCTTATGGAGTAGTGGAATTGCGTGAAGAAGGCTCCATAAGGGAATTCAAGGTTAATGGCCAAATGATCAAGCATTATTGGGGAGGTGAGGTTGAGTGAAACAAGTGCTCAATCTCTTTGGAGGATCCTTGAAGAATATGTAAAAACTTGGATTGATGTGGAACTTGGAGATTTAATTGTAGAGCAACCCAAGCTTTATATAGATGTATATTATGTAAAATATATATATGAAAAAAATAATATGAAAATATATATGTATATAATATATTTCTTTGAGACCTTGAATTTTGATGGTTTAATGTGTTTATGGTTGCAGAAAAAATTGAATAAAAAAGGGGTTGCAAAGTTTGGGTGATGTAACATCAATTCTGGGCTTGCTCTCTCACTTGATGTTACTGCAGCAAAGTAATATGATGATACAACATCAAATTTAGGCTTGTTCTCTGACTTGTTGTTGCTGCAGCAAAGTTCTATGACATTACAACATCAAATTTGGGCTTGCTCTCTGACTTGTTGTTGTTGCAGCAAAGTTCTATGATGTTACAACATCGAATTTGAGCTTGCTCTCTGACTTGACTTTGCTGCAGCAAAGTTCTACGATGTTACAACAAAGTTGTTAAAACACAAGAAGAGTAAAATTGGACCAAAATTTCACGCCCAAAGCCCTAGCCTATTTTTGAAAACATAAGTTCATCATCTTCCCTTTCTCTCTGTAATCATCCAGCCCCACCCCCACCTCCCAGCCATCTCCACTACCCCTTGCCACCATGAACCCCGTCGACCTCCTAGCAGCCCTCGACCCACGCACCCACAGCCCCAATTTCCCAAACCCATACCCCTGCCACCACGAACGTTGCACCTCCCATAGCCGCGCCTCACCTCCAAGCCGTGACCCACCTTCCTCCGATCTCACCCAACTTCGACCACATCCCCAAGAACCCACACCCCATCTCACTAGCCACGACCTCCCCCCGCCACCATGAACCCCATGACCCACCTCCCAGCCGCCTGCCATAGTTGCGATCCACCTCCCAGCCACCCACCTAGCTCCGATCTCACAAGCCCACCAAGATCATCGCCCACCAAAACCCGCGGTCCACAAGAAGCCACCACCCAGCCGACCCACATCTCCGCCTCCTAAGAAAACCAGCCCCAACCCACGAACCCACTACCCCACCTGACACCCAGCTCCGACCACTTCCCCACGAACCCACACACCATCCCAGCCATCTCCACCTCTCAAACCCCCGACCCCGATCTGCTAAACCATGACCCATTTAATCCCCAACCCAGCCAAACATAGTTAACCGAGGCTACACCCAAGACCCATTCAAAGATCTCTCACTCTATCTTGGCTCTCACGTGCCCATTCACAATCAAGATTTCGGCAGCTCATTGGACTGTCTTCATTGGGGTCTCAAGAAATTTTTGCAACAACAAAGTGCATTCAAAAGGGTATCCAGCTCCTCCAAGGTACCATATTACTCTTATTTCCTCACTTTGGGCATTACAATTCATTGTGCCTATTGGAATTTTTTTTATTGAGCATTATGCCCAAAAGCAAGCAAGTAGCAAATAGAAAGAAAAGGTCAGTGGAAAATGAACAACCTGTTGTTGAAAAGTTTATATCCTCGAGGGCTGTCGAAAAATTCAGAAAACTTGTCGAGCGTGATATTTGGTTTGAGAGAGCATTCCCCGCAATTGGAAATCCGGATTATGTGACCACTGTGATTAACAATCGAGGGTGGATTAATTTTTGTATAGCACCTCGCGAGGCTATCATTCCTTGGGTCAAAGAATTCTTTGCCAACTTTGTGTCAAAGAAATTGAGACAAGTCACGGTCTGGGGCAAGCAAGTTAGTTATGCTCCTCAGGACATCAATGTTATTTTTGGGTTGCCTAATGTCAATGCGGCTAAGTATGGAGACGTTGCCCCTCACCAAAGTGATGTGGAACTTGCCAATATGTTGACAGACTTTGGCGGGCACACAATAGAATGTTTCGCCGAAATTTGGAGCTCATACTATTCCCCACACTTCCTTAACGACTTATGCTCATGTATGGAATCAATTTATAAAAACCAACATGTTGCCCACCACTCATGACACCTCAGTCAGCAAATATCGTGTCATCCTACTTTTCAGGATTTTGACTGGCCTATCAATTAATGTGGGGGAGCTCATTTCAAAAGAGATCGTCGCCTTGGGTGTTATCAAGAACAAGGGACCATTATTTTTCCCCACATTGATCACTGCCTTGTGCCGCAACGCAGGTGTGACCCAAGCGCCAGATGATGAAAAACGTCACTCTCCCGATTACATTGATGCATGTACAATTCAGAAAGGTTATCAAAGTTGTTTCCATTCAGAGAGAGCAGGCCTCGACCTCTGCCCAACCACCATCGTCTGCCATGACTCTTCTATGCCTCTGAACCCCACTTTCGCTGAGCTTTATGCCACAGTAGAGTATGCTTAGTATGATGCATCGTATGGAGACCCAGCAGCACACCTATTGGGGATATGTGCGCCAGCGTGACGATGTATTGCCTCACTCTTTCCAGCACACTGAATGTTTCCCAACGTTTCCTGAGGCCATCATGAAGCGGTGGCGTGCACCCGAACCATCCGCTGCACCTACCTCTTCTGACGAGGAGGAGGATGGCGAGTAGAGGGAGTTTATTTATTTTCCAGCATAATTTTCATTCCCTGTTCTGTTCTGTTCTATTTATGTTATCTGTTTTATCTGTTCTTTTTTTTCTGTTCTTTTTGTACACTGAGGACAATGCTCTCCCTTAAGTTTGGGGGTTGTTGTTTATAACTGTTTGTGTTGTTTTAATTTCCTTTATGTTTCTTAAGTTTTAGGTATTGTTAGGTGTGTTTTATTTGAACTCTTAAGTCTAGTTATAATGGAATCAATTCTCTTAATGGTTGTGTTTAAGTGTGGAATGGCTTGATAATAAAATGTCAAAAAACAAAATTGCATCATTTGTTAACTCTTGTGTATGAGCAAGCCTTTATTACTTAAAGTTTTTTGTGCTAATTCAATCATAGTGAGAATGTGTCCCAATTAAGTGTGCATAGTTTGACCATGAAATTTCTCACTCTAGATTAAACTAAGTATTCATGAAGGTTTAAGTTTTTAGAATTGGCTTGATAATTCCCATGAGGCTAAATCCTAAGAGGCTTAGTGATTTAGAGAGGATTTGAGCTTTTCGTGCCTACCTTGCAATTACTATCCGTAGTGACCCAACTTTGAGCTTATTGGCCTATTTTATTCATATAACCTCGACTAGATAGCCAATCCCACGTTTGAATATTCCATTTTTATTTCTCACCAAACCTTAAGCCTAGTTTGTCTTGGATATTATTTGAGTTAAGTTTGGGGGGGGGGGGGGGGGGGGGAGGGGGGGAAGTGAAGAAATGGTACCTTGGTTATTTGGGGGTGTTCATATTTGTTAATTAATGCACTTATATGCGCAAATTTGTTAAGTGTGTTTATGTTTTATTATCTCCAATGTTTTATTTTCAGTTTATTTCTTTTAAGCTGCCTCGTTTTCTTGTTATTGAAAAACATATTAATAAATATGAAAAAAACAATTAAAAATGAAAAAAGAAAGAAAAAAAAATAAAATAAACTAGATATATATATATAGTTAAGTGTAAATAAACAAGCTTGTAGTTTACTTGTAATCATATTTGAGCATATAAATGTGGTGTGCAAGGAAGATGGAATTGAGTGTTATTGAGTGAGTTGGGGGGAGTGAGTTCACTTGTAAGTAATAGAGGATAATGCATTCATTAGGTCCAAGGCAAGCTAGGTTTTAAGATTGTATCCTGCAAAACTTATCTTAATCCATGCCCTTAGCCTAGCCTACATTACAACCATATAAAGACCTATTGATCTAAATTACTTTGTTAACTACACTAGTGGAGAGGGATTATTGAGTTCAACATATGAAAGCATAAATTAAACCTTAGGATTGTTGCTTAGCTTAGTCTAGGGGAGAGAGGTTGATTGGGAAGAGCTATTTGTGCACTAATTGGGGTCGTATTGAAAGCTTGGTTGGGTTAGCATCTTAATACTTGAGGAACTTGGCTTGCATATACACTTGAGTTATCTTTTGAATCCCTAATTTGAGAGTTCTATTCCCACTTTGATAGGACCATTTCCAAATTGATTCCTAGTGTTGTTTTATTCTGAGTCTTTGTGTTGTCAGTTGTGTCTGTTATAGTTGTGTGGTGTGTTATGTCTCTTTAAATTGTAATTTTGCGTGTGTCTTATGTTGAGTTGGATTTCTTTATTTCTTTTCTTTTCTTTTCTTTTAGAGTCATCACTCGGAGTGAGCAATGGTTTAAGTTTGGGGTGTGATAACTCTATATTTTAGAGTTATTAATTGAGCTTTTGAACTTAAAAATTTAAGTGAAATAGAGTGTTTGTGTTATTATTGTGTGACTTTAGTCATTTTGTCTTTTAATTTTGTTTGTGTATTTTGTTTTAATTAATGATAACTCTTGTGGAAAATAATGGTGTTATATTCTAAAAATGTGGTATCTATTTTGAAGGCAAACAGAAAGGGTGCTCAGAAAGCTTAGTGAAACATGTGCAAGGAAATCATCTTGGAGCTGAAATTGTGGCACTTTGTTGTAGCATCAGTTGACTTTGCTGCAGCAAAGTGTGTGTAGCCAGCAACATAAAGTTTGCACACTTGGAAAATGATTAAATGAGGTGGAGAAACTTGAATAGTGGGAGGATGGGGTGGAAAGGAGCTGAAAAATTCTGAAAAGAAGAGCAGTCCCCATGGTAGAGAGAGAAAAGAGGGTTTATACCCTTTTTAAGCCCAAAAAAAAAGGAGATCCTCTTCTCCAAGAAAGAAACCTAGCCGCCTATCACCATTGAAGGAGTTTTTTTGCACTTTTGGGAGCTGAAACATCAAGAAAAGTAGGGGGAAAACCTAGGAGGAGGAAGCTAGAAGAAGAAGAGTTAGAAGACAAAGAATAGAAGATTTCTATCAATTTGGCTTGTCTTTCTAAACTCTCTTTTCCTATAATTTTATTTTTCTCATCTTGAACTCTTGAGATAATGTTGAATATATGTTATAGTGATTTGGGTATTTTGACTATGAGCTAATTTGTTGTGTGTTAGGGATATTGATGAACCCTAACTTGTAATCAACCCCAAAGTGTTGAATGTTTTATGCAATTTTTCTCTTGTTCATTTGAGCTATATTTATTGTGCAAACTCTTGCTTTAGAATGATCAAATTAGGTGAGAAACAAGCTAGTTTTAATTCTGGAAGGGTTAGAATTAGTGGAAATGCTTGATTGATGCATGTTGATATTTTTGTTATTGATTAGTGGATAACTTAGGGATATTTTAAACACCTTGCAAACTTGAAGGGTTGATGCTTGAAATTATGTTCTTGAAATTAAATTAGCATAGGAGTATGTGAATTTAATTGATGGAACTTTAACATAAGCATTTGGAAAAATGGCATGTGCATTAAATTGAAAATCCTAGTTACAAGAGAACTTTGCTATGAACTTTGTTGCAACATCAGGGGCAAAGCTACAAATTAGGGGGATTTGATATGCCTAAATTTTATCATAATATTAATCACAATTTGTCATTTTCTAGCTTTAGTGTTAAAGACCTATTTAAATTCTCTTGTTTAGTTTTTCTTTAGTTCAATTAATTAAATCATAAAAAAAATTAATTGTACGCCAAATTTTTGGTGTTGATTTTTACAATATTTGTTTGGCAATCCTTGAGGAGACGATAAAAATTACTTTCGTTATATTACTTGTTTGACGATTGTGTACACTTACACTCGCAGCAGTGGGAAAATGGTTTAGATAAAAGGAAGGCATAGACTATTTTGATACATATGCACACAACTTCAACAAATAATTTTGTTTGCCTCATCATTAATATACAACCTATATGTTCATCAAATAGATGTCAAAACGAAATTCCTAAATGGTAGTCTAGATGAGGAGGTTTACATGGAACACCCAGAAGGGTTTGTTCTAAGTGGAAATGAACATAAGGTATGTAGACTTGTTAAATCATTATATGTTTTAAAACATGCACCTAAACAATGGCATGAAAAGTTTGATGAGGCCATTGTTTCGGATGGGTTTAGACACAATAGTGTCGACAAGTGCTTATATTCTAAGACTTTGTGGTGACTATGTCATTCTAGTATTGATGATATGTTGATATTAAGTAATGACATGAAAGGCATAATAGAAACAATTTCTTCTATTTTTAAAATGAAAAACCTTGGAGAGGTTGATACCATACTAGGTATCAAAGTTATAAGAAATGTTGATGGATATGCTTTAAGTTAAGCTCATTATATTAAGAAGATGCTTGACAAATTTAGTCATCAAGAGGAACATACGCCCTTTGATTCAAGTCAAAATCTTGAAAAGAATGAAGGGAGAGCGGTGACTCAATTAGAGTATGCAAGTGCAATAAAGAGTTTAATGTATGTCACACATTGTACAAGAGCGGATATTGCATTTGCAGTTAGTAAACTAAGTAGGTTTATTAGAAATCCAAGAATCAATCATTAGATGGTCATAGAAAGAGTTTTTGGATACCTCAAAAGAACCAAAGAACTATACCTCCAATATTCAAAGTTTCCTACGTACTTGAAGGATATTCCGACCGAAGTTAGATATCTGGTGTTGGGTGTTCACCCTTGGTGGGGGTGCGGTTACTTAGGAATCTAAGAAACAAACATGTATATGTCACTCAACCATGGATTCCGAGTGGGTTAGAGATCTCATGATGGAGATACATGTTGACGCGGTTTTTTGTCAACAGGGGATTTAGAATTCGAAAAATAGAGAGATTATGCTTATTGTAAACTAAATATGAGGAAAGATAAAAAAAAAATACCCACAATTTACGTGCTTCAGTGGTTAAAATTCACCTACTCCACAAGTCACTATTTTTAATTTGTTTAGGAACTATAGGAAAAATTGTTTATGACAATTTTGGCAGATATTTTACATGCAGAATGTCGGTCCTTTTTACAGTCTATTCCTTTTGTATTTATAGGGAATTATGGTGGACAATATTGGGTAACATAATATAAATGCTAACGTACAATATTGGGTAACTTCCTAAGTTAATGGACATTTAAATATCCTAAAAAGCCTATTGTCATTTTACATCAATCTATAAATGTATATAACGATTGTATGCATTTATTGCGCATAACGGGTATCCAAGTCTATAGGGATTCTCCCATCCAAGATATATGCCAATCTTGAGCTAGATATGACTGGAACGGGATAGTTCGACTTAGATAATGCCCGGGCTTGATGCAAGAGATCTGGATACCGGGTACCTCGATCTCTGTCATTCACATCTCTAACGATCTGGAAGATCCTAGGCTGTTTCAGACCCGGTGACACAACCTCGAATTGTTAGGTCTGTAGTTAAGGAAACATCTGAAGTCTTGCCTCCTTTATCGATGTCGTGTCAGCTGTACCTTGAGCTAGATAATCAAACTCGTATTTTTAGGGTACAACATTTTTCCCCAAGCTCCTGCTCGTGCATGATGTCACTCTTGACACACACAATAGGGACTTTTTGGCTTCTGTCATGAGAAAATGGGCCCACCTACTCACTTGAGTATGTGACACATGTCTGGTTTTTATTGGTGCCTATTCGACTTTCAAGTACTGTGACAGTTTTCTTCTCAAGTTTTGTCGTCGTTTGGTTTATTTAATTCTGACCCTCAGATCTCTTCTAGCTTTAATTGCGTGGCTTGGGTTTGTCCTCAAAGTTTACATATAAATAGAAAAGCAGATACTGTGCCTAGCCACCTTTGCACTCAAAACTTTCCTTTTGTCTCTCTTCTTCTCAAAACATTCAAACTCTCTAAAATCCTTTGTTTCCCAGAGATTCTCAAGTTCTCACGCTTGGATTTTTTCAGGCATTTTCTACTCTTCCTACACTCGTTGATCAAAAAACCAATATGTAAGTATGATTGCCTTTAGTTTAAATTTCATTTTCTCATTTTTCAACAAGTTTTATGAAATTTTCCAGTGTTTTTGCCTTACTTTGGTTCTGTACGGGTTTAGCGTAGGTTTTTACTAGGCCAAAAACAATAACACTATAAATGATTAAAAATAATGCACAAAAAATGGGTTATTTTATGGGTTTTAGGTTCAGTTTTGGGTAGCTTAAGGGTTACGGTATTGGAGCGGTTTTTCATTAAACCTCCTTTCAAAACCACTTTGTATGACACACGAATCCCAAAATTTTAGCACCTTCCCGAGATTCGAGCGCGTGAGATAGAGATGTGCGTGGGAACATGCGCCGGGGTATTAAGCCTACTCTTGACTCATAGATGCCTTAGGTCGAGTAACAAAGCCTTAGAATTTTAGGTCGCCATTTCTTTTGTTATTAGATAGGTTATATTCCTAGGTCACCTCTAATGGGACATTTTGTAATCAACCGAACTAAAATCTTTGTCATGGCTCCTCTGAAGAAAAATACTATGACAAGCTCCTCTTCTTAAGGTAAGGAGAAGCATGTCACCCCCGAGATACCCATTCCCCACTTTGGTCCAGTGGTGGAGAGGGAGGTCGAGGTTGGACCTGATAGTTTCTTTGAGGCCGAGAGGATTGTGTCTCGAATAACGACTCAAGACAAAGTTAACAAGATAATTATGGTTCATAGGATAGAGATTAGTCTCGAATTTTATGCTAGACCTCCTTTGGCTGGAGAGCGGAGCTCCACCTCGTTACAGGACGACTTCGGGGCCTAGAGTGATGAGAATCTGAAGGCAGGTGCTTTCCCTTCGCTTGACCAGTACTTCATAGACTTCCTAAACTACGTCGAGCTCGCTCCATTCCAGTTCCCCCCAATTCATATCACCTCCTTGCGGGGTTAAAGTATTTATTCCTAAAGAAAGAGTGGGAGGTCCCCACTCTAGAGGACATTTTGTATTTTTTTTCTCTGAAAGCCAATCCAGACACTGAAACTCCAAGTGACGACTTCTACTATCTCACCCGGTTTCCTAATTCCGTCAGCGTCATCGACCTCCCCAGCCATCTGAATGACTTTAAAAACAAATTCTTTATGTCAACCGAGTTCAAGAACTGCACTCACCAATACTTCAACCATCCTCGTAAGTTTCTCAATCTTTTGAAATCTTTACTTGAGATCCTTATCTTACCCATGTTAAAACTTATTATGATCAAGTTGTTATTTTGTGAAGCTATTTACAAGAGAACGGAGTGGTCCGAGACCCTCAAAGGTCAATTTTGGACTCTGGTCAGTGCTCCTTCTAAGGAGAAGGAGTTCCGGGCAGTGGTGAATGATGCCACCATGGGGGCCTGTAAGTTGGTCCGAAAGGATCACGCACTGGCCATCAAGCCTTGAGGTCGTCCCCAGGAGCTTCCTCCAATCGTCAAGGAGGTTGAGGAAAAAGAGAAGGTTGCACTGTTGGTCCATAAAAGAATTTCTTTTGAAGACATACATGGTCCTGACCAAGGTTGCCTAGAATCGGGGGCAACAGCTAGCACCTCTGGTCAAGGTAATCTAGATAGGGAAATAAACTGGGTTGCTGCCAGTTTTAGGCTAGTTCGATTCAATCCTATGCAGTTTGTGAGTCGACATCTAGTAGACCCAGACCCAAATGTGACATCACATCAATGCATCAGCCAATTAGTCATACGCAATGATTTTGCATACCCCAAACATACCATAGTAGTAGAAAATACTTTACATAATAGATCCACCATTTTTGAAAAATGTTGTACAAACCTTATGTCATGGCTTTCCTTGCTTCAGGGTGTATTTACTTTGGGTATTAGGCAGGCCGAGCATGAGCTTAGTCCAGGTGAGGAGCCCGAACCCCTTAGGTCCCATGATTTAGTGATGCTATAATCTCCTCCTCCCCCGATAATTCAAGAGTTAGATGTTATACCTAGCCCGATCCATAACCCAAAACTAATCGTTGTAGTTTCCTCCTCTTGTTTGGAGGGTAGGGTTCTTGTTCTATTTCATTTTACTTTACATTGTCTTGAATAACACTTCTTGGACCTGACTCTTCTACTCACACTTTTGCAGGAGAATACATGAATCTAGGAGGCCTTCAAAATTGGACCAAGCATGAAAAAACAGAGGATTTTGAAGAAGACTACTCCCAGAGCTAGAGCTGCTAGTGGGTCTCCTGCGAAAGCAAGGGTGCCAGCTCTGCCTAGAATCAGTAGTAGCATCAGTCCACCGTAGTCATGACCCTACTAGCTCCTCCAGCAGCTCCTCGCAACCCCGCTTGTGTCCTACGGGTCGACCAAACTGAAGCCCCGAGTACCACGATCCCGATTCCTCCCCTCGAGGTGGGGAAATATCCAGAGCCACTGCACAGTTCATATCAAGAGATCCTAAACTATCTGATGAAGCATGTGAGTTTGGTAAATGACGAAGAGTTGCAGGCATTGAGGCGGGACCCTTGACGACTGTCCCCGACTCTACACTAGAGATGAATATGATTGTAAGTTTTATCATTAGTTCCACGCTTTCACAAATTGACCCCTCTTCATTCATTGTCTGTAGTCCTACATGGCTAAGATCGATGACATCACTCGGGGCTGGGCTGAGGTGGAGGAGGTCATCAATGCCCTAAAGACCTCCCAGTAGAATGAGCAAAATGTCAAAGCGCATGCCTTGGAGGTAATCCAATAGTGGGACCAGCTTCAGCTTGAAGTTAACGATTAAGCAAAAGCTTATGGAGGTCAACACTCTCAAGCAAAGGCTTGCAGAGGTCAACATTCTCAAGCAGAAGCTTGCGGAGGTGGGGGCCAAGGTCAAGGAGGATGCTGCTGAAATGTTTAGGTCTGGGCGAACAACCTTGAAGGGGATTTCTCGTTCTTGGATGCGGAACTTTGGGGCGCTACCTCACCAAGTTCTAGGACCGATTATCAAAAGAGCCTGCAGAGACAACAGAGGCTTCAGGAGCTGCAGCAAAATTTGAGGAGGAAGAGGGTTCATACCAAGGGCAAGTTACAAGAGCTTAGGGATGATGGGGGACCTCTCTTATTTTTCTTTTTTATACACATTTTTTAAGGGTATTTCAAACCCTTGTAATGATCCCTTTTAGGCTGAGACAATTTATTTTAGGATAATTTTCCTCGTTTATACATATTTTCTTTATATGTGTTGATTTTGTTATATCTAACCATTTTCGCTCGCCCCCCTTTTCTATCAAGTATTTATGTTTATGAACCTTCAAGGTCCTTATACATTCAAATAGTTATAGGGATAACTTTAGATCGAGATATTTTGCCTGATGGCTCGCCTAGTTAATTTCTGGTCGATGACCTAGTTATTTCCAGGAGTTTGATTACATATTCGCGTATACCTGTTAGGGATTAGGACTTGGACTTGGTTTAGTTCCAAGATTTTTGTACCTAGGTAAATTCTAGTATTTTGTTTGTTATGCTTTGAATTTTCTTTGAAAACTCGAGCTTTAAGAAGTCGTAGAGTAATCAATTTTCCAAATTCTAAGTTGCAAAAAAAATAAAAAATTAACCTAAATTTGTCGAATGTTTCAAAAATTGTTCGAGGGTTATATGTCCCCAAGTGATCAGAATTTATAAATATTCTAGATCACTTTTAAATAATCAACTCATGCTAACTTACAAGAATAAAATGAAATGAACTGATACCACGTTTAAAATACGTAGCAATCCTTTATTATTCAAGTTTGAATAAAATGAAATGGCTTTTACAGATAAGCCTTATGAAAATCAAAACTCCTTAAATCTAACCAAGACGTCCTATTACTTATAATACTTCTTAAGATGTAGAGCGTTCCAAGTTCGTTTAACTAATTCTCCACTCAGCCAAGCTAGTTTAAAAGTTCATTCCTGTAAGATCTCCATGATCTGATAAGTTCATTCCTAGTTCGGTCCCACTACAATATCTTTATGGTCTTTGTTAGCTAAAAACACCCTCCGGAGCACCAAATAGACCAGCTCGAGTCTACTCCCTTTGACTTTTGAATTAAAATATTGTGCTACTCTTTGCTGATAATGGGTGAGTTGCAACTAAGATTCTTCCCATAGTTCTTCAATTAGATCCAGGGATGCATTAAGTAGGTCATGATTCTGATCCTGGTTATAGGTCTTTTGCTTATGTGACATCACCAAAGCCTCAACTGGGAGCATAGCCTAACTTCCAAAAGTCAGAGAGAAGGGAGTATACCCAATAGAAGTGCGATGTGAGGTCTTGTAGGCCCAGAGCACTTGCAGAAGTTGTTTAGACCATAGCCCTTTAGCATCTTCTAATCACTTCTTTAAGCTCACCTTTAGGGTTTTGTTTACCGTCTCGACCTATCCATTAGCTTGAGGGTATGCCACTGAAGAGAAACTCTTCATTATGTCATATATCTCACAAAAGGTTATGAAGGCCGCTGTCAAATTGAGTTCCGTTATCGGACACAATCTTCTTTGGGAGTCCAAAACAACACACAATGTTTTTCACGACTAAATGTAGCACTCTTTTCGCAAGACGCTCGACCTCAACCTAGTTAGTAAAATAGTCAATTGCAACAACTGCGTAGCAAACTCCTCCTTTTTTCAGTAGGCAACGAACCGATTAACTCAATCCCCCATATAGCGAATGGTCAGGGTGAGGAAATCATAGTTAGCTCTATGGGTACAACTCAGGAAATGGTGGCAAAACATTGGAATATATCGCACTTGAGGACACAATAGATCAATTCCTTTTTTAATGTGGGCCAGAATTAACCTTGCCTTAGTACCTTTAGAGCCAAGTTTTCCCCCCAGCATGGTCTCCACAAAATCCTTCGTGGATTTCTCGGAGGATAGCCTGTGCTTCCTCAGGAAAAATGCACCTTAGGAGGGGCAAAGAATGACCTCGACTTTAGAAAATTCCATCAACCAAAACATACCGCAGGATCTGATACAACAACTTTCGTGTATTCTTTCGATCTTTTTGCAGCTTTCCGATTGTGAGGTATTCGACTATGGGATTCATCCAGGTAAGTTTTTCACAAATCACCCCGACCTCTACTTGCTCTTCATTAATGTTTGGTTTATCCAAGAATTCTACGGGGACCACATTTAATGTGTTTGCTTCTTTTGTTGTAGTGAGTCAAGCTAAAGCATTTGGATTCGTATTCTACTCGGAAGGAACTTGCTCGATGGAATAGAACTCAAATTATGACAGTTCACCTTTAACCTTAGCGAGGTAAGCTGCCATTTTGATTCCTTGAGCCTAGTATTCTCCTAATATCTGGTTAACCATGAGCTAAGAATCACTAAAGCATTGGATTGTTCTTGCTTTCATCTCCTTCACTACCCGAACTACAGCCAATAATGCCTCGTACACCGCTTCATTGTTGGAAGCATCAAAACCAAATCCGAGAGTCCTATGGAAGCGATGTCCTTTGAGTGGGATTATAATTATTCTTGCTCTAGACCTGTTCTAGCTTGACAATCCGTCAACGAAGACTTTTCACAACTCTTGTACTGGTTCTCTCATTGGTTTGTCCTGGAACCCTATACATTTGGAAACGAAGTCAGTGAGCGCTTGGCCTTTGACTGTTGTTCATGGTTTGTATAATATCTCAAACTGAATAAGTTTGATGACCCAATTTAACAAACTTTCTGATGTCTCAGGTTCATGCAAGACCTGCCTTAAAGGTTAATCAGTTAAGACATGCACAGTATGGGATTAGAAATACATCCTGAGCTTTCTCGAGGCTAGAATCACGCAAGTTTTTCAATTAGAGGATATCTTGATTCAACCCCAGAAGCCTCTTACTCACATAATACACTGGTTTCTGTATTCGGTTTCCTCTCAAACTAACACAGTGTTGGCCGCGTTTTCTGCTACGGCTAGGTATAAGAATAAACATTCCCCAGCAACTGGTTTTGATAACACGGGGGGCTCAGCCTGATGAGTCTGCAAATCAAGAAATGCTTGTTCACATTATTTCGTCCATTCAAACTGTATATTTCCTCTTAGCAAGTTGTATAAGGGAAGACATTTGTTCATGAACTATGATACGAACCGGTTTAAGGTTGTGACCTTTCCAATTAGGCTTTGTACTTCTTTATGTGACCTAGGTGAAGGCATTTCTAATAGCGACATGATTTTCTCTATGTTTGCTTCAATCCCCCTTGCGTTGATTATGAAGCCTAAGAACTTCCCTGACGAAACCCCAAAGGTACATTTCTGGTTCAGCTTCATGTCATACTTTCTCAACATGCCAAAACATTCTTCCAAATCGAATACATGGGCATTGGAAATTTTAGATTTGACAAGCATGTCATTGACATACACTTCCATTTTCTTCCTAATCTTGTTGATGAACATTTTATTGACCAGCCTTTGATACGTTGCACTAGAATTCTTTAGCCTAAATGGAATGACCTTGTTGTAATATATGTTATGTTCGGTCATGAAGCTGGTGTGCTCTTGGTCTGCAAGGTTCATAGCGATCGGGTTATAATCAGGATATGCATCCATGAAGGACATGAGCTTGTCGTCGGTCATGACGTCAACTAGTTGTTCTATTCTCGGTAGTGGGAAACAGTCTTTAGGACAGGCCTTGTTGAGGTCGGATAAATTGATGCACGTCCTCATTTTTCCATTGGGCTTTAGGACCAAAACAGGGTTGTCTATCTAGGTCAGATATTTAGCCTCCCTAATGAACTCGCATTTCAATAAGCAAGCTCCCTCTTCTCCAGAGCTTCTCCTTGGTCTTTTGCTAACATCCTATGATCCTGCACCTTCGTAGGCACGTTTTTGTCTAGGTTTAATGTATGCATCATCACACTTGGACTAATTCCCACCATATCCTCATGCGACCAGGCAAAGACGTCAAGGTTTTTCCTTAGAAACTCAACCGATTCCTTCTTTATTTCGATTCTGATATTTTTTTCTAACCTTTACTACCCTTGAGGTTACTTCTAAGTCGAGAATGATTTCCTCTAGCTCCTCTAATGCCTAGAGCTCATATCTATCTTCGCCTAATCTTGGATCAATTTCTTCAGGTTGGTCGACCTCATTTTCAACTTCCTGAGATTCTTCCATTCTATTCAGTTATTACCATGGCTTGTTGCACGAGTTGTGATTTTCCCTTAATGACAATGCTATAGCATTCACTGGCAGCGATCTAATCTCCCCTCATGGTACATATTCCCGAGGACGATGGGAATTTGATGGCCAAGTGGCAAACTGAAGTTATAGCTTCAAACGCCATCAGTGCAAGTCTCCCCAAGATTGCATTGTAGGCAGTCGGACAGTCAATTACTACAAACTTTAGCATCTTGGCGATAGCTTGCGTCTCCTCGCCCAATGTTACTATGAGCTCGATTGTTCATATTGTTTCCATCCCCTCTCCTGAAAATCCATAGAGTCATAGAGGTCGCCTTAAGATCGGCTACAGATAGCCCCATCTTTTCAAGGGTTGACCTTAATAGTATATTCACGGAGCTCTCATTGTCAATCAATATTCCAATGCACTCTCTAGTTAGCAAGATGAATAGTTATCACCAGTGGATCATTATGAGGGAATTGGACATGGCTAGGGCCTTCTTCCATAAAATGATTGGTTATTTATCCAATCATTGTTGTTTAGATAACCTTTGCTCCGGAACGAACTTGGTGCCATCATGTGTTTTCAGCTCCTGGATATATCTCTTCTGAGTTCCATTGCTCGTTCCTGCCAGATGAAGTCCGCCTACAATGGTGATTATGTCCCTCCCTTCAATAGGGGGAGGGATAATCTGATTTCCCTAAAATGGTTGAGCTTGTGCTAGATTGACTTGGTTATCCTGAGCTAGTTGAGGGTTCTGCCTCACTTGCTGGTTAGGAGCTACCCTATTTTGAGCGTATTAGGCTAACAGTCCAACCCAAATGAGAGTCTCAATCTCATCTTTTAATTGACAACAATCATCTATGTTGTGGCCGATATCATTGTGATATCGGCAAAATTTTGTCAAGTCTCTCTTCTCTCTTTGATGCTTCATGGGCTCGGGCTTCTTCCATGGAAGACGAGTAGAATTAGCTAAATATATACGCTCTCATGTATCGATTAAATCAATATAGGCGGTGTATATGGAGGTATATTTATCCCCATGCCTATTTTTCTTAGACCTGTTCTAGTCTCCCTCACCATTACCTTTTTGTTTATTACCCTCCACCTGGTTATTCTAGGTAGCGGGCTGAGCCGTAGCTGCAGCATCTGCCACCACTCCAACGGGCTGAATGAGGGATTGGTTGGTTCTTGCGACATCAAATTGTGCATCTTCTAGGTTTATCCACTCTTGTGCTCGAGCCTAGAATTCATCTACACTTTTCACTCCTTTCCTTTAGAGCTCATTCCATAAATCTCCTCCTATAGTGACTCATGTTCTCATGGCCATGAGCTTGGCTCTGTCATCATCATCTCTAGCTCGGTTTGCTACATTAGTAAACTCATTGAGGTAGGCCATCAAGGACTCACCGGGCGGTTGCTTAATGTTGGCCAGTGATTCGGCCTCCACTCGAACCTCTTTGGCAGCTTGGAACTGTCTCTTGAACTTGAAGGACAGATTTTTAAAGGAGGTGATTAAGTGTTTATTATACTTGTTGAACAATAGCCTTTCTGGTCTGGTCAACATAGCTGGGAATAGAACACATAGCAGGTCAAGGCTCACGTTGTGGGCCATCATTAGATTGTTGAAGGTCTCAATGTGGTTGTATGGATTAGTTATTCCATTATATGTGGGCATAGTTGGCATCATGAAGCCAACGGGATACGGAGTTGCTGCGATATGAGGAGCAAAAGGCTCGAGCTCCTCATCGAAATCGCAATCATCTATATTTTTTCCCAGATAATTTTCTCCTCCATTAGGGTTTGTCATTCGAGGGTTGGATCCTTTGCCTCTAGGTTATTTGGGAGCTGGTTACCAGCTCCCATCCTATTGTGTGTGTTTGGTGGGTTATTGTCCCTCCAATCTTGAGCTTGGTTAGGCGAAATGTTCCCATTGTCATGCACGATAGACGAATCTCCCTCGTTCTGAGTATAACTCAAATCATCATAACGAGTTGACTATCCTCTTTGCGTGTTTAGATGATCACGCAGGTAAAACTATGGATTGGAGAGCAAGATTTTAGCCGAACTCAGTTGATTTCTCATATCCTTTTCATGCCTATGGGAATCGTTATGAGCATTCCTAGTTCTGCCCCCACGATGGCTCTCTATCCAATAACTACCATCCACGAAGCTTACTGCTCATGGTTGAGGTTGAAGAGCTGGATTATTAGTGCAAGATCGCAGGGCATATATGTCTTCTATAAGAATAGAATGTCGCCTTTCATTTCCGCGCCCTGGAGCATTCCTCTGTGGGCATGGTGGTGTTGCATGACAAATAGCTGAGGGAGGATGCCTTGTTGATGAAGCAATCTGTGTCCCACCTAGATGGACTAGATTAGCATGCCCATTGTCTACTCTGATTTCCCAACTTGGCGGCAACACGGGGTTATTACATGGTACCTATGCAGCTGGTTGAGGAGCTGGTGGATTCACGGGGACCCTCACCCCTCTTGATGTGGTCTTAGCTTGCCTTGCATGGCCATACTGATTTCTATGAGTGTGAGTCATTCGTCCATTCCTATGGTTATTAGTAGGAGGGTTGTTCCTGAGAGTCCGTTCTGAAGGCATGAAACTTGGTGTTGTTGTTATGATAGAACGAGTTGCATTAGGTCGATTATTTCGGTGGGACAGAGATCTGTGGGACCCAATTTCCCTCCTTCTGACATTCTTGCCACTTGTATGAGGAGGTAGTCAAGCCATGATCTCTTCTATTCGCCTGTGAGCCTGGGAAAGGTGGCTCCTTAGCTGAGCATTCTCCATTTCAATGGCGGTTAGGTACCCAGGATTGGGATTCAGTGGGCGTGAGGCCGAACTTCTGGAATCATCCAGGTCCACATGTTGTTTTCCAGGGCGACGCTATGCGGATGTACCTTCTTCAGTGGGGATGGCCGTATGGTGACCTCCTGATCATTAGGTTGCTCCGTTTCATTGTTGTGCATGGAACAAGTGACCACTAAGATGATTATTGGGTTGAATATCGTGCAAGATTTCAAGCTTAATCTTCTCTCAATGAAAGCACCAATCTGTTGACACAGTTTTTCATCAACAGGGGATTTAGGAATCCAAAAAATAAAGAGATCAAGCTTCTTGTAAACTGAATAGGAGGAAAGATAAAAACACCCACAATTTACGTGGTTCAGTGGATAAAATCAACCTAGTCCACGAGTCACTATTCTTAATCTTCTTAGGAACTCTAGGCAAAATTGTTTATGACAATTTTGGCAGAGTTTTTGCATACAGAATGTCGGTCCTTTTTACGGTCCATTCCCCTTGTATTTATAAGGACTTATGGTGGACAATATTGGGTAATCGTAATATAAATGGTAACGTACAATATTGGGTAACTTCCCAAGTTAATGGACATTTAAATATCCTAATAAAGCCTATTGTCGTTTTAAACCAATCTATAAATGTATATAACGATTGTACGCATTTATTGCGCATAACAAGTATCCGAGTCTATAGGGATTCTCCCATCCGAATAGATGTCAATCTCGAGCTGGATATGACTGGAACATGATAGTTCGACTTAGATAATGCCCGAACTTGATGCAAGTGATCTAGATACTGGGTACCTCGATCTCCATCATCTGCATCTCTGATGATCTGGAAGATCCTAGGTTGTTTTGGACTCGGTGACACAGCCTCGGGTAGTTAGGTCCGGAGTTAAGTAAAAATCTTTGAATTCTTTCCTCCTTTATCGATCTTGCGCCAGCTGTACCCTAAGCTAGATAATTGAACTTGTATTTTTAGGGTACAACAATACCTAAAACCACGATTGATGTGTCGATAATGTCGACACATTGTGATAATCAAGACACTTTTATTAAAACTTATAATAAGATATATAATGGAAAGTCTGGACATATAAGTCGACGTGACTACATGAGAGAAATGATTGATAAGGGAGTCATATCAATTTTGTATGTCAAATTGTGTGAGAACTTAACAGATCTGGTTACCAAACCTCTAGGGAGAGATTTGGTTAGTTCTACAAATAGAGGGATGGGACTAAAACTCCTTGACAAATAGATTTCCCAATGATGGCAACCCAACTCAAAGCCTATATGGATCGAGTTTGGAGTTCATTGGGTAAGAACAAGTTGTTGATAAGGGAATAGTTGACAAAATTAACTACTTAGAGTCTCATCAAGAATAGTTAATGTTAGTTTCTCCTGGACATGAGGTGTACTATTCGCTTCCTTAAGGAAAGGTGATTTTGGTAACTTGAACGGACCAAGGGTATGTTGGTCATTTTGTGAACTTTGTGATTGCATATATGTAGGTTTATATGATTTATATGGGATTAAGACCCGTCCACTGTGAGAATGGGCATATTTGTAAATGGACCTGCTGATGGTATATTTATGTGAGTAATATGTTTTATGCAATTTGTTGAATTTTGACAATAGTGGATTCTTTCAAGCGGTAATTGCGGAATGTCACTGAGGGAAATATTTGACTTGGGTCGAGTATGAATTATTATTTTGAGGTAACTATTAATAGTGATATGATTACCAAATTACACTCGAGGATGGTTAAGTGGGTAAATAGATGGGAGGGGTGTTTTAGTCATTTGGTGGCAAGGATAGAAAAGATGATAATAACTCTTCATTTTTCATTTCCTCTCATTTCCTCTTCTTCACCAAGAATATCCTCTCTAAACCCTCCCAACCAAGCTCTTGATTCTTCCATTTTCTAAGGAAATTCAAGATTCTTAGAGGATTAGATAACTGCTAGTTACATCACCATCAACTAGGATTCAAATTTTAGAGAAAGGTAAGAAATCCTCCTTTGTGTTCTTGATGAGAATTTGGGGGTTTTGCTTAATTTTTGTAAATTTATGGTCCTGGGTTATTTAGATAAGTGTATTGATGATAGAAACATGTTTATGAATGGATTTGAGGTTTAGATTTAAATTGAAAACCATTAATTTGTTTGGATTTCAAAATTAGGGAAAAATGTGTTTTAGAACCCTAGAATTTCAATTCTTGATTAGAACTTGAAATTCGATGTTTATATGGTGCTTATATGATGTATATTAAGTTGTATACTTGTTTTGGAGTCAATATTGTACCTAGAATTGATTGAAAATATGTTTGGGGTCGGATTGGACGAGTTGGAAAATATGGAAAAATGCATAACTGGGCTCTCTGACATGAGTTGGTCGACTAGCCTATGCAAACCAGTCGACCTACCAATGTAAACCGATCGACTGGCCTATGCAAACCAGTCAACCGACATGTGCTGTCAGCCTAGGTTCGGGTCTGATTTCGATGGCTTTTCATAGGAAACCTTAGGGGATCTTAAGCTAAGGTTCCTAGGACATAATTAGGTATGTTTAAGGCATAATTGGAGCCTAGTGAGGTTTATGGAAAAGTTACAGTAGGTTTTGGTTTATGGGAAACTAAACCTATGTTATATTGATTGTGACTTATGCCTATTTAAGGAGATTGCACTTGGCTCAGTATCAACTAAGTTGTTGGAATTCAAGTAAGAAGATTGGACACTTGTATGCATAGGGTATGCTTGGTATATATTCTTTTATATGAACTATGCTATGTTATGTTATGATGTGATTCACTCTAGGATATGTATGGGTAATGACATGCTTTGATTTTGTCTTGATACATTTTTGGATAAATATATGTATTGACTGTTATGAGCATGATTGTGATTATGTCTTGACATATATGATGATATGTATGTCCGTACAATTATCAACATGCTTGTGAATGCATGTTTATTAACTTGGGTGTACGGACTCAAGGGTAATATTGTTGCATTATGATGCTAGGTATACGTTGTATTGTTATACATTAGAAATATGCACTATGATTATGAAGATATGCATTATGATGATGAGGATATGCATTATGAATTTGTTGGTTTTCATGTGCTTATGCATTTTTAATGTTGTGGGCTTGATGGTTGGGTCTGACATAGCTATTCCCTTTGGGCCTTGGATCAAGGGTACTCTATCTGCAGGTAAAGATAAAGGCGAGCAATGAGTTAGAGAGTTGTGGCGGCATGTGTACATGTTAGGGACGATACGACTATTGGTCAGGCCACTGGATCTATTATGTTTTGGTTAATCAAGTCTTCTGTTGTAAATAGCTTATGAGATTCCGGAGTCTCAATTTTATTTTGAACAATACTCTTTTGAATAGAACTTTATTTTCTTTTAAATCAAATGATGGTACCATTTTGGTCATTTGGTTTAAACTAAGTATTTTTATGTCACCTAAGTAACTCCTTGGTATGTTGAGGCATTACATTTGGTATCAGAGATTTAAAGATTTTATAAAATTCCTGTGAATTGTCCTAACATACACACCACCGAAGACAAGCTCGACTCATTGCACTTTAAGTATTCAATTTTTGTTTCTTACCTACTTGCCTTATTATCATTGTCTGAAGGTTTTACCTGCTAGTTTAAGTAGTGAGTGGGTTTGGATTGCTGTAGAGAGTTCCTATGTGGTTCTAGAACAAGTTTCAACGATGGAAGTTGTCTTTAAAGTTTCATTGGGTGTGAAAAACAAGAATGTTTTTGGATGATTTATGATTATGACAATATTAGAATTTTGTCGAATGTATGAGTCACAATATGGATTGATGGAATGAGTATTGGTTCAGTTTTGATTTTATTTATTAAAATTACCACTTGGATTGAAAGGATGGTATTAAGAAGATGTTTTTTATCCTAGGAATAGTGTGGGATCATGCTTCCTAGGAGATCAGTGAGAATTAATGGTGGGGTTGGTGCTCACAATAAAGATGTGCAACCTCCTACTGTTGGGAGAAATGTCAGACGAGGTGGTCGTGCAAGGAATGTTAGACGGGGTGGTTGCTTAGGAAGTGCCCCTCAACCTGCTCCTCAAGCATGGGCAACTAGGTTTGTTGAAATAGAGGCAACCATTAGATGACATGGAGAGGAACTAAGATAACTAATACAACATCATGTTGTACCAATGTCAGCAGTACAGAATGTTCAGCTGCCGCCTGAACCATTGGTAATTCACCTTGAGGAGGTAGACCGACTAGAAAAACTGTATGAAAGGTTCCGGAAACAGCATCCTCCTGAATTTGATGGGAGCACAAACCTATTGTTGTTGAAGATTAGATGAGTAGAATGAGGTCAATTTTGAATTCATGAGGGTAACAGGGAATGATAGAGTAGTGTGTGCTACCCATATGTTGAGAAAGGATGCCAAAATATGGTGGGAAGTGATTGAGCAGACTAGAGAGGTTAACCTAATGACTAGGGAAGACTTTTGTGAAGGTTTTCAACAATAAGTTTTACAATTATGCAATACAAGCAATTAAGATGGATAAGTTTATGGTGTTGACTCAAGGAAACATGAAAATTGCGAAACATGCCCAAAAATTTGATAAGTTGGCCAAATTTTCTTCATATCTAGTTCTGACAGATAGGATCAGAAAAGATCGATTTGTTCGAGGATTAAAACCAATGATAACACGAGATGTAGAGATAGTCTTTGCTGGGGGAACTGTTACCTATGTTGAAGCTCTTGATTGAGCACTTATTGCAGAAAGGATGGAAGACAGAATCTGGAAGATAATGCTGCCAGAAAAGATGCAAAAATGGATACTTCTAAAAAATAGTCAAGATCAGAAGAGGAAGAATAATGAGATTACGGGGTCTGTAGGATCAAATAAAAACGCCAGAGACAACAAGGGTAGCAATGGATCTAGGAATAATTACCTTGAGTGTCCTACTTGTAAGAAGAAACATTTCGAGGAATGTCAAGACAAGTCTTGCTATTAGTACGGCGAAGCAGGACACATTAAGAGAAACTGCCCACAATTGAAGCAGGTTGTAACTAGTAACAAAGCGAAGAAGAATGATAGTCTAGCTCCTGCACGTGTCTTTACCCTAACACAAGCACAGGCCGATGCGAGCACTTCAGTGGTCGCAGCTCAGATCTTTATTATTGGAATAATTTCAATGTCTTAATAGATTATGGCTCCACTCATTCTTATGTTGCTACTAGAATAGTGGACAAGTTTAATAGACAGTGTGAATTGTATGTTGTAGGATTTCGGACCATGTTACCAACCGTGGAGGTGGTAATATCTTGGAGGTGGCTCAGAGCCTTGCCTTTGTGGATAGATTGTAGGGAGTTATTCGTGGACTTGATAGAACTTGAGGTGATGGATTTTGATGTCATCCTTAGTATGGATTGGCTTGCAAAATATGGTGCTACCTTTGATTGTAAAAATAAAGTGGTAAGAATTACACCCGAGGGACTACAACCATTTGTGTTCATGGGGGCCGCAAGTGGAACAAGAATACTGATTACAATAGCACTTAAGGCAAGGGAAATGCTACGCAATGGATGCATGGGATTCTTGTCTAATGTGATTGACACTAGTAAGACAATAATGCAAGGCCCAACAGAAACAAGAATAGTTCAAAAATTCTTGGATGTATTTCCTGAAGACTTACCGAGTGTACCACCTTATAGAAAGATTGATTTCACTATTGAGTTAGCACCTGAAACAACGTCGATCTCATGGGCACCGTACTGAATGGCACCAAATGAATTGAAAGAATTGAAGACTCAACTACAAGAATTGTTGGACATTGGGTTCATAAGACCAAGCTATTCTCCATGGGGAGCATCGATTCTATTTGTGAAAAAGAATGATGGATTGATGAGAATGTGTATAGATTATGAATAACTTAATAAGATGATGATCAAGAACAAGTATCCTCTACCTCGGATTGATGACTTGTTTGATGAGATACAAGGAAAAAGGGCTTTTTCGAAGATAGATCTACATTCGGGGTATCACCAGTTGAGAATTAGAGAGGAGAACATACCAAAGATGACTTTTCGTACTAGGTATGGCCACTATGAACTCTTGGTAATGTCAATTGGTTTGACTAATTCTCCTACCGCATTTGTGGACTTAATGAACCGAGTGTTTAAGGATTTCTGAATAAGTTTACGCAACCGGTTGACTGACCTTTTTTGTCAGCATAGGTTCGGGTCTGATTCGATTTTTTTATGGGTAACCTTGGGGGGTCTTAAGCTAAGCTTCCTATGACATAATTGGGTATGTTTAAGGCAAAATTGGAGCCTAGTAAGGTTTATGGAAAAGTTACAGTAGGTTTTGGTTTATGAAAAAACAAAACCTATGTTATATTGATTGTGACTTAGGGCTATTTAAGGATGCTTGAAGGAGATCGCACTTGGGTCATTATCAACTAAATTGCTAGAATTCAGGTAAGAAGAGTGGACACTTGTATGCATAGGGTATGCTTGATATATATTCTTGTATATGAACTATGTTATGTTCTATTATGATGTAGTTAATTCTAGGATATGTATGGGTAATGACATGCTTTGATTTTATCTTGACATATGTTAGGATAAATATATGTGTGGACTGTTATGAGCATGATTGTGATTATGTCTTGACATATATGATTATATGTATGTTTGGACTATGAACATGAACATATATGTATGTTTGGACTATTATGAACATGTTTGTGAATGCATGTTGATTAACTTGGGTGTACGAACTTAAGGGGTTATCGCAAGGGCAGTGGGTCATCACAATGGCGGTATTATTGCATTATGATGTTATGCATTGTATTGTTATACATTAGAAATATGCACTATGACTATGATGATATGCACTATGATGATGAGGATATGCATTATGAATTTGTTCGTTTTCATGTGCTTATGCATTTGTTATGTTTTGGGCTTGAGGGTTGCGTCCTACATAGCTCTTCTTGTTGGGCCTTGGCTCGAGGGTAATATGTATGTAGATAAAGATAAAGGCAAGCGATGAGTTAGAGAGCTGCAGTGGTTTGTGTACATGTTAGGGATGATACGACTATGGGTCGAGCCACTATATGTGTTATGTTTTGGTTAATCAAGTCTTTTGTTGTAAATAACTTATGAGATTCCTAAATCTCCATTTTCTTTTGAAAAATACTCTTTTGAATTGTATTTAAAGTCTTTTAAATCAAATGAAGGTCCCATTTTGGTCTTTTGGTTTAAACTAAGTATTTTTATGTCACATAAGTAACTCCTTAGTATGTTGGGGCGTTACATGAGGGTTAAGTCATAGGCTTTTAATGAAATTCGATTTAAGAGCAACAAGCATCTCTAAAGGTAGAAAAGATGATATAATAATTTCACCTATATAAACCTAGAGGTGGATCCGCCTCTCAAGAGAGTAGGAATTTTCCCCCCGGATGGTTCATGAATGGATAAGCACAAGGCCATAAAAGTGCTAAGCGCGCAAAGTGGGAAAAACATGAGTAATCGGGTAGAGGTTTGTGAGATACGTCCGGTTTTATCACTAGGAGTGTTTGGCTCAATCTCGTAAGAACACTAAAAATTTCGTTAAATCTTTGTAGTATATTCACTAAGATAAAGTTCAAACCGAAAAGTACTTTATTTCATGCACTAATATCGTTCGGGTTAGAGAAAGAGGATGTGTTTAACCAAGTAGGGGGCTGTTAGGATTGGTTAAATACGTAGTGAAATTGGTTCAGCACAAAGAGGTTCAAAACCATAATGATTTCACTAAATTCAGCATGAGCGGTTGACTTATAGTGTAGGCATTTTAAAATTATTTTTTTCATTCCAAAGTGTTTCTTTGGAGCATTTAAGAGTACCCAATGGTTTGGAGGCATTTGGAGACATTTTGGGGCGATGTACAGGGCGACATTACAGAGAGATTGGTGTTGTGTCACCTATTGGAGGTGACACATTGCTCGGTCTAGAAAACCCACGACAGGAGATGCATCGCCTACATGTATGCAACGCATCACCTAGGGTACATGGCCATACAGTTACATGATTTTAGCTCCAAAACTTAGTTTAAAATGCTTTAATCTCATTGGTTAATACTAATGATGGTGTGTACACTATTTTAAATGTTCATTTGAGATTTTGGGGAACTGATCACTCAACGCTATCTCTCTAACTCACAAGATTACTAGTTTTCTCCAAGATCTTAATCAAGAAAACTTGACTTGTTTCTAAGATCAAGGCTCGTAAATCTCAATCTCATTCCAACTTTTAGTAGCTTCAAGAAATCTCTAAAGGGAGGCTAGGAATAGAGATTTTTTGACAAAAATTTAAATTTGTGTCAAGCCTTTTGTCATCTCCATTGATTTACATGAAATCATAATCTTTATGATTCTATGTAACTAGGGTTTCTCTCTAAAAGGTCCTCTCTGTCCTTTTATCTTATTTGTGTTATTCTTCCATTGTGTACATTGTTATCTTGGGTTTGATTTCCTTGAATTACAATATTCAAATGGTGTATTAAGCCATAATCCCAACAGGAAGTACAAACATGTAGACAGGACATTCCAATTATCATAGCCACTTTAAGAACTAACATAAAATCATAACTTCTCTAGTTCATACAATGTTGTAGCATTTCCATTGAATTTCTAACACTAACTTAAACTCTTACCATTATCCATCTTTTCTCATTCTCATAGCACTAACGATTGTACTAACATACAATTTGATGTCTTAACATGCACGACATCTTATCAAAACACAACATTTAAACTCGCCATAGCCTAACACCAACTAGTCATAGCATAAACACCACAAAGGTCATAACATGCATTCTCAGACATAACATATGTCAAAATTAGCATTCATACATAAAATATTAAAGGCAACAAGTATTATGGAATGGAAGTTAGGTGAGGAAAATTGCTCCTTCTGGGACCACCTAGGTCATAGTTCTGGGGCAACCACTGCCAAACATTCATATATGGTAAACTCATCTACCCAAATACTTGTGCCTATAACCATGATCATAAACATAGCAAACACATAACACATCACAGCATAATCAACAACCATAGCATGGAACTGCCATCATAAACGCATAAACATATAACCACACATAAATGAGATAGAAGCTAGGAGGAATAAAGTATCCTCAGAGACCACCTCGGTCATTATTCTGGGGAAACCACTGCCAAATACCCGTGCCTAAAAACATTGGCATAGACACATGCATACATAAACTCAAGAACATTGCTCAACTTCCTTACCTTGGTGTGAACGTCTTTGAGAGAAAAGTGGTGTGGAAAAATTCTATGTCCAAAACCTTATAAAAATCAAGAAACTATTATGAATACCCATCAAAATAGTTTAAGCCATCTCTTAAAGCAAACCCAAAAACCCTAGATTAGAAAACATCTCCTCGTGATACCATTTTATTCTAGCATAGATATGAAAATAGTAAGAAACTCCAAATGGTTACCTTTCCTTGTGGTGACTGAAACCCAAGCAAGTACCTCCTCCTTTGAAGTGTTTGAAAAAACTAAGCACCAATGTCTTGTCTCTTAGATAACCACATAGATGAGAAGAACACTTGAGACCAAATGAAGAATACTTACCTCGAAATCCTTGATTCTTCCTTTCTTTCTCTTCTCCAAATTTTTTCCTCTCTTCCTTTCTCTCTATGTGTGTTTAGGCCTAGGCCTCTCATTCTCTATTTATAGGCTCACGATTTACCAACCATATCCCATCAAATCTCCTCATAAAACATAATTGATTAAAATCTTTCTATTCACATGTATTTTAAACCTAATCAAATCCAAACCCAAATCATATCATTCAATGATCTTTTCCCAAATCTTGAATCTACTAGGTTCATCAATCAAAACCTATCTTCTTATTAATTTCAAAATCAAGCTTACAATCATCTTTGATTCTCAAGAATCATGTATGTAGACCTAATCTTGACCATGTTCATCTCTACCATTCACTTAGAAAATCATGGCAATTCTACTTACCATTTTGTTGACACTATAAAATAGTTAACTTCCTTTTAAAAAATGATTCAATGATCCTATAGAATAAAAAACAATATATCTCATATATTTTTACTTTATATACTCATATTTTCCCAAATATAGCAATTTACCATGATATATTCTCTAGGCCTTAATCAAGACCACATCCATCATCTTTTCTCTCTATTACACACGCCCAAGGTGGTCTTGCACACACACACGCGCGCCACACACACACACCAAAGGAAAAATACATTAAAAAATAAAATAGGAAAAATAAATAAATGAATAAACAAGTAAATAGATAAATAAATTGAAAAATAAATAAGTAGTTAAATATATAAATAAATAAATAGAAACTTAATAAATAAAGAAAATTAAAAAAAATAGCACAACCAAAAAATCCCAAGATATGTGTACCGGATACTACACTTTGACTTCCCAGGGATCCAACTGAATGTTTGGCTCCCATTCTCTAGCTCAAATCTCTCAAATTCCTCATTGTCATGTGATGCATGTTGACCCTCAACTGCTTGACCTAGTTGACTCCCACTTGCTCGCTATGGAGTTATATATGACTAAGTCCATGTCTACACCTTTTCTTCAACTTGAGCAATACTTGCTACTCATCTTTGCCTTTGTTCAAGGTATTCAAGTATTAGAGCTCGAGCGTCCTCCATAGGTTGGCACGTGTTGCAGGACGTCTTCTAAGGCCACTTCGATCACCACTTGCCTAGTTAACAATATTTTCAATTGTACGTGGGCTTTAGCAAGAGCTTGTCATAGTTTTGTTGTTGTACAAGTGTAAACCGACCCAAAAATGATAGGTCTCACATGGTCTTTTATCATAGGCTCATTTCTAGGCCACTAAGAAGATTCAAGTCTATCAAGTGCTAGGATAGCCACAGTTGTGGTTGATTGTGATATTGCTGGTGCCATAATCGATGCACCTGAACCTCTAGGCACACGTCGAGTGGCACAATGCAGAGGCACATGTTGGGAAAACTTCAAACATTAACAATACCCTCATCAACTGTTATTAATAATAAGGTGGAAATAGTGAAAAAAAAAACAAGAATAGAAACACAAAGTTTATGTGGTTTTATCACAAAAAGTGACATACGTCCATTGGCGTATTTATTCAACAATTAAATGGGAATTTTAGTAGCATTTTGGCTTGTGAAATTCTACTTACATCCTTTGACACGTCCTTCTTATTTAAAGTGTGGCCAAAGAATTTCATCTTCCTTGAACTAAAAATTCAATTACCCATTTTGTAACAATTAACCATTCAAAATCGAGCAACAACATAAATTGGCACAAAATAAATATTGAATTTTTTTTTCATCAACAAGATATTAGAATAAGATTAGATAGTTAATAACTCTTTAGATGAGAGGATTCTTACGTGGTTCAATCGTTAATAAGGCCTAGTCCATAAGTCATTGTATTGGTGGAGAACTTACAAAGCACAAATTCTCTTTAGGGTTATAGTTTGGCAATGTTTTAGCAAGCTCAAGTTGTGATAACTTTTACAATAAATTGCAAGCCATATTCATGGGTGAATTTGGGTGTTTAGCACACTTTGATGAGTCAATTAAATCAATTTTCCTAATAACTTGTTGACATTAAGTACATGAAATGTACTTGGCTTCCCGTACTCAACAAGAAAAATTGCCTACTCATATTCTCAAGTAGCCTTAGTTGATGCTAGTCGGAGGGTTACATCCCTACGTAGTATGACCACATCTTGGGAGCCACCATGAGGTTTCATGTGGCATACCTCAACTTCTTGAGTGTGATTCTATCTTCTGACATTCCAAATTGTCGGGTGCATGAAGCCAAGAACCACTATTCTTTTGCAGCCAATAACTGACATTGTCTTTACTATTCTAGTTATGACTTCTTCAATATGTCTTACTGAAACACGAGTAGCTGGTTTCTTCGAGGAACTCAAGGTCTAGCCACTTAGGCAAATATCTCATATGCAACTTGTTGTTGCCCGAGGAGCTAGTCAGCCTTTACTCTTAGTTGGTCATGAGTAGCATTAGTTGTCTACTTGAGGATTAGACAACCACGCGACGTACCACTAGTTGAGGTCCAAATGATTCATTCCGAATGTGACACGTGTCTTAAGATAGTCACGTGCCCTGGAGAATGCCTCATGTCAGAGATTTTCAAGAAAAAAAAAACACTAGTTATAATAAATATCTCCAACGTTTTTTCCTGTTTTAATGCTTGATTCAATCATTCATTAATTATAATATTTAATGTTGATTGCATGAGTCTGTCAGATTTTTTTCCCACTTAACTTAGTCTGCTCACATACTCTACAAGGAAACAACTGCTTTTTTTACTCAAAGGCACGTGCCAACTCATCTCTTTATCCCCGAGCAGACTTATGGAGGCGCTCCATGCACTACATCATTGCTTTACTAAAGCTCGAGCACATTTTCTTAACAAATTGAACCCCTGATCCATCTACGAATTGGAGAATCATTCTTTGCTAATCCAACTCATATTAGACTAACGCTTGCAGAGTTTGGGTATAACAATAAGTCAATTAGTTTAAAATTATTTTTTTTAATAATTTTTGTAAAAAAAAAAAGCTTTTTATTATGACAAAATAGCCTCATTTATTTAAATAAAACTCATCTTTTATTCCAGACATATTTATAATTTAATTAAATGATAGAATATTAAAACATAAATATGTTTCTCTTTTAGTTTATTTTGTAAGGTTCTATATTCATTTTTCATTTGAGATGTGACCCTATTAATCCAGGACCGTCACCTTGTATATTTAAAATAGTGCTTGTAACGCTCTACTAATCCAAGATCGTTACACTGTGTGTTAAAATAGTAGTTAACATGTTAAGCGAGTCATTTGGCTCAAAGGTGTAATTAAGATTAGAAAATGCTTTAGGTAATAAAAATATTGGTCAAAAGAATTAGATTGTTCATTAAAAAGTTTAATCATATACAATTGATCCCAAAAAGTTTTAAACAAAATACAATTATATCTAAGGTTACAAAAATAGCCAACCTAAGCAGCAAAATTGAACTTAAACCCTAAGTCCCTCAAAATGTATATCAACCGTGGTAGCCGAGTTGGATGAGTATGTACACAGCACCCTTAGAGCTCTCCAACTCATGGCTGGTCCATTTTCCCTTTGCTCTTACTTGTACCACAAAGCACCCGTAAGCCAAGGCCTAGTAAGAAAACTCAACTAGGAAAAACAAGTATTTAACTAAGCATTAACATCGAATATATGCTTCACAGATTATAACAAACTTAGGTTAACTTTCCAACAAGTTATATGGCATATCCCGAATAGGTGCATATCGCACCCCCGTAGTGGCCCTGCCATTATGGCCTACATTATGCATGATTATCGCTGATTACGGCCCTCTTTTCGATCACTCACAAATAAATACAAATATATGACAATAGATACCACAGATGCAATCACAATAAAATCAATATATAATTCTAATAAGAATCAGCACACGATTATAACTGCGTTCAACAGTTGGGGCCATTTCCCTATTCACGGTGCATGTACCAGTTTTCTTACCTTGAGTCCTGCGTATCAGATGGAACGACCTTGAGTGCGATCATTTTCCTGAGTCTCACGAAAACCCTAGTCACAACATGAATGGTATACTTATAGGGGAATAAATCCAAATCCCGAGTTCAAATAAAACTCTATCTCTTGGGCTTCCAATCTCACTTAGCACTGGAATGAAATCGTCCCTCGAGACCCCAAGAAAACCCCTAAAATAGATCCTAGGAACCCCGAGATAAATCCCAAAATTTCATAAAACCAACATTTCGGGGCACCTAGCGCGGAAGCACCTGCCCTTAGCGCGGTCGCGCCCAAAGAAATATTTGTGTTTTGGGGAAATAGCGTAGTTGCACCCTAACCTAGTGCGGTCGCACTAGTAGCTTCAAAACACCTAATTGAACCAAAATTTCCTGGGTTCTGGGACACTAGCGCTAGACCCTAGCGTGAACGCGCTAGGTCCTGGAACCTAAAATTCGAACCCATATTTTCATGTTCTTCCCCAAATAAACCCATGCAATTTCAGAACATCATATCACAGAAACATGCCCAAAAATCGACCTCAAAATGTAGCAAACTCAATATTTAAACCCCAAACCACAAAGGATACACTTTATACATCATCTAATTCCTAATCAAACAACAAATTCCAATCAAACACAAGAATTGGCAAAGTTTAGAGTTCTAAATCCATATTCCCACAAATCCAAAATTCTAAAAAAATTCTTAGTTTCCAATCCAATTCCAAGGTTAAGAACAGCTAGTAAACTTGTTTCCATCACTTAGACACAACAACGAAGTAGCCTAGGTTCCCAATTTCAAAAATTTAGACTCAAACCCCCCAAATTCCCAACAAGAATAAGCCAAGCAGAGAAGGAAGAACAAAAGAGAAAAACAAAACTATACCTTTGTTGTAAGATTTCGGAATCATATGCCCAAACTCAGCTCCTAGCAGCTGCTAATCCTCACCTGAAGGCTTGAATATCCTTTGCAAATCCACAATTTCCCAAAGAAATTGACCTTTAACTTGCTAGTTGTGTAAGAATAGTTTTGGCAAGTTGAAGAAACAAAGGGAATGAGAGGGAAAACGTGAGACCACTGTCTTCGAGGGTTGTTGCCCAATTTTGTTTAATTCATGGTCAAATGACCATTATACCCCTCCCTCAAAATCCTTCACTAAGACCTCACAAGGGTAAAATGGTCATATAAAATCCTGAATTTGCTATTAAGGCTAAGTGCCTTGATTACTGTGCCTAGTGGGCCTTATTGGAATTATATGTGTGACATAGATAACTTCTGCGGTAATGTGATTATACATGCATGTTTATGTGCACTAAATGTGCATGTGGGCCCATTTCTGTGACTAGAGGCATGTTTGTAATTTTGGCCTGTTGAGGGCATAAATATAATTATGTTTGTATTGTGAGTGAGACCCCAGTGTTATGGGGATATATTTGAGATGTGTGGTCTGAGACGATCCTAGGGAACAGATTAGTGGAATAGTTACAACGGGGTCAAGTACCCAACTCAAGTGAGCCTAGGAGTATTTTGTGAACATAGTACGTGTTTGGGAATTACCAGGTAACGGGTAGTGATTTAATGTTTTTTTTATGAGTTTTGGGGATTAAATGGGGATTTATAGGACAATTTGAGGATTAGCGGGAAATGTGGCAAATGAGAATTTTGTGCTTGGGGCCATTAAAGGATAAGAGTAAGCTTAAGGGGTGTTTTGGTCCTTTGGCCAAGGGATAGACCCAACCTTTGACTCAACCAATTTGAATTTTGTAGAACCTAGAGGAACACTTAGAACATACAGGATACTCTCAACCTTATCCTTCTCTCTCTCCCTACTCGATTCTCTCCCTCTCTCTTTGGTGTGCTTGGAGCTGTGGGGAATTCTTTGAGGAATTTACTAAAAGCTAAGGCTGGAACTTGGGGAAGATCAAGTTAGGAGAAGGTCTAAGACAGCCTAAGGGGTTTGATTCTTTAGTGAGGTAAGGCTTTGCCCTGAAATTTGGTGGTTTTAGTTGTGGTTTAAAGGTTTTCTTAAGGTTTATATTTTGGTTTGATTGTTTGAATTTTAATGGGTTATGGGCTAAGAATTGGGGTGGTTTTGTTGGTCATGCTGTGTTGTTATACATTTGGGATGTGAATCTGAGTTTGGGGCAAGCTTAGGAAGGAATTTGGTGAGGTTAGCTTGAGAAAATGCAAGGGATTTCTGGGTTTTTAGGCTTGAGTCACAGCCCTATTCTTCAGGCATCACAACCCGTATGAACAAAAGGCTTGGGAGCCTCTGATTGTGCCTAGGTGTCGCGACGCATGCTGAGGTGCACCGCGACCTGTGTCCCCTTGGCAAGAGCCCAAGGCTCTCTGACTTGAGCACATCGCATCCCTTAAGGGTTGGGTCACGGCTCAAATGGGCAATGTTGGCCAAATGAGGGTTTTAATTTTGGGAACCCAAATGTTAGTGTAATGCCCCGAATTTCCTAATAAGGGTTAGGACCTTGATTAGGAGGCCGGGAGGGCCATAATTGAATTATGATGCTATTTAATGATCATATGTATGTTTATGTGAATTATATTATTATATGATGGTAAATGCATGCATATGGGAGTATCTTTAATTATAAGGGTATTTTGGTAATTTGGCCGTTGTGGGCGTAATTGTGTATTTTGGGTGCATGGTGGTGATTAATTAATATAGCCACATTATAAGGTGGATTGGTTCGAGCTATTCGGCATGAGACGATCATGAGATGTAAGTGTTCGGTCTAGTCATAACGGGTTTAAGTTCGGGGCTCGGGGTGAGTCTCGGGGTCATTTTGATGATTAGAACATTATCGAGAATTAAAGGGTAATGGGATATCATTTATTGGTATTCGAGATTATTGAGAATAGCGGGAATTGGAGAGCGTTAATTATAATTAACGAGATAGGCGGGAAAGGACGTTTCTGCCCTTGGGGTGGCTTTAGGAACCTTAAATGACCTAGGGGCATTTAGGTCATTTAGCTTGGATTTATATGAGGGTTAGTAGGCTGTGGAAAACAGAACCAAAAACAGAGCCCCATCCTCATCTTCTTCTTCTCTCCCGTACATGTTTTCCCCTTTGCTTTTCTTTGAATTTTGAGAGCCCAAATTGAGGAGTTAAGCTAGGAGATCAAAGGTGGGAGCTTAGGGATTTGATTCAGCCATTAAAGGGGATTTAAAATCAAGCTTGAGGTAAGTTCCAGCCATTAGTTTCATGGTATACTCTGTTTTGGCTTTAAACTTTCAGCTTGTGATTTCTTGGTAAATAGTTGGAATTAATGGAAGTTTAGTTGATGTTTAACTTGGGTTTTGATGTGGGTGAGTTATTGATAATGTTTAGTGGGTGTTAGGTTGGTGTTTTGGATTGGTTTAAAGGGCTGGTTTCAAGGGAAAACGCAGGGGAAGTCAAGCTGGTGCGTGCTGGGTTTTTGGCTGATTTGCATAATTAGCCGCAGCATGGAAATGGTGCGCCGCGGCCCATGGCGCTTGACAGGGAAGGCCGCCTCTGTTTGAGGGGCGCGCTGCGGCGCAGCTAGGGAGGGCTGCGGCCCTTAGTGGCTTTTGGCCAGAAATGTGTTTTTAGCTTGGGGATGCTAGCCATAGGCCTCGGGGTCAATCCTACTACCCGGTTAAGTGTGGATTGATGTCCCGGAGGCTAGATATTGGTTTGGGAACCTATGTTGATCATTTTTATTGATGATAACCTATATTTGGTTATGACTAGGTGACCGCTAAAGGACTAAAAGTTGATCGTTCTCAAGGGTCATTCTTTTAATCATTCTAGCTCGACTCTGAGGTAAGAAAACTGCACCCTGTGTATATGTGACATGCATGGCTATTCTTGATGCATGTTGGTTGATTATTAAGTATGACATGCATGGCTATTCTTGATGCATGTTGGTTGGTTATTAAACATGACATGCATGGCTATGATTGGTGCATGTTGGATTGTTAAGTATAATGCATGTGATGCATGAGAAACATGTGATTAGGACATGCTTTGAGTATTGAGTATGACATTGTTCAGAGCCTGTGCCTCTGGGTTTGTGCATGGTCCTAATTGTATTAATACTTGTTGAGTAAGCATGTTGAATACCTTGTTTATGGATATTGGACATGTGACACATGTTTGGTGGCATGACTTACTTGTGTATGGCACTGACTTATTAGTTAGAATCGGTAATGGTGTTGGAATCATCTGTGAAGCTGTGATTTATTAGTCAAGTTCACAATGAGCTGAACACTGGTCGTGTTTCACTGACCTGATGGTCAGAAACGGCATAAATGTCGAGGACGCAGGGCCGAGCGAAGATTAGATCTAATCGATATCAGCGTTGAATGGCTCCATGGCATTAATGCTGGACCAAACCTAAAGTCGATGAACTTATAAGCGCTTGCCTGGTCTAAGACCAAATGTTCAGAGCTAGGGCATATGGCTCTGGTGACTATTTGTCACATGGCTAGGGAACATTGTTCCACAGCTACGATTCTAGAGTCGGGAGGAAGGTTATGTTGGTGACCAATCACCATGCACCTATCCTGTTGAAGCTAGTGAGATGTTCACCCATTTGTTAAGCCTTGGTGACCCTACCGTCACATGACTAAAGGGTGACACTAGGTAAGAGAACTGTTTGTACCCATATAACTATGTGGAGTATAGTGTTGTATGTATTGGTTATATCTGTTATGTCATACATGTGATTGTGATTGATCGGCAAGAGCCGTAAGCGGCAACAGTCAGAAGCGGAAAGAGTCGGAAGCGACAAGAGCCAGGAGCGACAAAGGGGTCGGGATCGGCGTCAAGCATGCTGAAAGCAGGCCACCAGGGCAAGACCCTCTAAGGGTTCTACACACACCTGTTCAGTTAAGACTGCGAATTTGGTGAATGATTACGCACCCCGATCGGCGTAGGCCGCTGCTGTGTTATTGTACTACTGTATTATTGTGTTATTGTACTACTGTGTTGTTGTGTTACTGTACTAACGTGTTACTGTACTGATGTGCTATTGTGTTATTAGGCTATTATGCCATTGTGTTATTGTGTTGTTGTGCACTCCAATAGGAACTGGTAACTATTTTGTGTTTGGATTAAGCATGTGTTTGTTGAAATAAATTATTGTATGTTGTGCTTTGAAGTTCTCTTGCTGGACCTCAGCTCATGGGTGCTCTGTAGTGAAGGTAAGGGCAAGGAAAAGGTCGAACAGCCATGAGTTGGAGGGCATGGAGCGGTGTGTACATGTTTAGCCTACCTGGCCACCACAGCTGGGATTGTTTTGAGGAACACGTGGTAAACGTTCGATTTTGTCGCTTAGGTCTACTCTACCATACCTTTGGATTGTAACTATATTTCAAAACAATATTTTTGGATCCCAATGTAACATTTTTATGAATTTTAGTGAATGACCCACTATTTATACTGAATGTTCATTAAATGAGTCCTTATTTTGATTTAATCACACTTTTTAACCTAAAACCTCGATTACCGAGCTAATGGCACATTTATAAATCACATGGTAACGGCTCTAAGGTAGTAGGGTGTTACAACTTGGTATCGGAGTGTGCCAAGGTTTATGGTTCCTAGAGATTGACCGAACATGTACGCTCGCTGCCAGAGACAAGCTCGACTCAGGGTTGGTTGGTATTAAATGCAATATTTGTTTAATTGCTTATCTAAGTTGTCTTATTTGGTAGAATAGGGACCATGATGGATATGTTTGTGTTTTGTGGGAGTGAAGTTTGATGAGTGATGCATGAGTATTTTGGAGTTGCATCCTGGTATGTGTATTATATGGCTATTGTGTTGTTTGGCCTTGCTATGGTATAGTGCTAGATGAGAGTATCAGGGCTGGTAGGCCAGGTTTTCGGCTGTAGATAGATTTGAAAGTTTTGTATCCAAGGCAGTTAACTGGAACAGGCAGTGTGAAAGATGGCAGCTGAAGCCGGAATCATCCATCGCCCCTGGGATTGGCAACAAATGTTTGCTGGCATGCAAGCAGGATTACAAAAGCAAGAGAAAGAGATTAGGTGGTTGAGACAGCAGGTTCTATCAAGGAAGGATGCCCTGTGTGTTTTGGAAACAATGGAACCAGTTATAATTTAACCTTAAGGTGGAAACATATGGGAACTACTATATGAAAGATTCTAGAAGTGTTATCCTCCAGTTTCTGAGGGTGGTTTAGACCCGTTCAAAGTTGAATAGTGGACGGGCATGGTTTGCTCCATCCTCGACTATATAGGAGTGAAAGGCAGTGATAGGGTGGCTTGTGCCACGTACATGTTGCGAGAGGATGCCCGAATGTAGTGGGAAGTTGTATCCCAAACCCAGAATGTTGTCATGGTGGGATGGGAGGAACTCAGACAATGGTTCAATGAGAGGCACTACTGTGATGCAGTTTGAATTGCAAAGACCGATGAGTTTATGAAGTCGGTTTAGAATAGTAAGACAGTAATAGAGTATGTCAGTGAGCTCCGTAGATCGGCCAAATTCGTGTTTGATTTGGTACCAACAGATGTGGTCCAGAAGGAGCGATCCACTCGAGGATTGAACCTTGGGATGGTCTAGAGTGTTAGGATCCCTCTAGTGTAGGAGATTGTTACATATGCTTGGGCAGTAGGGAGGGCCCTTGTTATAGAGGATGCAGGAGACGAGACATGGAGTAAGAGTGTCATTGGACAGAAAGCTCAGTCAATAGTATCCCCATTTGCAGAATCAAGTAGGGGCAGAGGCCTAGTAACCAGGAAAGAAAGACCCATGATAGTTCTATTACTCTTGGTCCTGACAGGAGAGTTCATAGTGTTAAGGGCGGCCACTAGGACGGCGATGAGGTTTGGAGGAGTTATTAGTGTGCACTAGGCACAGGAGATGTCATGTGGGAGAATGTCAAGCGAAGGCATGTTTTCGATGAAGAATGGTAGGGAACATCAAGAGGAATTTCCCAAAGACAAAGATGGAGGAACCAAAGAGTACAGATAACCCTACCCCAGCTCGAGTATCCATCTTGATGTGGTCAGAACCTGAGGCTAGTCTCTCAAAGGTGACAGATCAGCTCTCCAGTTTCGGTACTTTTATATTGAGCTGGTTCTATGAGGAATTCGAGATGATCTTGAGTATAGATTTGCCTGTCAAATAAAGGACAACCATGGATTGTAAGATAAGATGGTGACTTCTGAGGTTAAAAGAAAAGGGCACGGTTGTGGTTATGGGGTGCCTAGCTATGAGGAAGACACCATTAGGGTTATATCAGTTAGACCAGAAGAACATTGGATCGGTCGGTAAGGTTTCAGATGGGTCACGAGGATTCATTGGGATTATTGCCGCATTTAGGGAATTGAGTGTGCTACGAGATTAAGGAAAGGATAGAATTGGTATTGGGTACATTATGAAGAATGACACTAGCTCAGCAGAAATAATTAAGGTTCAGTGTAAGAAGTGTTCAACTTAAGGGTTGATCAAACGGAGCATCTCATCATGGGACACGTCAACACCATTTGTCAAGAAAAAGGGCCAAGTATACAAGGATATGTACCGCATATGAATAGTCAAATGAAGTAATTGTTAAGGATAGGTACCCATTGTCAAGAATAAAGGTTTCATTACCTGGTTGCGAGGGTAGGACAATGCTCTCAAGAATTGACCCTCAACCTAGTTATCACCAGCTGAGGATCAAGGAAAGAGACATTTCAAGAATTACTTCTTGCACCAAGTAGGATGTAATGGATTATTAGTGGAGGCTTTTAAACTAACCAATTCTTCAACGGCCCAGGTAAATGCAACGAGTGGAGAGTACATGGATGGTATCGACAACTCGTGTTCAAATTGATCAAGGATGTTTCAGACTACTCTCAGTTAGAAGCAGAATGTGAATAGCAACTTCATTGATAGTACCAAGGCTAAGGAAGTAGGGTTACAGGTAAGGTTCCAAGAGGGACAAGTTCCGATTTCTCTAGATGACATTCAAGGTCATGCTATGGGAGGTAATGGGATCATGTATGAGGTAATTAAGATGGAAATCATAAGGAAATTTATAAAGGATGCCTTAGGGGTGAGAAGCACAGTGAAACCAGTGGGACACATCGGCTACTACCTGAAGCATCCTCGAGGACAGCCATACCTTGACTGAAGTAACATAAGAACATAAAGTTTCTCTAAATGAATAGTTGCATTCTGGATTTCCAAAAGTTAGAATAAAGTTTGGTTAGCATGCTATGGTATTATGATATGTACGCGGTGGACTGGTATAAGAGGACGGTGCGATGGACACTGTCCTTGCGTAGAACATGGGATATTGGTGCGGGGCGTCAAAAGTTAGAGTGCACCCATGTGTAGAATGGAAATGGAGGTTGTTCATGCTTCATAATGGAAAGAGGAATAAGAACATAAATTCTCGGCATGGGACTTAGATATTCTACATTAGATCTCGAGTTGATAGTAATGCTGGTTAGTCACGGTTAGAATGAAGTAATGACCGAGATTGGCTTGGAACCTGTGATTGATAATTGGCGGATATATTCCTATGAATGAACGTTTAAACACAGAAAGAAGATCCTATAGGAAAGGTTAAGAATCCTACCACTTTGGAATATATGAGTTAAGATATGCAAATCGGGTGAGCGATCCGAAGGATGCTGGCATTGAGGGGAAGATGCGGGATGAACCTTAAGTTACCCCTTACGATTATTGTATCCATATAAAAGTTGTGGGGCATTGGTTAGTCCAAAAGACATAAACAAGAACTCATAATGCCCATACCTTGTTTGAAAGGCAGTCTTTGGGATATCTTCTTTTTTGATCCTCAGCTGATTATAACCAAATCGAAGCTCTATTTTTGAGAACATTGTCTTCCCTTGCAATTAATCAAACCTGTAACACCCCACGTCACTATGGTTGCTTCATAGAATGACGATTGGCCCTGCAAACCAACACGAGTCTTTCCAGCGTGTTTTGTCCTCACTCGCAGGCTTCCTGGGAAAACTTCCCAGGAGGTCACCCATCATAAGACTACTCCAAGTCAAGCACGCTTAACTTTGGAGTTCTCAAGTGATGGGCTACCAAAAAGAAGATGCTTCTTGTTGGCATAGGTAGTACCCATCAATCCATTTAAGCCATCTTCAACTTTGTATTCCTATACATAAACGGTCTTAGAATCATCGCACTTGACCTTCCCCAGGCGATGTGGGATTGTACAGCTTTTACCCGGTCTTTCCCCCTGCAAATCACGGGATTTTGATTGTCACAATCACCCCCCTTAGGGGTCTGACATCCCCGTCAGCCACACTTTCGGTTGGGTCAAGGCTCTGATACCATTTTTTAATGCCCTACTTCCTTAAAGCCATTACCATGTGATTTATAAATGTGCCATTAGCTTGCTAACCGAGGTTTTAGGTTAAAAAGTGTGACTAAATTAAAATAAAACTTGTTTAACAACATTAATTGTAAAGATTTGAACATTCATTAAAATCATAAAAGTTGTACATTTGGGATCCCAAAATACAATTTAGAAAATGTATTACAACTCAAAAATATAATTACGATCGACCTAACCAACAAAGCAATTCACTACAGTACATTTCCCAAAATAACCCTAGCCGTGACAGCCATATAGGTCAAACATGTACCCGTCTCTCCACACTCTCCGTACTCATGGTTGGTCGACCTTTCCTTTGTCCTTACCTGCACCATAGAGCACCAGTGAGCAAAATCCCAGCAAGAAAACTCAATACATATAAAGCATAATCCAATTCAATAATAATAACACAAACAGTCAACAGACTAAACACATAGCAGCCTACACCGACCCAGGTGCTTTACGAGGCCCTGGGTTCACGATCTTCACCGAGCGGGTGGATACAGCACCCTTGGAGGGTCTCACCCTAGTGGCCTGCACTCAGCATGTTCAACACCGTTCCCGGCTCCTTGCCATACCCGGCTTCTTGCCGTTCTCAGCCTTCGCCATTCCTGGCCTTCGTCGTTTATTCATAAACATGCATAACACAGCATAACATTCACAGATATTCACACATATATTAAACATATATAATAGGGCCACACCCTGTAACACAAACAATAGGGCCATGCCCTACTATACGGGTACAACAGTTTTCTTACCTGTGTCCCGAGTTGATTGATTACCGCAATCTCGAGCACAATCCTTTAACCCGAGCTTTATTGAAAACCTAGTCACAACACATTCGTAATAACCATACATTAAGCCTTAAACCAAATAAGGACTTCGAAATATTAATCTATCCTTCGGGACCTTGAATTCTACTAAACCAGATAGTTGAATCCTTCCCGAGCTTTAACGTTTGGGTTCCCAAGCCTAAAACCCACAAACAGTCAATACTCCACATTTGAGTCGCGGCCCAGCCCTTAAAGGCCGCGGCGCGCTCAAGTCAGAAGGCAAAACCCTCTCTACTGAAGGAGATGGGCTGCAACGTGCTATACCCTGCGTCGCGGTGCCTGGAAAAATTTACGAGGGCCCCTGGCCTCAATATTTAAACGGGTCGCAGCGACTGATGAACAAGGCCGCGGTGCGAGCCCCAAACCCCAGAATTCCACATGCATTTTATGAGCTAACCTCCCTGAAATTCAATCTAAACATACCCCAAAGCCAAAGTTGAGCCCCACAATAACTCTACTACACTTTAGACAGTGCTAGTACTTCAGAAAGCTAGCTAACTCACCCCAATTCAGACCAAATTCAATCTTAAGTCTAGAACTTAACTAAGCTTTATTCTCAACATAATTTACCAACAAAAACATGAAAGTAACCTTACCTCACTGAAGATTCCAAGCTTAGACTATCTTTCCAACACTCATAGCTTGTCTTCCCCAAGTTCCAAGCTTTAGATTCTGAGTTTCACCACCACAATTTCAAAAATTGGCTAAGTCCCCAAGAGAAAGAGAGAGAGCCAAGAGAGAAAGATCAAGAGCTGAGACCTTGGTGTTTCTTTCTAACTTGTTCTGAAGTCTGGGATAAGTCTAAGTTTATCCCCTAGCTACAAAGTCCAAAATACCCCCAAGTTTATCTTAATCCTTTAGTGCCACCAAGGGAAATTCCATCAATTGCCACATCCCGCTAAATCCTCGAGTGTTCCTATAAATCCCCACTTAATTCCCGATACACTTAAATAAACATTAAATCACCACCTATTACCCAGAAATTCCCAAACACATACTTGTTGACGCGGTTCTTCGCCAACAGGTAATTAAGAGAAGGAGAGAAAGGGATTAGTGCTGAAAGTAGAACCGTCACAGATAGGAAATCTTAGAGGATGAACTAGGTGACTCAAGACACGTTTTTAAGTGGTTCAAAGGTTAAAATCCTTCTACTCCACTAGTCAATATTATTGATATATGCTGGGTATTTGGTTACAAAGTGTATATCTCTTCAGAGACTATTTTTCCCAACCCTTATCAACTCCCATGGTCTCCATATTTATAGGAGAAGGCACCTGGAAGTTGGTAAGGAGGTCATCCCGTGACCTTCTTATTTGTCATATCAACTCTGTGACATTCATGATTAATTCCTAAACCTAACACATAAGTATGGTCAAATCGATAGATAAGGAGATAATGGGCCGCATGGCCCAACCCAGTCGTGGGTGTCTGGATACGCATGTTCCTGCTGCGTGTCCGAGAATTCAGGGAGATATCGGACACGTGATGTCAGATATAGGCACGTTTATCTTGCGTGTGTTGACTTTTCAAAGGGTCAGAGGTCCATGAGAAGCTCGTACCATGAGCTGCTTCCCTGACCCGACCTTCAGCCTTCAGACTCCTTCCCCCAGTCTTGGGCAGCCTTGGCGAGTCCTTGAGGATACCTCGAGCTAAGGGGGTACGACCTCGAAGACAGGATCTCCGACCTGGGGAAATTTACGGACTAACCATGATTAGTCCGAGGCTCGACCTGTTAATCAGCATGTGGGAAAACTAGGGCGTACAATACTATATTCCAAAATACCCCTAGGCTCCTCCTGAGTCGGGTATTCGACCCCGTTGTGACTATTTAGCTATTCCGCTCCCTAGGACCATCTCAAATCGCACATCACAAATATATCACCACACTCTTGTGGTATCAAGCACAGCATACAAATATATTGTATGTATGCCCTCAACGGGCCAAAATTACAAATATGCCCCTAATAACCAAATAGGGCCCACATGCATATTTAATTCACCTAAACATGCATTTCTAATCACATAATCATTTAATTCACATATTAGCATAATTAAATCAATTATTGCCCTCCCGATACACCAATCAAGGTCCTAAGCCTTATTAGCAAATTTGGGACGCTATAACTATCCCTCCTTACAGAAATTTCATCCTTGAAATTTACCAGAATAACTCGGGATACCGATCCTGCATGTCAGTCTCAAGCTCCCAAGTCACCTCTCCCACTCTGCTGCTCCTCCACAGCACTTTCACTAAGGTAATGGTCGTGCTCCGCAAGACTTTATCATTTTGGTCTAGAATCTAAACCGACTTCTCTTCATAAGATAAATCTTGATCCAACTCCAGGTTCTCATAACTTAGCATGTGCGTAGAATCTGATACATACTTCCGGAGCATGGACACATGAAATACATTGTGTACCCCTGATAAAGCTAGAGGCATCGCCAATTGTAGGCTACCTCTCCAACCCGTTCCAGAATCTCAAAGGGGCCAACAAACCTAGGGCTCAGCTTTCCCCTCACTCCAAATCATTTCACTCCTCTCAAGGGAGAAACACATGATCACTGACCTGAAACTTTAAGCTCCTGCGTCTCAAGTCTGAGTAACTCTTCTGCCGACTCTGGAAGGCGAGCATTCAAGCTCCAATCTTCTCAATCGCCTCATTGGTCCTCTGAACTACCTCAGGACCTAAATACTTCCTCCCACCCATCTCATCCCAATGGATGGGTGATTTACACTTCCTCCCATAAAGCATCTCATACAGAGCCACTCCGATAGTTTCCTGATAAATGTTATTATATGAAAACTCAATCAAAGGGAGATACTTACTCCAAAATCCAGCACGCAGGCTCACAACATACCCTCCAGTATCTGAATCGTCCTCTTAGACTGTCCATCAGTATATGAATCGTCCTCTCAGACTGTCCACCCGTCTGAGGATGATAGGCTGTACTAAATCGCAACTGCTTACCCATATCCTTCTGCAAGCTCTCCCAAAACTTGGAGGTGAAGGTGGGGTCCCTGTCGAATACTATCGACCTCGGAGCCCCGTGTAATCGCACAATTTCCTTCACATACAATTCGACATACTGCTCCATTGTATAAGTTGCCCTAACAGGCAAATAGTGGGCTAATTTTGTATACCTATCCACAATCATCCACACCTAATCATACTGTCCCACAGTCTTTGGTAATCCAGCCACAAAATCCATGGTGATATCCTCCCATTTCCATTCTAGAATCCCTAAAGGTTGCAGCAACCCTGTTGGCCTCTGATGATCGGCATTTACCTACTGGCAAGTCAAACACTTGGCCACATAATCCACCATATCCCTCTTCATTCTCGGCCACCAATACAAGGTTCTCAAATCTTGGTACATCTTCGACGTCCCCGGATGTAAGGAATAGGGATTGGTATGAGACTCATCTAAAATCTCTCGCCGAACACCAAAATCCATCAAAACGCAAATCCAACCTTTATACCTCAGTAAACCCACCTCTGAAATAGAAAAGTCCTTAGTCGCTCCGGCTAAGACGTTCTCTGTGTGCACCCTCAACTGGGGATTCTCCCTCTATGCTTCCTTGACTCTCTCAATGAGTGTGGATTGAAGAGTGATGTTGGCTAGCTGGCCAACTACCAACTCAATACCGTCTCTAGTCATCTCTTCAGCTAACCTATCTAATATCTGCCTTGAACTAAATAATTGTCCCTTCCGACTCAACGCATCAGCCACCACATTGGCCTTCCCAAGATGGTATAGAATGTCACAGTCATAATCCTTTACTAATTCAAGCCAACGCCTCTCATGCATATTCAGATCCTTCTAAGTAAAGAAGTACATCAAACTCTTATGGTCGGTGTATATTTCGCACTTCTCGCTATACAAATAATGCCTCCAAACCTTTAGTACAAATACCACTGCTGCCAATTCCAGATCATGTGTGGGATACCTCTACTCATACTCCTTCATTTGTCTCGACGTGTAGGCTATCATCTTTCCATCTTGCAAAGGTGGGGACAAAGCACGCTGGAAAGACTTGTGTTGGTTTGTAGGGCCAGTCACCATTCCAAGAAGCATCCATAGTGACATGGGGCGTTACAAAATAGGTCGTCAATCCTTGGTAATGGATACTTGTTCTTAATGGTCAACTTATTCAATTCCCAGTAGTCAATACACACCATCAACGTCCCATCTTTATTTTTTTAAAACAACATTGAAGCACCCCACAGTAAAAAACTCAATCTGATGAACCCCAAATCAAGTAACTCTTGTAACGGTACCTTCAATTCTTTCAATTCTGCTGGTACCATTCTATAAGGTGCCTTAGATACTATTTTATCCCTGGTGTCAATTCTATAACAAATCCAATCTCCTGATGCGATGGCAAGCCATGTAGTTCTTAAAGGAACACATCCAGGGATTCACGGACTAATCTAGTCTCCTCTGGTCCAATTGGTATAGCTTTAATGATATTAACCACACTAGCTAGGAACCATATGCAACCCTCTTGCAATAAGTCTCTAGCCTACAATTCTAAAAACATTGGAATGCAAGGCTCATTCATAGCGCCCACAAACACAAATGGGTCATTTTCCTCAAGTTTAAAAGTCACCATCTCCGTTCCACAGTCTATGGTTGCCCCATACTTGGCTAACCAATCCATACCCAATATTATGTCAAAATCCTCCATTTCTAGCTCAATCAGATCCATAGACAGTTCTCTACTATCCACCTCTTCTGGTAAGGATCTAATCCATCTCATAGAGATCATTAATTCCTCAATAGATAACAAAGTCATGAATCCCACAGCATACACATCACAGGGTCTACTAAGTTTTTCTATCACCCTACTAGATACAAACGAATGAGTAGCACCAAAATTAATCAAAATTGTATACAAAGAGCCATTGTTAGAAATCTAACCTATCACTACGAAAGGACTAGCCTCAGCCTCTGTCTGAGTCAGTGTGAACACTTGGGTTGGAACCAGATTGTTTCCTTTCTTTGGTTCCTCTTTCTTCAACTGTGTGCAATCATTTCAGAGATGACCTGCCACTTCGCAAAGGATACATGCCTTAGCTCAGCATTCTCCCAAATGGCATCTCATGCACTGTGCACACTCTGGATAATTCCTTCAGTTCTCAATCCCACCCTGACGGCCGCTTTGAGTACCCCTAAAACCTCTTATCTCAATCAGAGGTACTAGAGGTGTTTGTGGTATTCCTCTTCTGATCAATGGAGCCTTCACCCCTACTTGATCCAGTAAACAAAGGTACATGCTTCTGAACATCGCGCCTTCCAAATCTTTCCATCCACACCCTTAGTAGTAAGGGCTTTCTCCACTACTTAAGCATATGTAGTCACTCCAAGCACAGAGGTGATTCTCACATCCCGGGCTATCATAGAATTCATCCCCTGAACAAGTCGTTCCTTCCTAGTCACATCCGATGGTACCAAGACAGAAGCAAACTTGGCCAACCTATCAAATTTCAATTCATACTTCATCACTGTCATGTTACCCTAAACCAAATTCATAAACATGTCCATCTCCACAGTTTGGACTGCATCATCATAATAATTCTCATTAAACAACTCCTGAAACTCTTCCCAACAAATAGCAACAATGTTCCAGGTCTGGGACATAACCTCCCACCATATTCGGGCATCATCCCGCAACATATTAGCGGTGCAAGCCAGCGTGTCATTGCCTGCCACCCTCATAAATTTGAGGATGGAACTAGTCATACCCATCTACTCTCTGCCTTGAGTGGATCTGGGCCTCACTCAAAAGTCAGAGGGTGTGCTTTCGGAACCTCTCATACAATGGTTCCCACCTGATCTCTACCTCTAGTTATACCAATACCGGTACCACTGCAGGTGGCACATACGGGGCAGCACTCCCTGGTGGAACCTGCTGCCTTAACCATCTTATCTCTTATTTCTGTCTCTGAAGCCTAACATGTATATCAACAAGCATCTACTGTCGTCTCTGACGAGCAGGTGGAGTGTTTTGGTCCTCATTATCATTTTCGGCCTTGACATTTTGCCTCCTAGTCTGATTGACCACCTTGGAGGCATTACTTCCAATTATCTCTACAATCAATGATTAATGCTTATCAAGCAATGATAACATCACCTAGAAACCGTCCCACGGTCATAACCGAACAAACAAAGAGTTTCACATTCAGTAGTAATGTTAATAAGCTTCTTTATCGTATTCACATAACAATCAAGGAGGCCATGCCCTATCAATATACATCATGCTTCCTATTCTAGCCTGCAAAAAAGGCCGATTATTTCAATTAAACAATTCAGCATATTTGCAACCCATTATCACTAAACCGTGAGTCTAGCTTGTATTTGACAGCGAGAGTACATATTCGGTCGGCTTTTGGGACCCATGAAACCTTGGAAGCTCTGATACCAAGTTGTGGCGCCCTACTAATCTAGGATTGTCACCTTGTGTATTTAAAATAGTGTTTAACTCATTAAGTGGACCATTTGGACTCAAAAGTGTGATTAAAGTTAAATAGAAAGTTAGAACGCAAAATTTGATCTAAAAGATATAAATCTTTCTATTAAAACGTTAAATATTTACAAGGGATCCCATAAAGTATTTAAACAAAATATAATTACATCACTATTTTCAAAATGAGTCGACCTATGCGACAAAACAGGACTTTTTGACCTAAGTTCTTCAAATAACTTAACTCGATAAGTTGATCAAGTTGAACATGCATACTATGTCTCAAACTCTCAAATTCATGGTTGGTCTAATTTTCCCTTGCCCTTACCTGCACCATAGAGCACCCGTGAGCCAAGGCCCAGCAAAAAAACCCAACAAGGTATAATAGTAGTCATATTAAACATGAACAACAATTAACATGCTTCACAGACTATAAACATGTTCATTTCAAGCACATAAAAAATTCACACGACCTATGCCGAACAATGTGCATCACTGGGGCACCAAGCTTACGGCCTATGCCAAGCGAGTGTATACAACACTCCAATAATTTCCATGCCATCACGGCCTATGTTCCGGACAAGTATCGCCAAATACAGCCTAAGTCGATCAATCATAGATAAACTCAATGCAATCAGACATAACAAACACTGAAATGCGACAAGTGTACACAAACCTAGCTCAATTCCCAAATAAGTGGTCATAATCATTTTCATATTAAAATCAGGGCCAATGTCCTACTCTATGTGCATATGCCAGTTTTCTTACATCAGGTCTTGTGCTAGAAACAGAATGACCTCGAGTTCGATCCTCTCCGAAGTCTCTCAGAAACCCTAGTCACAACATTCGTTATACACTCATTAGGAATTAAATCAAATTATGGGTTCAAGTCTTAAATCCTAGCTCTCAGGACCTATAATTCCACTTAACAGGTTAATGGAATCGTCCCCCGAGCCCCCAAATGGTTCCCCAAATCAGATCCTAGTAATCCCGAGCTAAACTCATAAAAAACAGAAAAACAGTATTTCGGGGAACCTATCGCAATCGTGCCTACCCCTCGACACGGTAGCGCCTGACCTTAGGGCGATCTCACTAGGTCCCTAGAAACACTAATCGCACCTAGAAATTGCATATTTCCTCCCCAACGATTCCTGCGATTTTAGAACCTAAGTTTCGACCATAAGACCCAAAAATCGACCCCAACTGTAACGCCCTGGATAGCCAAAACCGCTACACTGTGTACTTATAAAGGTGCAGGACTTGCTAATCAAGTCATTTAGTTAAAAATGTGTCACTGAAACCATTAATGTGCTAGGGTTAAAAGATTTTGGTCTCAAAAAATACATTTCTTATAACTAAACATTTTTACACATGGGATCCCAAAAGGAACAACGTTTAAAAAGTCAATTTACAAAATTTCCAAAGTACAAACAACCACTAGCCACTCTAAGGGAAAAACAAACGTTTATGGTTTTCCTGTTCCTGTCTCCCCCTCAACCGTGGCGGCTGAGCAGCTGATCATGTACATTTTGCTCTCAGTGCTCTCCGAGTCAGGGATGTTCAAGCTTGCCCTTGCCATTACCTGCACCACGAAGCACCCATGAGCCAAGGCCCAGCAAGAAAACATCACAATATATAACAAACAATGGTAACAATTGAACAACCCTTTAAGCATGATCATACACTTAACATGCCACATTAATCACACAGCATGTAGATACAACCAAGATTCATCCAATTAACACTCAGCTATTCAGCATGACAAATCCACCAATCAATAATAACAATCAAATCACATGATAATCAGGGTCGACACCTTAGGTCGCACCCTCTGTTTATCCCACTAACTCCAGCCCGCTTAAACCGAGCTCAGTGCATAATAAGCTGTCCTCAGCTACCAGTGGTCGAGCCGCGCCCTGTGCACTAATGTAAACTTCGGCACTCTTAGGCTGTTTGTTTACTATTTACATGGCATAATACCATCCTCTATAAATCATACAAAATAGGGAACCCTTAGTTCCATTATAAATCTACAACCTGGTGCAGTTTTCTTACCTTTAGTTTCCAAGTGTACTGGTTACGCGAGATGCCTCTTGAGCACGATCCATTTCCCAAGCCCCTAGCTTATACCTAGTCACAACCAAGATAAGGGATACCATTAATAATTGTAAAAGGGCTTCTAAATAAGGTTCTAATCTCCGGAACATCGAATTCCACCAAACACAATTGTAGATTCAATCCCGAGCACCCTAGGTTAAATTCCCATGCTTAAAATCCAAAAACCTATAATTTCCTTAAGGGTCGCGGTTCAAGCCTCCCATGCCGCAGCATGGCCCCCAAACAGAGCCCATCCAAGCTCAGAACCAGACACGGGTCGCGGCCCTACATAGACCATGCCGCGGCCCGCCCTCCATCTCCAACACCCTTCAGCTTCAGAGGGTCGCGCTCACCAAGAACTATGTCGCGGCCCGACCCCTTAGAACCCAGAAAAACCTCCATTTTTAACTCTCAAACCTCACTCAAAACCAACCAAAACCATCCCAATTATATACCATAACTATCACAAACATTCATGCATTGATTTCAGAAGCTTAAGCCAACAAAAACCTAATCTAAAAACTCATCAAAACACCACTTTGATTTCTAAAACCCACATACTCAAGAACTCTAAAATCATTCAAGAAAACACTAGAATTCAAACATTAAATCATAAATTCGAGCTTACCTTCACTACAGAACCACTCCTTTAAGAAAATTCAGAGCTAATGCCCAAGCTTGCTGCCTTAATTCAACCTTGAAGTCAAGAACCTAAGAGCTCTTAGAATTCAGCCCCAAAACTTCATAATCAACTGATCAAAAACTGTAATTCAGTGCTTACCTTAGTTTCTAGTTAGATTCCCTATCTTCCACTGTGTTAATCCTCCAAATCCTCAGCTCAAATCACTTAATTTCCAGCCAAATCTCCTTAGTTTTCAGTGATTTTCCTTGAGAGGAAAGAAGAGAGAAGGAGAGAGAGGGAAGGGTCGGTTCTTGATGTTTCCACTGTTTTCTAAGTTTTATCCATCTATCCTTAAGCAATTAAGTCAATCCCGAGGCTCGGGGTGCCAAAAACGTCCCCGAGGGAAAAATGGTAAAATTCCCTAGTATTCCCACCTAAGCTTCCTAACCTCAATTATATCTCCAATTATTTATTTCCATAACCCGATAACCTAAATAACCATCCAACACCTGAAATACCCCTTGACTTGCCCCATGTCAAGTATTAAGCCCCGTTGTGACTTTCTTTCTAACTAGCTCCCTAGGATCGCCTCAAGTCGCATGCTGCAGATTTACCCACATAATAATGTGGTTCTCACAAATATAACATATAATCACATTTACATTCATATAACTATACAAGCTTGCTTATCATATAATCATGCATTAAATTAGTAAATTCACACATGAACCAACTATGTCCTCCCGGCACACTAATCAAGGCCCTTAAGCCATATTAGTGATTTTGGGGTCGTTAAACCAACCTTGTGCAAAACCCATAATCATGCACCAAAATCATTATAACACTTCACATACAACACATATACACCAAATACACATCAAATTCCCAGCTACAAACACAAATTGAGATTTTAGGGTTCTAAACCCATTTTTCACCAAAATTTGAAAATTAACCAGAATTCTTGGATTTCAATTCAAATTAAAACTATAGAATAGTTAGTAAACATAATTTTATCATCAATACATACTTTCAACTAGCCTAGTACCCTTGATTTTCAAAATCACACAAAAATTTCGCAATTTAACTCATAACACCTAAGAGTAAAATGAAGAACATGATGAAGTTCTTACTTCTGTTGTGTAATTCTAAAATCCCTAGGTTGAATGGGGCCTTGTCAGCTGCTAACTCCCTTTAGAATCCTCAAAAATTCAAAGACTTGATCCTAGGCTCCTATCCTTAGGCACTTTGGTGGTTTATTGAGTTTGAAGAAGTTAGAATGGAGAGAGACAAAGCCTTGAACGTGAAAATGAGGAAGAGTTTTAGATTTTTGAGTCTTTTCTCTAATTTTATGGTCAAATGACCATTTTTTCCTTTCCTCAAATACCCTCTCTTAACTACTCACAAGGGTAGTTTAGTTATTTCACTTAGAATTCTATTTACACAACTAATCTCCAATTTATCAACTAATATCCATCAAACACAATTATTTCTATGTTAATTGTTGTTCATTTTTAATATGACTAATATTATTCCTTCTTAGGTTTTCTTGTTGGGCCTTGGCTCATGGGTGCTCTATGGTGCACGTAACAGGAAGGGAAAAGTAGACCAGCCATGAGTTGGAGAGATTGGTGGCAGCATGTTCAACCTGCTCAGCTTATCAAGTTGAGTTATTTGAAGGACTTAGGTCAAAAAGTCCAATTTTGTTGCTTAGGTAGACTCATTTTTAAAACAGTGATGTAATTATATTTTGTTTAAACACTTTATGGGATCCCTTGTAAATATTTAAAATTTCAATGGAAAGATTTATATCTTTTGAATCAAATTTTTGCGTTCCAACTTTCTATTTAACGTTAATTACACTTTTGAGTCCAAATGGCTCACTTAACAAGTTAAGCACTATATTAAACACACAAGATGACGGTCCTGGATTAGTAGGGCATCACATGAGAAATGCCTGCTTGATAATATAAGCTAATTTGGAATCAATTCTTGAAGAAAACATCTTATTTAAAAATAAATTATTTTATTTTATTTCAATTAGAAAGCTACATCATATCATAACAATATATATATTAATATTCAATATCATATTATTTCATTACAACATTTTTCAAGGTCAAAGATCATGGTCTTCAAGATATAGCATTCGACTACTCAAGTATCATTTATTCAAATTTTCAACTCAAACAATTACTGACTTAAGCATTGGAATCGTTGACTACGCTTTTTTTTACAGGATTCAAGATTGAAACAATATGGCATTCGATAGATTCAAGCCAAAGAATCGTGCTCAATACATGATAGATAGACTAGTAAAGCTTCCAAAGGCCAACACTCAACATAAGTCCAAGTCCTACCATATTCAACACCAAAACTTTCTCTCGAGGAAGATTATGGCAGCATTTGACTTGATAGCATATATTAAAGGTAGGACAATGCGCATGGTCGAAATAATAGTTTCTACTTTTAAAACAATTTTGATACTTGTATGATGTGTTCTTTTCATTCAAGTGTAGTAGCATTCTACCTTAAAGACATTTTACGCCATATCCAACACAGTATTAGTATCACGATCAACACTTTAGCACTCTATGATTCTTAATCCACTACTGATCAATAAAATATTTTTGATAACTGAATTTTTTTTATTATCATGTTACATCTTCACACTCTAGATTAGATTGACATCAGACATATAGTCAACATTGCATTCAAAAGAAACAATATCATTATATTCCCAAAAACAAGTGCAAAAGTTATGCACAATGTGCATGAACAAACTAGAGTACTTGTCTCATACATCAAAACAAAGATAAAATTGCAAGTCAAAATAGGAAAAGTTCCCTACAGAGTTTGCATAAAGTCATCTTGAGTAGATCGATTCCCATCAGTAGCCCCACCAAATGGCTCGACATTCTACCCTTACACAGAGTGAGTTTGAGATAATGTGAAAAAAGAGAATATGAGAAAAGCACAACTTACTAGACCATATGCCAGAGCATAAGCTTTTATTGATGAAAGAACAAATGTGATTGGTTTACAAGAAAATAAGAAAAGATAATAAATACAAAAGACTAGTGAGTACCTATTAATAAAGCAAAAGGGAGAAAACACACAAACTGAAATTAGTTATAGCTAAGACAATAGTGATCCGAGTGACATTAGGAGAGCCAATGAGACAAGAGCCTAAGTGGTTCTAACAACCCCCTCAACCTGCCCGGTCTAGGAAGAATGGTCAATTTCCTGCGCAAGTGCTAGAACCAAGAGGCAAGGAGATTTTTGGTTAAAACGTCTACTAGTTTATCCTCAATGGGTATATATTGGATGATGACTTGGCAGCGAGTAACCATTTCTCAAACAAAATGGAAGTCAATCTCGATGTGCTTTGTTTGAGCATGGAATATTGGATTAGAGGCAAGGGCAGTAGTTGATTGATTGTCACACCATATTATAGGCGAAGCTGAGATGGAGAGTTGCAGCTCATGAAAGAGGTTGCAGCACCATGATAGTTCAGCAGCGGCATTGGCAAGTGCCCAATATTCTGATTATGTGCTACTGCAAGATACAACTTTTTTTTCGATGATTGCCTCAAGATGAGATTGTTGCCGAGAAAGAGACAATATCTACCAGTACTACGATAGTCATCGGGCAAGGAAGCCCAGTCGGCATCTGTATAGGCTGATAGATGTAGCTCATCATAAGAGCTGAGAAGAATACCGTGTGTTGGAGTGCCATGATGGTAGCGAAGGATCCATTTTAAAGGGATGTTGTGATATGTAGTAGAAGCTTGCATAAAATGACAAGCTCTATTAACAGAGAATGAGATATATGTCTTAGTTATGATGACGAACTGGAGAGCTCCAACAAGGCTTCTTTATGAAGTAGGATTAGCTAGAGGTTTCCCATCGTGTTTGGAAAGAAGTTTGTCGTAAGCATCAGGGGTAGAAGAGGACTTGGCTATGAGTCTGATCTTGGAAAGGAGATCCTTTATGTACCTGATTTGACTTAATTGTATCTAATCTTTAGTTGCAGTGGCTTCGGTGCCTAAAAAGTATGATAAATGGCCTAAAATTCGAAGAGAGAAAGATGCATTTAACTGAGACATAAGCTGAGTTAAATGAGCTATAGAGGACCCGATTAGTATGATGTCATCAACATAAACTAAAACATAAATAATAAAGGAGGAAGAATGAAGAATAAATAAGGAATTATCAGACTTTGAACATACAAATCCCCAAGATAAAATAGCAGAACTAAGCTTATGGAACCATGCTTGAGGGGCTTGTTTGAGTCCATATAAAGTTTTTTGTAACTTACACACATATGTGGGATGCAAAGGATCCTCAAAGCCAAGATGTTGGAGCATGTTGACTGTTTCTTGAAGATCTCCATTCAAGAATGCATTGTGAATGTCTAACTGTCTTATAGGCCAATGTTTTGTGAGAACAATAGTTAATATCACTCGGATTGTACTAGGCTTGATGACAGGGTTGAAAGTTTTGAAGTAGTCGATGTTGTGAGTTTGATTGAAGCCCTTTACAACTAGAAGATCCTTGTATCTGTTGATAGTGTCATTCAAGTGTAATTTTACCTTAAAAATCCATTTGCAGCCAATTATTGTGGAAGCAATATTAGGAGGCACAAGCTGCCATGTTTGGTTGTGCTTAAGCACATCAAATTCAAGTTGCATTGCTTGTTTCAGGTGATGGTCTTGGAGGGCTTATTTGTATATCTTTGGAAAGAGGTGTGGTGTGTCAAGAACTGTAGTGTGATGGACCTTCGGCTTGTAGATTCCACACTTAGATCTAGTTAACATCGAATGAACATTTTGAGTAGGTTGTGGAGAAGATTCTGATGCAGAATCAAGAGTAGTAGTGGAAGTAGAATTGAAGACATCTTGTATGTTAGTATAAGAATACAAGCCTTGTGTGATAGGAAGTAGTGTGTCCTGAGGTGGAGGAAGTGATAGTGGTGGATGTGTGCATATGTTGTTGTGTACAATCATGAGATGTAGGTGAAGTGTGAGAGTGAAGTAAGGGTTAGTGCAGGTGTAGAGGTGGTGTTGATAGTCTATGAAGTGGTGGAGGTAGAATATGTGTATGGGATACAATTTTTCATCAAGTATGACATGTCTAGATATGTATATGCGACCAATTGAATGATAAGAACACACAATGAGAAAAGCGATATTGGAGTTTATTTGAGTTATAGGTCCTTAAATGGGGAAAAAAAGACATCCAAAAGTTCTAAGGAGAGAATAATCTGGATGTTTATGATATAACTGGAAATATTGAGTAAACATGTTTAGAGTAGATGTAGGCAACCTATTAATCAAATAAACTGCAGTTTTGAATGCATAAATCCAATATTCATGAGGTAGATGTGAATGAGCTAAAATGGACAATCCCATTTCAACAACATGTATGTGTTCGCGCTCAACCCTTCCATTTTGTTTAGATGTGTACGAGTAGGAAAGAGAGAGTTGAATTCAATATTTGACCAATAGTAAAAACATAGGTTTGTATTTGATGCCATTGTCACAATGCGGTTTTTTTTATTGTCCTATTGATTGATTTTCTGCAAGGTTTTTGAAATTGTTAAAGGCATGAAGGACTTGGTATTTTGTGTGTAAGGTGTAGATCCAAGAAAACCTGGACTTATCATCTATGAAAAGAACAAAATATTTTGATCCATCACAACCAAGTGTTGCTGCTGGACCCATAAGTCAGTATGTATTAAAATAAGAGGAGTAGTAGCTTGTGATGAATAAATGGGAAAAAAAAGAGTTTATGGCATTTATCTAATTGGAAAGAAGTGCAAACATATTTCATATTATATATAGAGGCAATCTTGCATTATTTGAAAACATAATTTACAACTTTAGAATGAGAGTGCCCAAGTCGAGCATGCCATATTTGGCTAAGAGAATAACTGCAATGAGAAACAAAATTAGAAACTTGATTTTTATTAATATTGTCAAATGTAAAACTACAAGTAGAGAGAAAAGATGCAGAACATGCTTTAGGACAATCAAATAAATGGGAGGCAGAATGTAAAGTGTAGAGACCATTCTCAAGATGTCCTTGATGGATAATTGTCTTTGAGAGGATGTCATTTATCACAAAGAAAGAATAATGAAATTCAATAGAAACTTTATTGACAAGATAAAATTTTGAAATGCTTAATAAATTGTTAGTCATATGGTGAACAAGAAAGACATTTGATTGATGACATTTAGAATGAGCAGCATGTATATGTGAATTACCAATAGAAGATATAGGAAAATAATATGGTTACTTGATCAATACCATTGAATGGGGTAGTAAAATCTAATTGAGTGGGTGTGTGGGTGATATGGTGGGAAGCGCCAGAATTGAGAAGCCAAGTGTCATCATTGGATGAAGAAACAACAGCCATACCTGAAATTTGAGGAGTAGAGGTTTGAATGCTGGGATCAAACTTTCTATAACATGGACGATCTGTATGGCCTTATCCATTGCAAATTTGAAAACTGATCTTAGAGCCTGAATTATTAATCCTGAGTTGAGGGCTATGGTCCTTGAAATTATGGGAACTACGATTGTTGTTGACAGTGGGGAATGATTTTGGAACTGAGTGGGTGGCCTATTGTGAGAGTCTTTGTAAACTACATTGGCTGAAATGGAGTTGTGTTCATCAGTTGAAAGTTTTTGTTCTAAGTGGCTTTCATGAGCAAGAATTAAGCTTGTAACATCCTCAAAAGTGCAATGAGCAGAATTAGTGGTGATTGAAACAACAAATGAATCATAATCAGGTCCTATACTAGCAAGAAGGTAAAGGATTTTATCTTTCTCTGAAACTGGTTCAGAGATGGCAGCAAGACTATCTGATAGAGTCTTGATCTTCAAGATGTATGTCATCTGTTGACCAGCGTTTTGGTCAACCGACACAGAGTCAATTAAAATGACGATTTAACAATGAAAATAGCTAAACTTAAGTAAATGACACAAATAATTTTATAGTGGTTTGGCCCCAAGGGTTGGTAATGACCTACGTACACTTGCACTTTTATTAATCACAAAGGTTTCAAACTCAAGATCAGATGAACTGGAGTCAACTAAGTTTATTAAGCCTGAAATTTAAAATATATTACATAGAGAGTTATGCATGTAAGTGCCTAATTCTAGTTCTCGGATCCCCCCCAAATGATAGTGAGAAGTCTTATTTATAGGGGTTCTAGTGGGCCTTGGGCCTTACAAGTTTGAAATTGGCCCTACACGCATAATGTGGGTCTTTTACAACTGAATATGAAACAAACTGCATTCAAAATATAGTTACATAAATATCTCATGAAATGCGAAGTGACCTGGTCATTGAAGATGTTTCTGTGATCTTCATTCGACCAGTGTTCCTTCCTCGAGCAGGTTGCATGTAGTTGACTTGTAATTTTTCGATCAGCAACCTTAGATGTACTTGGATAAATTCAAGAAGGCATATCTTCATCTTCTGGTCATGTCCATTCGACCAAGGCTAGCGAGATTAATGTTTCTTGTTGCCACATGTCATTTCGTCTTGCCACATCATCATGTCTATTTTTGAGATAAACATCATCATTCCAAGGGAACCTTTCATGAGGGTTTGAAGTTGGAGGTGCAATTGCATGATTCGAGCTTGAGAAGCACTAGAATAAATGCATTGAAGGGCACTCCAGACAGTAGCAAATGAGGTGAAGCCAACAATTTGTGACATGATTTTAGGGGAGAGAGATGTGTAGATCCAACTTAGGATGAGTCTATCCTTGCGTCTCCAATTCAGAAGTTCTGTGTTGAGTTCATTTGTGCTATCAATACGTTGAGAACGAGGAGCAACTAAGCCATCCAAGAAGTCTCTCGTGCCATTTTTGAAAAATTACATTCTCCATCTATGCATGCCACAACAAGAAATTGACCTCAATGTGCTTGACTACACCAGTAGTCTGCTCATCCTCTTCAAAATAGGCTCGGAAAATTGCAATATTTCCATCGACATCCCAGCTGGACACGTGAAGAGACCATACTCTCTTTTTTTTTTGTCATGCTCTTTGACAAGACAATGTGTGTGACAAGATTCTAACTCTTTGGTCATTTTATACTAGCTAGCAATCATGGATGCTAACTGTTATTCTGACTTTTGTTGAGCAGCTTCGAATAACTATTGCATTTTCTCCATCTGATCCCATAGAGTACTTGTTGAAATTGGGAATTGCATTTCCTTAATGTTCCAAGTCAACTGGTTATTAGTGGTAGATTTCTTTGGTGCCATATCTTTTCGTTCGATTTTCCTAAGTTGAATTCTTGTACAAAGAAGAAAAAAATTAGAAAAATAACTTATTTTCCTCGTAGAGTGCCAATTGTTCGATAGAAAAAGTTGCCAAGTGATTTCATTTTATATTTAAGTTAAAGATTCCATATGGAATGAAACCATTTAGTGTGAATTGAAGCATTAAACTCGAATGGTTGAATGAATATGATCTTGTCATATGGATGAAGGAAACTTCCTTAGGTTGCATAATGACACTTGACACTCAAGTCGGCAATGGTTCTCTCAAACAATGAAGAAAAATAATAAAGTTTGTCAAACTCAACAATCCAAGGTTCTTCCTTAGGTCCCTTTGGGCGCTATTTATAGAATTTTGAAAATTAATCAAGATAGAAATAACTTATCGTGATTGGTCCATGTCAGCAGTTTGAAAGGTGAAAAATTATCAATAAATAGGGTCTAGCGAGATATAAAGTTTGGTGAGCTCATTTCCCTCTAGGATCAAGCGCTATCAAACCCTCTTCCAAACTAACACAAGCAAATCCAACTAACCACCTTCAAGATCCATAACTTCTCTTTAAGTGAAAAGGTGTGTTCTGGCTATAAACACATATTTGGCTTCCACAATAAGTTAAAGAAGAAGAAGGATAAGCCATGACCAAGGCAACAACGAGAGAGGTTGAAAGGAGATAATACAAATAAATATCATATATATACATATTATAGAGTAACGTTGCACACACATAAAATTTACACATAAATATTTTTTAACTTTATTTACTTTGGGCAATAAGGCTTACTATTTTAAGAAATAATTTAGCTCACATTTTATTTTTTTTTTAAAAATCAAAATAAAAATGGTTTCGCTACTAGTTGGGGATGAGATTTTAGAATTTTGTTTAGGATATTATTGGGTTATAATTTTTGGATTTTAAACATTTTTGTTGTAAGATTCCAATATTTATTTTTCTATATGTTTAAGGATCTTAGATTTTGGATTTCTTCTCGATTCTACTATTTTTAGAAGAGTTTTGCTTAATAGAGTGTTGACTTAGAATTTAATCGGCTACAATTATAGAGAGTTGTTTATGAATTAAAAAGAATTGAAAGATGAAAAGGAAAAAAGGACAATGAAAATATTATAATGGTTCAGCCTAGAAAAGCTAGCCTACGTTTACTAATGTGTTTATTGTTTTCTATTCTGGTGAAAATTTGGTGGTGTTTTGACATGCTCAAAGGTAGCTTACATTATTCATTCACTGTGACCATTTTATTAATAGGGTGGCTGATATACTAGATTTTTCTTTGATCAAGGATGTAGTTACCCGATTTATTACACTTTAACCCTCAAATTTAAGTAATTGTATCTGACAATTGAATATAAATTCCTATTTACAGGATTGACTAATCCATATTAAATAAAAATATTAATCACAAATAAATGCATATTACATCTGTCCCTTACCAGTCGTCCTGCTACTCGACTTTGCTGGCTATTTCTCGAGCAATTTTCTAGAAACTAGATGTTACACTCATTTTTGGCATGATGACATGGCCAATGACATGGCATAAGTGTTAAGATTGGGTCAATACGAAGTGCAAAAATCATAACGATTTCACTAAATTCAACATGAGCAAGCTGACCTTTTGGTATAGGCATCTATACCAAAGTATTTATTTGGAATATATAAGAGTACCCAAAAAGTTTGGAGGCATTTGGAGATGTTTTGGGGTAAGTTTTGGGTGCCAAGTTAGGTTGACAGGCGTTGCGTCGCCTCTAGAAGGCGACGCATCACTTGGGACAGAAAACCCTATACAAGCGATGCATCGCTTGGGTACAAGCGACACATTGCCTGGGTGTTTCATACAGGACCGTAAAGTGACGTGTTTTGGCTCCAAAGTTTAATTTAAAATGCCTTAATCTCATTAGTTGAGACTAATGAGAGTTCCTATACTATTTAAAAGGGTCATTTGAGTTTTTTGTGAATTGATCGCTCATATCTCTCTCTCTGTCTAAAAATCCTCTCTTTCTTGCTCTCAAGATTACTAGTTTTCTCCAAGATTTTCATCAAGAAAGCTTGACTTGCATGAAGATTCAAGGCTTGTAAATCTCAATCTCATTCCACTTGTAGTAGCTTCAAGCAATCTCTAAGGGGAGGTTAAGAATAGAGATTTTTGGACAACAAATTTCATTTGTGTCAAGCCTTTGTTACCTCCATCGATTCACATGAAATCATAGACTTATGATTTTATGTTACTAAGTTTCTACATCTCAAAAGGTCTATTCTATTACTTTAACTTATTTTGAGTTATTTCCTTTGTGTTATTCCTCTACTGTAGATTAGATTATAAATATTGAAATTTTTGTATAGTCATATCCCCAACAATAAGTACAGCGAATAAGTCACAATAAACACTACTTGTCTTTACTTAGCAACTACTAGTATAAGTTCTGGTTGCTACCCCAGAAAAGTGGTTGCTCACTGATCAAGAGTCCCATAGTATTTATACCACGTAGACAGTGTGTGATTGTATGTTTTCTTCATTTTGTTTGTAATTATGTCAGAACACTCCCAAAGTTTATGGGGTTTAGCCATAACTAGTAATGAGTAGTCTACCTTCTTCATGCTCCTTGTAACCTGAATCCCCATTATAAATAAGGGGATAAAAGACCTTGGTATTTTTGAGAGATTTTTTCTCGTAGAAAATGTAATTGTTTCCTTTGTATTAAATGTTATGATTGATTAAATACAAATGATAACTGTTAATATACAAGCTAGGTATAAACACTGAATTTTACATAGTGTAGATGTGAAATTTGAGTTTTAATTGTAGGCACTTTAAAAATGTATTTTTGGGTCAAAAATGATACATGGATGTATTTAAGGATCCCTAAAAAGTTTGGTAACATTTGGAGCAATTTTAGGACCATTGGAAGGATCAAAATTCAGAAGGGGTGGCGATGTGTCGCCTCCTAAGAGGTTTTGCATTACCTAAATGCGAAATGGTCCAAAAGTCCTCAACAGGCAATACATCGCCTGCTAGTAGGCGACATATCGCCTGGCAGGCAATACATCGCCTACATGCAAGCGGCGTATTGCTTGACATGTCCGTACAAACACATAAAATAAGCTCCAAATGACTATTTAATTATCTCTAATCATATTGGTTAGACCTAATGATGGTGTCTACACTATAAAAGGGTTCTCATATAGTTTTGGAAGAAATAATCACTCTCAAATCTCTCTCTAACCCTCTCTCTCTCTCTAGCTTTCAAGAATCTCAAATTTTCTTCAAGAAACTCATAACGAAAGTGCTTGACACTATAAAAAATTTGACATTCAATGACTCCCTACAATGTCTTACATCAATAGTGTAAGACATTAAAAATTATGAGGGATTTCAAATTTCTTATGTTGGAAGACATTGAATTTTTTTTATTAATTACTAAAATTGTAAGACATTAAAAGTCCAAGGAGATGTTGAAAATTGGGGGTCTAAACATGGGGACATCCAACGTCTCCCACTGGAAGACGTGCCACGTGTCCCACGTCTTCTAATGGGAGACATTGGATGACGTGGGACATGTGGCACGTCTTCTAGTGGGAGACGTTGGATGTCCCCACTAGTATTAAGCCCTTCCTTCCCTCTCTCAGATACACACGCACAAACTAGAGAGAACAAACAGAAGCACATTCAGGCGATTTCTAGGGCACAAAAGGTAAGGTTTTCTCTCTATTTTCATGGTTTTACTTAGTTTTTTTAAAAAAACAATCTTAGGTTATGCATAAAAATGAATAATAAATGTGATTTTGTTTTTGTTCTACATTATTATGAACTTTTCTCATAGATTGTAGGATTTTCTTAGATTTCCCTTAGTTTCTAAGAAAATTTAAAATTTGTTGACAATGTAGAAATTATTTTAAATTTATATATCACATTGTGTAGATTTCATTAAATATATATATATATATATATTTATGATTATTTTTAATTATTATTATTTATTTCAAAATTTAGCTATATTTGTTTATATATCTAATGTTATTTTATTTAAATTATAGTTATTTTGATTATATATAGTTATGTTAAAATAAATCTATTAAATAATTTTAAAAATATAAATATATGAAAAGTTTTATGTTTTTGTTGATTATTGAGTTTTTAGGTTATGAAAAATCTTATTGATTTTTTTTTTAGGTTAATTAGTGGCTCATTGGAGTTTTTTTTTTTTAGCAATCACTTACTTATTAGATATTTAGTGATATTTATTTAGTAATATTTTACATATTAATTAATTTAATTTGGTAGGTTGTGATTTTGTTTGTGAGATTTTAGAGGTATTGTTTGCATCAAAATTTCTATATCAATCACACATTTGAGGTAATTAAGTTTATAAAATTACAATAATAAGTTATATATTGTTAGATATTTAGTGATATTTTATTTATTGTTTATTAATTTAATTTTATTGGTTTGTGGATCTAATAGTGTTAACCGAGATTTTCGGCAACTCTATTAATGAACAATATTTGCTGATAATAATAATAATGAGAGTAGAAGATCGACACGGGGTTTTTATGTGGTTGGGGCGTTAACTAGCCTTAGTCCACGAGTCTATATATTAGAGCTAGAAGAAGCTTTTACAATGGAGTTTTCTAGCTATATCTGAACAGAGTTTCTGCCTCCCTTTTTCTCCGACCCCCCTTTACGTTGTTCTACAGCTTATATTTATAAGTTGAGGGGAATACCGGGTCTGGGCCGGATCCGACCCGGGCCCATCAGAGAAATGAGTGCAAGGGGCCTTTCTAGTGGAGGCCCAATACAAAGAGATATACCATACACGAAATTCAAACCAACTAAGGCCCAATTGGTTGACCTGAGATACAAGCTTCGCCCGACAAAACGGCGCTTTGGCTCTGACCACTTCGAGTCACGAGACTGATTCAGGAGACAAGACCGGTTAGGGTACTTGGCTGCGCAGTCCTGACACATCAGTGAGCAATCCCGAGGCGACCCTCTCTGCAGGCGAAAAGTAGGGGACAAGGCCCACGCGAAATGAGGCGGCTTCAGGATCCTGGACGCTTGGCCCTTCACCCGGGGAGGAGATGATCCAAGTCCGTTTACCTTTGGCCCGCTCCATTTATCATAGGCCCGGACCACACCAGGGTCCGGGACAGGAATGCGTAGGCCGCAACAGTCCGGGCGCTCTGGACATCGCCGGGACCGTTCTTGCTGAGGACGAACCCGGAGGGACGTCCCGAACCCCTCCAATGGGCCCAGTCTGGAGTCCCTGGTCCGGACCAGTCCCCTTGGGCAATATTCAAACCCAGGGACCCTGGGCCGGGCCCATACGCCGATCTGGTCCTCTGACCATGGGCCAGGGCAAAGGCCCGAACCCCCTACAGGAAATGGGGATAACATTTACCCCCCAAGCCTTCACCCGGGCTTGCCGGGAGGAGGGTTGCATCACCCTCGCGGCGCTCGCCAAGTCGTCTCCCCAGTTCCTGCCCGAGCTAGGAGGCTCGGCCGAAAGGCCGTGGCATTGGCAGGTTGCTTAGCCCGAATCGTTTACCGTGATCCGGGGACGTTTACCTTTGGCCTGCTTTAAGAAAACGACACACGTGTCGCCATGTGATTGCTGCAAGGGCCTTGAAGAGTCGCCTAGGCCTCCCAAGGGTCGCTAGGCCTAGACTAGGGTGTCAGTGCATGTCACGAGGCGTCACATCCGCACGGGGGGAGTCATCATTAATGTCCCTGGAACGAGGTGCACCGTAGGATGGGGCGTCTTTTGGCATCCGCCACTCCTGGGCCGTCGGATTTGAGACGTCGAGGATCCAGACCACAAGGACTCATAAATGCCCCCTGCGCGATCCTTGATCGTCAGATGAAGAGGCACCTGACTGTTGGATCGTGGGCCAGAATTTAGGGGCTGGTATAAATACCCCCAGAGAACAACATTCGGCACTTTTCCATCTTCAAACCAGCTTAAGAAAAACCCGAACGCTTGTTGAAGCTTTGCATGTCCGACCTCGCCAACGAAATACTCCAGCGCCTGCTAGTTCTGCGTCGCCGCCTGTTTCCCAGAGTCCCGACCTTCGCTCTTCAACCTGACGGTGCTTCTCGGGTTTGTCCCGTCGACGAACTACTGCACCGACTGTGCTACTTCAAGAACGAGGTTCTGCCATCCTTACGGTCGGACAACCACCAGCATCAACGGTCGACACCACATAGTAAGTCTTTTTTACCTCAGTTACCAACTTTGTGAACTTATGCTCTCTAGATGTATGCGTCTAGGCTCTGTGCTTTAGGATTCGCTAGGAAGGCTGCCTGGGTTGGGTTGCACCGTACTCGGATGCTTCCCGGACAGGGGGTAGACCTTAGTAGCCTTCTCTCCCGATCAGGGTCCCGGGGCTTTTCGGGGTCCCGGGCCTGATCTGACGGGACTCCAAGCAGTCCTTAGGAGACTCCCTGTACCTTGACCGACTTTTTTGGGTTTAGGTACTGACTGCTTGGTCTTTCTTTCTTTGTTCTCAGATCGTCAGTTATCACCACGGGCGTTATACTCCACCCTGAAGAAGAGGTCAATAGGGCCCCTGTAGTCGTTCCCGGAACCAAGACGCCCACAGGCAACAGGTGGGAAATGGACGTAACGGCCAACTCATTCCGGAACTACCGGATGATGCTGCTCCTGGAGACGCGACTGGGCATCGAATCGACTCCGGGCCTCTTCCACAATCGCACGGCCAGGCTGGAGGAACGGGCGCACACGTCGGTGGATGGATTCGGGGCCTGGAGCGCCGGCCATATCAGCGCGGGAGCTACGCTCCCGCTTCATGACTATTTCGTGCGGTTCCTGACGTATGTGGGGATCGCACCGTTCCAACTGTTTCCGCAAGCGTACCGCCTGCTTGCTGGGTGGAAGGTGTTCTGTGTCGCGAAGGAGATCGCGGAGCCTACTCCCACGGAAGTCTTGTATTTCTACAAGTTGGTGCCGCAGGTCAACGTAAAAAACAAGAGCCTGGACGGCTTCTACAGGCTGCAGCCGCGGAGCGGCTATTCTGCTCCTACCAGCACCTGGAGGCACCCTCCGGATGTCAGGCATTACTGGTTCATGACATCTGGGTTCCTTATTGACAAGAACCCCACACTGCTGCTGGACTTCCAGCGAGTGGGTAAGTATTCCTCCGGACCCTCACTTTTATTCATTTTTTCCTTCCACCTCTTATCGTATCTTCCGGGTCCCAGGTCCCTTCATTCAAACCCCCCTTACCGAGTTCCTCCTGGAAAGGAGGAGGTTCTATGCCAAGCTGACTGCGGAGGAGCTGGACGTTGGGGGCTATGTTAATGATGCCAACCTCCGGCTAGTAGGGTTGCTTGCGGCCACCCAGACCATTGTTGTCCCGAGCCTCCGGGGCATTCCCAGCGAGAAGGACGCTGATGTCCGGGAACAGTTGGCCCTCGACCACATCGCCGAGGTAGTGAGAGCGGCGCGGGCCACCGCAGCCCAGCGTAAGAAGAACCAGCTTCCGGCGGAAGCGGCCACCTCGGAAGAGCTGGAGGAGCTTTTCGAAGACGCCCTACCAAACGTCGGGACACCCGGGGCTAGCGTATCGGGGCGAGGTAACTCCCCACTAATCTTAACTTACACTCCCCAAATCGGGGACTTAGCTAGGGATAGGCTAGGACTGTCGGGCCCCGCGTTTGGGGCTGACGGGGAGATGAGGCCTTCATCTCCTGTCCCTGTGGGATCAGAGGTCCTAATGTTCCTGTCCGGGTTCCTCCAGTACGGGGGGTTCCTGACCCCGGACGACGTAGGAGATTGGATCCACTCGTTCGCTTTAAGGGAACTGAGTCTCGCCTGGGGCTTAGATGAGGGTTCATCCCGGGCCGTTTTTTATTGTGTATTTTCATTTGTTTTGCTTATCGTCCTAACTCCTTTCTCCTGTACTTTTGCAGAGGATTCCGACATGTCTAACCCGGCCAGCGAGATGAGGAGACTCATCAAGGAACGGTCGGCCAAGAAGGCGGCCAGGAGGTCAAACGTTGTGGCGGGCACGGAGCCCCTCCCCACCAGTGAAACACCCGGGATAGTGCCCTGTCCAGGCGAGGCTCTGGCCGTGGTTCCCTTCCAGGCCGTGGAGCCGGCCGCAGACGTCTTTTCTGACCAGCCCCCGGTGATTGATTTGGAAGCGGGCGAAGCCGTCAGCCGGAGCTCAGGAAAGAGGGGCCCGGAAGTCGACGCCGGGGAAGGCAACCTCGGGAAGAGGCCCCGGACGACGCGGTCGGAAACAGCTAAGGAGTCGCATGGGGAGAGTCAGCTAACCGCGAAGGAGATCCCTGCTCCGCCTGTCCTTCCCCTCCGCCCAACTCTTCTCGAGGAGGGGGAGTCCGCCCTGCGGAACGAACAGTCCCGGCTGATCAACCGGACCTGGGAAAATGGCCGGTGCTGGAGGGACGACGCTTACAAGGCCCTAAAAATCCGTCATCAGGTCGAGTTCTCGGACCGTCCTGCCGAGTTCAGCGCTCCCCAGCCGATCGTGGACCGACTAGCTGCCGAGGCGGGCTTCCGCCCCAAGCTGGGCCAGGACATCGCCCCCATGGCTGCTAATCTGCTGGATCAGGTTGGGAGCACTATGTCCAACCTTCAGCTGAAGAGGTACGCCACGATAGCCAACCCGGACGTGCTGTTCATCTCTCAGGCTCTCCGCCACTAGGCCACCGCGGTAATGTTCACCTCACTCATATTCCTTCCGTCATTGGTTGGTGGTTTTATTTTCTAACATTTCTTTGCTCCAGGTTGATTTACTGTCCCAGAGGAGTGCCGATCTAGTATCCGAGCTTGCCATAAAGATGGAGGCGGCCAAGCTGGAGCTGGAGGCGGCCGTGAACCAGAGGGAGGCCGTCTAGGAGACCCTCAGCCGGGAAACGGCCCATCTCCAGGAAGAAGTGGCCCGCCTGAAGGCGGAGCGCGAGGAGATTGGCCGTGCCAAGGTTGGGCTGGAAGAGGAGCTGTCCCGGAAGACAAAAGTCGCCGATGAAAGGGCGACGCTCCTGGAGACGGTCGTGGCACAGTCTGCCCTGGACAAGGAGGAGATCCTGGCCCTGAAAGCCCGAGTCTGCGAACTGGGCGACTCCTTGCTTCAGGAGAAGGCGGCACATGAGACGACCCGTCAGGAGAAGGAGGAGGCCGATAACTTAGTGGATGTTACCTTCGACGAGGCCATCTATATGGCCTGGTGCAAGGATAAGAACATGAACCTCCTTGTCTTCCCTGATCCACAATCGAAGCGTGCCGAATATGAGGCCAAGAAGAGGGAGGATGCGGACCTCCAGGCGGATGCGTTGTAGGCCCGTATCCTGGCCTTGTACTTTTGTTACTGTTTGGCTTGTAATTAAACTTAAAACCTTGCTACTTTCTTTGGTATTTTAAGAAAGCTTCCTTCCATTGTTCAGTAGAGATTTCGATTTGTTGCCGCGACTAACTGATTGCAGGGGTTTAGTCCTGGTTCCAACGGCCGGGACTAGACCCAACTAAATTTTCCAAGTCTCTAGCCTTGGCCCTCGGTCCAGGGCTCCCGGGGCTTGCCTCAACTGGGCATTTCGTCCTCCTTTTCAGTTTTAGGCCCCGGCCATACCCCGGGGCAAACCGGATATCTTTATATCCCCGGACAACATCCGGGTGGGACCTGCCTTGGGCTCGGTCCTCTTTTTTAATATCCCCGGATGTTGTTTCGTCCGGGGCGGGACGAGCCTTGGGCTTGGTCCCTATTTTAATATCCCCGGACATCGTTTCGTCCGGGGCGGGACGAGCCCTGGGCTTGGTCGAGCCTTGGGCTTGGTCCCTTTTTCAATATCCCCGGACATCATTTCGTCCGGGGCGGGACGAGCCCTGGGCTTGGTCCCCTTTTTTAATATCCCCGGACGTCGTTTCGTCCGGGGCGGGACGAGCCCTGGGCTTGGTCCCTTTTTAAATATCCCCGGACATCGTTTCGTCCGGGGCGGGACGAGCCCTGGGCTTGGTCCCTATTCTAATATCCCCGGATGTCGTTTCGTCCGGGGCGGGACAAGCCTTGGGCTTGGTCCCCTTTTTTAATATACCCCCGGACATCGTTCGTCCGGGGTGGGACCGACCTTGGGCTCGGTCCTCTTTTTTAATATCCCCGGACGTCGTTTCGTCCGGGCGGGACGAGCCTTGGGCTTGGTCCCTTTTTTAATATCCCCGAACATCGTTTCGTCCGGGGCGGGACGAGCCCTAGGCTTGGTCCCTTTTTTAATATCCTCGGACGTCATTTCGTCCGGGGCGGGACGAGCCTTGGGCTTGGTCCCTTTTTTAATATCCCCGGACGTTGTTTCATCCGGGGCGGGACAAGCCTTGGGCTTGGTCCCTTTTTTTTAATATACCCCCGGACATCGTTCGTCCGGGGTGGGACCGGCCTTGGGCTCGGTCCACTTTTTTAATATCCCCGGACGTCGTTTCGTCCGGGGCGGGACGAGCCTTGGGCTTGGTCCCTTTTTTAATATCCCCGGACATCATTTTGTCCGGGGCGGGACGAGCCCTGGGCTTGGTCCCTTTTTTAATATCCCCGGACGTCATTTCGTCTGGGGCGGGACGAGCCCTGGGCTTGGTCCCTTTTTTAATATCCCCGGACGTCATTTCGTCCGGGGCGGGACGAGCCTTGGGCTTGGTCCCTTTTTTTAATATACCCCCGGACATTGTTCGTCCGGGGTGGGACCGGCCTTGGGCTCGGTCCTCTTTTTTAATATCCCCGGACGTCGTTTCGTCCGTGGCGGGACGAGCCTTGGGCTTGGTCCCTTTTTTAATATCCCCGGACGTCGTTTCGTCCGGGGCGGGACGAGCCTTGGGCTTGGTCCCTTTTCTAATATCCCCGGACATCGTTTCGTCCGGGACAGGACGACCCCTGGGCTTGGTCCCTTTTTTAATATCCCCGGACATCGTTTCGTCCGGGGCGGGACGAGCCCTGGGCTTGGTCCCTTTTTTAATATCCCCGGACATCGTTTCGTCCGGGGCCGGACGAGCCTTGGGCTTGGTCCCCTTTTTTTAATATACCCCCAGACATCGTTCGTCCGGGGTGGGACCGGCCTTGGGCTCGGTCCTCTTTTTTAATATCCCCGGACGTCGTTTCGTTCGGGGCGGGACGAGCCTTGGGCTTGGTCCCTTTTTTAATATCCCCAAACATCGTTTCGTCCGGGGCGGGAAGAGCCCTGGGCTTGGTCCCTTTTTTAATATCCCCGGACGTCGTTTTGTTTGGGGCGGGACGAGCCTTGGGCTTGGTCCCTTTTTTAATATCCCCGGACGTTGTTTCGTCCGGGGCGGGACAAGCCTTGGACTTGGTCCCCTTTTTTTAATATACCCCCGGACATCGTTCGTCCGGGGTGGGGCCGGCCTTGGGCTCGGTCCTCTTTTTTAATATCCCCGGACGTCGTTTCGTCCGGGGTGGGACGAGCCTTGGGCTTGGTCCCTTTTTTAATATCCCCGGACATCGTTTCGTCCGGGGTGGGACGAGCCCTAGGCTTGGTCCCCTTTTTTAATATCCTCGAACGTCGTTTCGTCCGGGGCGGGACGAGCCTTGGGCTTGGTCCCTTTTTTTAATATACCCCCAGACATCGTTCGTCCGGGGTGGGACCGGCCTTGGGCTCGGTCCTCTTTTTTAATATCCCCGGACGTCGTTTCATCCGGGGCGGGACGAGCCTTGGGCTTGGTCCCTTTTTTAATATCCCCGGACATCGTTTCGTCTGGGGCGGGACGAGCCCTGGGCTTGGTCCCTTTTTTTATATCCCCGGACGTCATTTCGTCCGGGGCGGGACGAGCCTTGGGCTTGGTCCCTTTTTTAATATCCCTGGACGTCGTTTCGTCCGGGGCGGGACGAGCCTTGGGCTTGGTCCCTTTTTTAATATACCCCCAGACATCATTCGTCCGGGGTGGGACCGGCCTTGGGCTCGGTCCTCGTATTTCGCTTGTGCCTGGGATGACACCCCCCGCAAGTGAGCGGAGACGGGTCTGGGGTCACTTGAGAAAGAAATTCGAAAGGAATTCGCCCTGAGGCGTACATTTTCATGGTGACAATAGCCCTTTACGACGTTTTGCACACGTCATTTTCATTGTTCAAAAGGGAATTAGCCCTGAGGCGTACATTGCTTACAACGTAAACACTCAACTGGGACGAGTTCTAGGACTAGTGGTAGTATTTACGGAGATGCTCTGCGTTCCAGGCTCGCGGAACTTCGGAACCATCGAGCCGCTTCGAGCGGTACGTTCCGGGGCAGACCTCGTGCTGGATCTCTTATGGCCCTTCCCAATTAGGGCCCAGAACCCCTACTCCCGGATCCTCAGTGGCAGGGTAGACCCTCCGCAGGACTAGATCGCCGGTTTCAAACTTACGGCTTTTGACTCTGGAGTTGAAATGTCGCGCGATCTTGCCCTGGTACATCTTCAACTGCACTTGCGACTCTTCCCGGATCTCCTCGATAAGATCCAGTGATTCCTGGAGTAAGGCGTGGTTCTGGGTGGGATCATATGTGTCGCGTCGATGGGACGGGACGGTCGTTTCAATTGGGATGACGGCTTCGCATCCATAAACCATTGAGTAGGGGGTGTGCCCGGTTGACGTCCTTTCGGTCGTCCGGTAGGCCCACAATACGCGGGGGAGTTCCTCGGGCCATTTGCTTTTACAGGCCTGGAGCTTTTTCTTCAGCGTCCCTTTTAGGATTTTGTTCACGGCTTCGCCCTACCCGTTCGCCTGTGGTCTGGCGACTGCCGAGAAACTCTTCACTATACCGTGCCTTTCGCAAAAATCCGTGAAGTGGAAGCTGTCAAACTGCTTCCCATTGTCGGACATGATTTTGTAGGGGAGGCCATATCGACACACTATGCTGTTGACGACGAAATCTAAGGCCTTCTCTGACATGATCGCGTTCATGGGCTCCGCCTCGACCCATTTTATGAAATAGTCTACAGCCACAATGGCATACTTTACCCCTCCCTTCCCGGTCGGGAGAGATCCCACAAGATCGATCCCCCACACTGTGAAGGGCTAGGGACTGTTCATCAAGGTTATCTCTATCGGGGGGGCCCGAGGGACCTTTGCGTACCTCTGGCACTGCTTGCACTTGCGGACGTAGTCGATGCAGTCTTTCTTCATGGTGGGCCAGAAGTATCCTTGGCGCAGAATCTTCTTGGACAAACTGGGCCCGGCCGTGTGATCTCCGCAAAAGCCTTCGTGGACCTCATGCATGATGGCGCCTAGCTCAGTCCCGGACACGCACCTGAGAAAAGGCATAGACAGTCCCCGGCGATAGATTTTTCCGTCCATCATGACGTACCGGTGGGCCTGGTACAGGAGCTTCCTGGCCGTGGCTCAATCGTTCGAAACTTCGCCGGTAGACAGGTACCAGATTAGCGGCCCCATCCAGGAAGTGGAGTGGTCGACGGTATGGACGGTGGGAGCCCTGATGCTCGGGACAGGGAGATGGTTGACGGGAACCAGTCCGGCCAGTTCGGCCTCTGCGTCGATTGCCAGCTTTGCTAATGTATCCGCGAAAATATTCTTCTCCCGGGGGATCTGGCGGATGGAATGCGCCGCGAACGTCTGGAGCATCTCCCTCGTTTGAGTCACGTATGCTGCCATTCTTTCTCCCTTAGTCTGATACTCCCCCGAGATTTGCCTGATTACTAGCTGAGAATCGCTGTAAAGTTCGAGGTTCGCTGCCCCTACCTCCCGGGCCAGACGCAGGCCGGCCAGGACATCTTCATGCTCCGCCTCATTGTTCGATGCTTTGAACTGGAAACAGAGGGCATTTTGTAGCTGGTGCCCCTATGGTGACACCAAGATGATCCCGGCGCCGGCCCCATTCTCGTTCGAGGCTCCGTCCACGAAGATTTTCCAAATGGGCGCCTCGGGGGCTGCGAGGATACTCTCTTCTGGGGGGATCCCGGAATATTCGACGATGAAATCGGCCAAGGCCTGTCCCGTGATGGACACCCGGGGCACGTAAGATATATCAAATTGGCTCAGCTCCATTGCCCACTTCAGGATTCTCCCCGACGACTCAGGTTTCTGCAATACCTGCCGCAGGGGATGGTTGGTTAAGACCTTTATGGCATGAGCCTGGAAGTAAGGTCGAAGCTTCCAGGAAGCCATCAGTAGGCAGAAGGTCAGCTTTTCGATCAACGGGTATCGAGACTCGGCGTCTAGTAACCGCTTGCTCACGTAGTATACCGGGAGTTGTGTCCTTTCCTCCTCTCGTACCAACGCGGCGCTGATGGCGTGCTTGGTCACGGCCAGGTACAGATACAAAGGCTCCCCTTCGACTGGCTTCGCCAGGATGGGGGCTTTGGCCAGGTGTTCTTTCAGCTTCTGGAAGGCCTCTTCGCATTCGAGTGACCACTCGAACCGCTGGCTTCCTCGAAGGACGTTGAAAAAAGGGACGTACTTGTCCGTGGCCTTAGAAACGAAACAGCTCAGGGCGGCCACTCGCCCTGTCAGGCTTTGGACGTCCTTGTGCTTCCGGGGAGAGGCCATGTCGATCAATGCCTTGATCTTCTCTGGGTTGGCTTCGATTCCTCGGAAGCTTACTATGAAGCCCAGGAACTTCCCGGAAGCTACGGCGAAGGTGCACTTCTTAGGGTTCAGCTTCATCCCGTACTTCCGAATAACTGCGAAAGCCTCCGCCAAATCGTCCGAGTGGTCCCGCGACGTCTTGGACTTGACCAACATATCCTCGATGTATACTTCCATGTTTCGCCCTAGCTAGGCCCGAAACATTCGATTGACGAGCCTCTAGTAAGTTGCTCCGGCATTTTTGAGTCTGAAAGGCATGACTATATAGCAATAGATGCCCTTGTCGGTTTGGAAGCTGGTATGCTCCTGATCCGCCACGTGCATGGAGATCTGGTTGTAGCCGGAGTAAGCGTCCATGATACTCAAGATCTCGTAACCAGATGTAGCATCCACCATTTGGTCGATTCGGGGGAGTGGGAAACAGTCCTTCGGACACGCTTTGTTGAGATCTGTGAAGTCAATGCAAGTCTTCCAGGTCCCGTTTGGTTTCGGCACCAAGACCGGATTGGCCAGCCACACGGGATATACCGCTTCGCGGATGAAGTTGATGGAAGACAACTTCTCCACCTCCAGCTTGAGGGCCTCGGCCCTTTCCGTCCCCAAGGGTCTGCGCTTCTGGCGGACCGAGGTCGCGTTTGGGTCAATACTTAACGCGTGGCAGATTATATTGCGGTCAATCCCGGTCATATCGGAGTGGGACTAGGCCAGAAGATCTTGGTTTTCCTGGACTAGGGCGATAATGGCGGCCCGAATGTCCGCCGGCAGGCTCTTTCCCACTTGGATGATCCTGGACGGGTCGGTTTCGCTGATGCATACCTCTTCTATTTCGTCCATTGGCTCCAGGATACGATCGTCTCCTATTCGCGGGTCCAGATCATCCTCTTCCTGGACTGCTTGCTCGGCCGGAAAGAGGGCCGGCTCGACAGGCTCCTCCCGGACCATATATATGGGACGAGCAGAGACATGATAACACTTCCGAGCGCTTTTTTGGTCTCCCCGGATAGTCCTTATTCCTCTGTTGCCGCACGGGAACTTCATGCAAAGATGGCGGATGGAGGTGATGGCCCCGAACTCGACCAGTGCGGGCCGGCCAAAGATGACGTTGTACGCGATTGGGCAATCCACCACAACAAAGGTGCAGAATTTGAACGAGTGCTGCAATTCATCCCCCAGCGTCACCGGCAGCTGGACCTTTCCCATGGGGAGAAGCACATCTCCGTTGAAGCCATAGATTTGGGTTGGGCAGGACGCCAGATCCACCTCCGTTAGGCCAATGGCGGCAAAGGCGGGTTTGAACAACAAGTTGACGGAGCTACCGTCATCCACCAACATGCGGGATACCAACTTGTTGGCAATTTGAGCATCTATAACCTGCAGGTCGTGGTGCGGAAAATGGACGTTGCGGGCGTCGTCCTCCGTGAACGTGATGGGGAGGTTCATCAGTTTAGAGCGCTGAGCCGGGGCCTGGACAAGGGCGCAAACTTCTTGGTCGTGGTCCAGCTCGCTCAGATAGCATTTTTGATCATTCTTCGAAGGTCCTCCTAGGTGGGGTCCGCCCGATATGGTCGCCACATGTCCGTCCACTCGAGGGGGTGCTGCCCCGGAAGAATAGGGCATTCCAGGGCCGGGAGCAGGAGCGGCGATGGTCCCCTGAGGGGCCTGCGCTGGAGGTCCCTGTGCATACCCTCCCTGGGGCGGGTATGCACGAGTCGTTACCGGAGCCGTGGATTGCCCGGGGCTTGCTGACATGCCCGGGACACCCACGGGCATTCTTACCCACTGGTGGAGGTGCCCGAGCTTGATGAGGTTTTCAATCTCATCTTTAAGCTGTCGACACCCGTCGGTGGTGTGGCCCACGTCTTTGTGATAGGCGCACTGTTTGCTGGTGTCTCTCGGATTCCTTCCCCCCTTAAACATGGGGCTAGGTTTCCGGTAGTGGACCGCTCTTTCTGTCGCCAGATAGATGTTTTCCTGGGTGTCCACCAAGTTGGTGTATTCCGAATATTGGGGCTCGTAGCCCCTCTTCCCCTTTTTAACCAGCTCAGGCCGATTCTGGCCTTTGCCCGATCGCTTCCCCCGGGAGGGATTCACGCTTGCCTCGGTTACTCCCGTCTGCGATTGCTGGGCTACGACGGGAGTCATACTGTGGCCTGCCGGCGCGACGCCATAACCGGAGAAGTGCGTTGATTGGGCCGGGGCATACCCCGAAGCGGCAGGGCTGTATACCGTAGGGGTGTAACTGACGCCGGGCGTGACGGCCGTCTCAGGGACTATGGGGGGCGTGGCGTAGGACTGCGCAGGGAACTGCCCCGCACCTCCCGGAATCATCTGAGGGATCGTCGGAGGGATGGGGTGAGGAGCTGGGGGCCATCCGAAGGCCTGGATCTGAGCCTCCTCCCAGTTGATGAATCCTTGGGCCCTCCTGATGAATTCTTCCAACGTGGCGGCTTTACTGCGCTGAATGTCGTCCCAAAGTGGCGATCCGGCCCGGATTCCAGACTGCAGTGCCACCAGGCGCTTTCCGTCATCGACCTTTGTCTTGGAGGCTTCTTTAGTAAAGCGCTGGATGTAGGCTCTCAATGTCTCCGCGGGTAGCTGCTTAATATTGGCGAGGGCGCTAATTTGCATGTCCATCCTCATGGAAGCCATGAACTGCTTCCGAAATGCTGACTGTAGCCCGGACCACGATTGGATGGATCCCGGTTTAAGCCTTCTCCACCACTCTTCGACGGGACCGCCCAACGTGATGGAGAAGCAGAGGCATTTTCCGTCGTCGCTGACGTGAGCCACGGTCATGAGTCGGTTGTACCGGGACAGATGATCCCTAGGATCAGTATTTCCAGTATAGGCAGTGAGGCTCAGCATCTTGAACCCTTTGGGCAGTACGACGTCCAGGATGTGCCTCACGCACGGCTCTTTATCCTCTTCGTCGGAGTCAGTGTCCGCGCCTTCCTGTTTGCGGACCAGGCGATCAGTGACCTTTTTTAGTGCGGCCATTTGCTCCATGAGCATCTTGGCCATGCTATCCTCCAGGGGGATTCTCTCGTTCCTCCTGTCGTTGATGTCGTTCCTGAAGTCGCCGCCTCGAGGGAGGATTTTTTCCTTGCGGGCCCGCTCCTTCCGGGCATTCAGTCCATCACGTAAATCTACCCGGGAAGTGTCATCCCCTGAGCTGAGAGCGTGACGATCCTCGCGGTGAGATCGTTCCCGGCAGTTCTTGTTGACCGAGGCACTCGGGTGCAAAGACCTTTCCCACCCGTTTGGCCCTGGGGCGTGCCGGGGCTGCTCGTTCTGTGGCCGCGCTCCTTGCGGATCGATTGGGTGGCCTCATCCTGGGACGGGGCGCACCTTCTCTTTCCTAGGTAACGGCCATGAACGTGCCCCGGCTTTCTCGACGGGGATGGTCTTCTCCCGGGTCTTCCGTCGCTCCTTGTCCGGGACTCTCGGAGCTGTGTCGGGAAAAGGCTCTGGGGGACGGATCGGACTAGCACCCCTGGGGCCCCTGGCTTGCTCTTGGGGAGCGGGTTGTTGCGTTTCTGGAAGTGGGCCAGCTGTGGGGTTGGCTGCTGGGCCCTGTGCGGCCATAAGCGCCTGTAGGGCTCGTAGAGATTCCTGCACTCGGCGGTGTGCCTCCGCCTGCTCAGCCATCCTGGCTTCCTGATCCAGGATTTGCTGCCTTAGTCTGGTCACCTCCGAGTCCTGCTGATCGTCGCGGGGGATTCCAAGATCCACGGCTTCATCGTGATACTCCCCCTCGTTCTCCTCCTCGTAGTAATCTTCCTCGTTTTCTACTTCGTACTCTGCCCCACCCTCGTAATCTTGCGACTCATCTTGGTGAGACGTCTGAGGAGGCACGTCCTCTGGCAGGTCCTGAGGGATGCGTTGAGAAGGCAGCAGGTCTCCGTTACCTTGCTCTGGGTCGGTAGGGTCGAAGGTGGTGTGTCGTGTGTTCACCATCGTAGTAAAGGCCTGACGTTGGCGCTAGCTTCCTTCAGCTCTCAATGAAAGCACCAAACTGTTAACCGAGATTTTCGGCAACTCTATTAATGAACAATATTTGCTGATAATAATAATAATGAGAGTAGAAGATCGACACGGGGTTTTTACGTGGTTGGGGCGTTAACTAGCCTTAGTCCACGAGTCTATATATTAGAGCTAGAAGAAGCTTTTACAATGGAGTTTTCTAGCTATATCTGAACAGAGTTTCTGCCTCCCTTTTTCTCCGACCCCCCTTTACGTTGTTCTACAGCTTATATTTATAAGCTGAGGGGAATACCGGGTCTGGGCCGGATCCGACCCGGGCCCATCAGAGAAATGAGTGCAAGGGGCCTTTCTAGTGGAGGCCCAATACAAAGAGATATACCATACACGAAATTCAAACCAGCTAAGGCCCAATTGGTTGACCTGAGATACAAGCTTCGCCCGACAAAACGGCGCTTTGGCTCTGACCACTTCGAGTCACGAGGCTGATTCAGGAGACAAGACCAGTCAGGGTACTTGGCTGCGCAGTCCTGACACATCAGTGAGCAATCCCGAGGCGACCCCCTCTGCAAGCGAAAAGTGGGGGACAAGGCCCACGCAAAATGAGGCGGCTTCAGGATCCTGGACGCTTGGCCCTTCACCCAGGGAGGAGATGATCCAGGTCCGTTTACCTTTGGCCCACTCCGTTTACCATAGGCCCGGACCACACCAGGGTCCGGGACAGGAATGCGTAGGCCGCAACGGTCCGGGCGCTCTGGACATCGCCGGGACCGTTCTTGCTGAGGACGAACCCGGAGGGACGTCCCGGACCCCTCCAATGGGCCCAGTCTGGAGTCCCTGGTCCGGACCAGTCCCCTTGGGAAATATTCAAACCCAGGGACCCTGGGCCGGGCCCATACGCCGATCTGGTCCTCTGACCGTGGGCCAGGGCAAAGGCCCGAACCCCCTGCAGGAAATGGGGATAACAAATAGCAAATTCGATTACTACGTGAAGTAATTTTGCTAGCTTTTGGATTATTAATTGCAAGAGGTACATATATATTCTCTTACTTCTACTTTTAATATTATTAAACAAATGTTAGAGGAGTTTGAATATCTTAAATATTCATCATAGTGAAGTAGGTTCTGAGATTAAAATTGTGTGTTGCTGTGGTAACGGAATGTTGAGAACTTGTGTATTTTAGTGAAGTAGGTTCTAAGAAATTTGATTGTGTGCTGCGGAGCTATAAGGAAGAAACTTATTGTTTGTTGTTTGGATTGTTTGTTTCGCTATTCACATTCAGATTGTTAGGTCACTATTATAGGGGAAATGCTACCCGATTTTATCTAGGATAATAAACAACTAGCTTTATATAGACATCCAACTTTATCACGTGCTTATTTAGTGTCGTTTCTTTTATATAGGGGAAATGCTACCCGATTTGAACTTTTATAATTATTAAGTAGAATAATATGTATGCATTTTTTAACAAGTTTCAATTTAATAATGAATTACTCATAATTTTAAATAATTAGTGTCCACACCAACCGGACAATGTGGCATGTGGATACTACATAATAAAGATGTTGAAGGATTTGATTGAACATGTGAGTCCCGGACATTACTTGAAAACGGTATTATTAATTAAAATTTACAAATTATTTTTGAAACCATATATATAAATGTCATCAAATAATTAATTAATATATTTTACTTTATATTTTTTGCAGCTAACAAGTACGTCATATACAAAGGCACAAATTGATGAGTTGCGACAAGAATGGACGACATATATGTTACCGATAATCCAAAGTTATCGACCTCGATGTTAGGTTTTCTTACCTTTATTACCTCTTTCTTCATACACAGTACAATATTTGTTAATTTTGTATATGTCTAACAAATATTGTGTTTCTTGTATATGTCTAACAAATATTGTGTTTCTTACATATTTTCATTTTATTAATTATGTCAATTTCAATTTAAATTGATTTCAATTTAATTTATTATTAAATTAATTTCAATTAATATTAAAATAATTTCAATTTAAATTAATTATTAAATCAAATGGGAGAGGTGAGAGACTTCCCACTTCTCCCAATGGGAGAGGTTGAAAGTCCATGTTTTTGGACATCTTTCAACCTCTCCCACTGGGAGACGTGAGTTGTCTCTCACATCTTCCAATTGGGAGACGTGAGATATACACTTACAATGATTCCACCTACAACGTCTCCCCCTATGGGAAACATTGTAGATTTTCAATGTCTCCCAAATAAAGTCATAAAACTCATGTTTTGTTGTAGTGTGACTTTGTGAGTTTAAGGCTTGTTTAATCTTGTACGCCCTAAATATTCGCGCACTTCGGCGAGCTAAGAAAGGGCTTAACTCGGTCTGCCACATGTCAACCGTCCACCCGGAGCTATTTGCTACCATCCCCTAATTTAACCAGCCCGAGCTGGTTAATCATTTAGCTACTCCTTGGGGCCATTGTGTCGACATGATGAGAACTACGAGCTATCACCACATTAAGCTCGTAATGCATTAGAGGCCTGACACCCCCGAATCCTTGTAAAGTCAACCACGCAATATAAACGTGCATATCCAATACGTCACGTATCTATTCTATTCCTTAATTCTCGGACACGCAGTATAAACGTGCGTGTTCAGACATCCCACGCCTGATTTGGGCCATGCAGCCCATTATCCCTCCTTACTTATTGATTAGACCATACTTCACTGCAAGGTTTAGGAATTAATCAATAATGTCACATAAATGATTTGATGGATGAGGAGATCACGGGATGACCCGAGTACCTACCCAGATATCATCTTCCTATAAATACCAAGACCCTGGATAGTGCAAGGGGTTGGGATATCTTTGTAACCAATCACTTTGTAAGAAAATAGTCAAGAGATATCAATAATATCGACTGGTGGACTAGAGGAAAATTAACCTTCGAACCACCTAAAAAGAGGAGAGACCATCTTTTTATTGCTATTAGTTTCCCAAAATCTAGATTACAGTTCTTTTCATATTACGATTTACCAATTTTCACTAATCCATCCTACTTATTCGTATAATTACCTGTTGGCGAAAAATCGCGTCAACAAATCTCAATTCTCATTTCCTCTTAGAAAATGCCTCAAGCATCAATGGTGGCTAGGAAATAGAGAATTATGACAGTGTAAAAATCGTTTATAAGCCTTTGGTTGTGCTTTTGCATTGAAGAAGAAGAAATTCAAAGTGGTAGATTCAACAAGGGTTTTGAAGGTTCATCAAAGTTGAAGAAAAATGCTCTACAACAAGGGTTTGCATCATCTTTCTCAATCTTTCTTTGGTCTCTGTCAAGCATTATTATGTGTAGATTCTAAATATTGTGGTGGTGTAATCTCACTCTCCCCCAACATTAAATGCTCTCCAACTACCATATTATCAATTGATCTTAGTTTATCTAACTTGGTGGTTGTGGAGTTAATAACAATAATAAGAGTGACTAAAGTTGACGTAGGTCGATTTTTAAGGCCGAACTACTATAAACTCAGTTGACTAAAATTTGAGTCAACATTAGTCATTTTGTATGCTTGGGATCATCTTCGATGATTAAACTTGGTTGTAGAACCCTTTTCAATTTCGAGCACCTAATGAATATTCCCTAATGCGTGCCATAAGCACTTGTCCATCTAATATTACCCTGAGCTTCTTACCTCGAGCTAGACTTCTGCTCTCACCAACGTCGTTTCTCCTTAAATTTTTTTTTTTTTTTTTTTTGGCTAGAAGGTGAGTTTACATTGTTACTTGAATCTAAGTCTAAATTTTCAATGAATTTATTAAATAGGAATTTGTATCAGTGGGAGGGTTTTAATTTTGATTTGTGTAAGTTCATCTTTTAAATACAAATCTAGATTTATTTTTAGTTTCTTTTTTAATTTCAACTTTTTAAATTTAAATAATAATTTTAAAATATATATATAATTAATAATTTATTTTTAAAATAGATTTTAAAATATTTTTAGCCACATCATTACTTATCAGTCAAATTACTATTGTCGCACCAAATTATGACAGAAAGTAATTTTGTTATTAAAAAAATAGTATTTAAGTACAACTTGTAATACAACTTAGATTCAAGGATAATAAGCATATACGTTAGAGTTGAGAGTATACGTTAGAGATTAGAAGCGTTCATCCAATCTAAACTTTTTATTTATAATTAATCTAATCTAATTATAAATTAGATCTTAAAAAAATATATTATTTTATTTACTGTGTTTTATACAATTACTTGTGTAGACCGTATGTTTTATTGAAATAATTTTCGGTCTTCGTGCTCGAATAATAAATTAAAATATATTTTAATATGATCAAAATACATCTATTTTTTATAAATTAATTTATTTAAAAAAATAAAGAGATATTTTAATCAATTAAAACTTTAAACTAATTTTAATAAAAACAAAATTTAAATCTTCTTCCTCCTCCTCGAAGTCCACCTAACACCATTACAAAACTTAAAATAAATGATAGTAGTCTAAAAAATTCTTCAACATCAATGTAAACAACCCAAAAGTTCATAAATAAAAGTCGAATATATCTTATATTGTTGTGTTCAATCTTCATCGTCACAAGCTTCTTCAAGTTTCAAAGTTCACGTAACTTGGTCCCTATAATATACACATAAGAAAAATATGTTACAACTCATAATAACTAACAATATTTGAATAATTAAATTGTTTTACCTCTTCATCATCTTTTATATCTTCTGAATATTTAGGAATTTTTGTAAATGAGTATAAAGAATAATAAACATGGAAATTATTAGAAATGAATAAAATAAGAAAAACAATAAAATAAAACATATTTAGCAAGAAATATCATACCCAGGACGGAGCTACTCTTGACTGTGTGTAAGCTCAAACCTACACTGAAATATTAAAAAAAAAAAAGGCATAACCATATAATATTTAATTATTGATTCTATATTTACTTGTCTTGTTTTTAAGGAGACCTCACTTTCTAAATTATCAAACTCATACTCATCTTAAGAGCATATTAATAGTCCATTAAGTAGATTAAGGAAAATGTATATATGATTTATTGTGTTTTAAAATTATAATTAAATTTATATATATTGTCATATTATTAAAATTTGAAAACTATGGTAGAAAGATATTGCAACAATGGAAAAGATTAATCAATTTCTAGTTATAAGAATGATGAATTATAAAGTTAAGCTATGTGGATTTAACGTAAATTCTCAATATTTTGAAAATGACCAGAATTGAGAACATTAATTTCAAATTATTCTAAAAAAATTATGATGAAGTTCAACAAGCATCCATACTAAAAGTTCTTTATAAACCTTACATCAAGACATTTCCATTGATAAAATATAGAATTCAATCAAGAGCATTAAACAATGTTTGGTTAGAAGAATTTTAAAATTGATATTACTATAGTAGAGAAAATATTATTTTCAATGATTATTTTGAAGAATCAATTGTAAAATAAAATAAAAATTTAATATATTGTTTACTTGTGTACATTGAAAGATACATGTTTTTTTATATCTTGACAATAAAGTAATCATCCAATGATTTCAAAACATAAATATTCGAAAATGCAAATTTTAGTTTATTCCTATGACAATTTTTTTTCTTTAAATGAACATATATATGAACATTTGAAAAGATAAATTTAGTATTAAAATATATTAATTGTGAATTAATTTTTTTTTTCAAGCCATCACTGACTACAATTTCTAGATTCGTCAGTGATCATACTACTTTTAGTCCATAACCAATCTTGTGCACACACCAAAACTTCTAAAGTGTTGGGATGTAGCCTATTACGATGAGTCACATGTCTCCCACTAGTGCTAAAAGCTAACTATTAGGCTTAGTCAAATAACACTATGTATGGTACTGTATATAATTAATATATATACATTTATAATTTTTTCAGCCAAGTCTTTTACTCAAGAAAGTTCATTATTTGCATTAGAAAGTTTTAAACTAAGTACTACCTTCAGTTCGTATGCTGATATGCATTGCAAGTTTACTACTTAGTATTTACTAATTACTACTAAGAACTTAACCGTTATATATATAGATATGTATTTGAATGTATTTACTAGTTAGTATTTATATATAGATATTTATTAGAGAAAAATAAGATATAACACAAAAATACTTGATAAAAAAATTAAAATATGAGAAAAACAGTAACCAAGCAAACTAGATAAACAACCTAACTATTAATCTCTACTATATATAAATACAGGGGAATCCCCTAAATATATATACCAATATATAATATGACATATCCAACATTAATACCAACAAATAAAATATATATGATTTAATATAAATACCTGAACTAGACACTAGTGAACGTAATAGATGGGTGGTTGGTTTCGTCGGGAACGTCGAAAACATCGTAATTTGGCTTCCTTCTGACGTGAACAGAGAGGAAAATACCATGAGTAGTTGAAGGGTTACCAGCAGAGTAGTGTAGTAAAGAATCTCACTCAGTTACTCTCAGTGTCATAAATATAATTATTCTCATAGTGTGATTTTTAATTGTGGTGTCTGATGTGTGGATACTGTTGGAACTTATAATATATAATAGTATGAATTATTAAAAAATAGAAAAGGTGCTTTAATGACTCCCTAGAGGAAGAGTCCCACATTGGTTTAGAATACTCTCTTGTAAATGTATATAGAGTGTGGACTTCAGCCTTGGGGTTGTGCCCCAAGGGGTACCCACTTTTGTGGGAGAGGGAGGAGTCACACAAAGGCTCCCCTGACCACCACACGCGCGCGCCGCCGACCTGGCTGGTTGGTGTGGTGTGCACCTTATTATTTTTTCTAAAAAAATTATTTATTAAATATTTTTTATTTAATAAAAACGTGGTTAATAAGTGGTACACTGAAGACTTAATCTCTTCAGATTTTTCAGGATTCTAACTGTTATGCCTCTCCCACGTTTTAATAAAACGTCTTTATTCCCGTTAATTAAAATCGACTTTTTCTTTAAAAAGAGCGATTACTTTTCAGAAAGATTATCTCTTTTCAAAAAAAAAAAAAAAACTCTCTTTACGATTAAAAATCTGAGCAGTAGTATTATTAAGGGTGTGGTATACGACGGTTCTCTGCGGTGCAGTGGAGGTCCGATCACAGTTTAGACTGGGTTGTTTTATCCTGGGGACGACGGGGCTGATAGTCTGCTTGCACGAATTCTGGGCAGTGCCGCGAACGTCTTAAAGAGAGCGACCTAATCCGCGACTCAACTCAGACAATCATTCGGTAATTTCGTTCCTTTTTATTTCTGCAGCAACTTAGCACAACAATTTTAAGACGCTTATGTTTCTGCCATGACTACCGATGATAACTCTGGTGTTGTTGACATAAACAAACCATTTCGTTTTGAGGGTAACCACTTTAAAAGATGGAAACAGAAGATGTTATTTTTCCTCACAATCAAAAAGGTTAACACAACTCTCACTACTGATAAGCCTACTGTATCTGAAAAGGAAGACAACGATGAAAAAGAGAAACAAACTAAGGCTTTAGATGCTTGGGTCGAAAATGATTTTTTATGCAAAAATTTCATTCTCAATGGTTTATCTGATGACTTGTATGACTATTATAATTCTGACCAAAATGCTAAGGAAATCTGGGACGCGCTGCAAAAGAAGTATGACACTGAGGAGGCTGGAACCAAGAAGTACGCTGTCAGTCGCTACCTCAAATTTGAGATGACCGATGACAAGTCAGTGGAAGCCCAATCTCATGAACTTCAGAAAATCGCTCATGAAATAATTTCTGAAGGTATGTCTTTAGATGAACAATTTCAAGTTGCTGTGATTATTGACAAACTGCCCCCTGCGTGGAAAGATTTTAAAAATTTTCTCAGGCACAAAACTAAAGAATTTTCACTAGAAAGTCTGATCACTCGCCTTCGTATTGAGGAGGAAGCTCGTAAACAGGACCAGAAAGAAGAAGTGCTTATTGTATCCAGCAACAACAACACTAACAAAAGGTCCACTGCGGTTCTGAAACCCAATGGGAAAATTTTCAAAAATCAGAATCGAAAGCAGAACTCAAACCGCAACAATCAACCTCGGAACAATACTCAGAATTGGAACCATCAAAGGAACCAAAACAGACAACAGCAAAACCCCCCTAATAATAAGAATGAACCTGCTCCATTTCTGTGCTTTGTTTGCAACAGACCAGGTCATATTGCACGCAAGTGCAGGAACAGGCCAAGCTCTGCTCCGCAGGCTAACCTGACAACTAAAGAGCCTTTCACGGCTATGATATCTGAGATCAACCTTGTTGGTGGATCAGAAGGGTGGTGGGTAGACACTGGCGCTTCTCACCATGTTTGCTATGATCGGAATATGTTTAAGACATATACTGCTGCTACTGAGGATAAGAAAGTGTTGCTGGGAGATTCGCACACTACGATTGTTGCTGGTATTGGTGATGTGGAATTAAAGTTTACCTCTGGAAGAACTGTGATTCTTAAGGAAGTCATGCACACTCCAGAGATGAGAAAGAATCTGGTCTCAGGCTACCTTCTCAACAAGGCGGGGTTTACACAGACTATAGGGGCTAATTTGTTTACTTTAACTAAGAATGGGATATTTGTAGGGAAAGGGTATGCAACTGAGGGAATGTTTAAATTGAATGTTGATGTCAATAAAGTGAATGCTTCTGCTTATATGTTGTGTAGTTTTAATACTTGGCATGCTAGACTCTGTCACGTTAACAAGCGAATAATCAAGAATATGAGTAGTTTAGGCTTAATTCCTAAATTATCTTTAAATGATTTTGAAAAATGTGACTATTGTAGCCAAGCTAAGATCACAAAAATACCCCATAAATCTGTGACTAGAGAAACTGAGCCTCTAGATTTAATTCATTCTGATATATGTGAACTTGATGGGACGTTGACCAGAAATGGAAAACGTTATTTTATCACCTTTATAGATGACTGTTCTGATTTTACATATGTGTACTTGATGAAAAATAAAAGTGATGTTCTTGATATGTTTAAATCTTTTGTGACTGAAATTGAAAATCAATTTAATAGAAAGATAAAGAGATTTCGTAGTGATAGAGGCACTGAATATGATTCGAGCATGTTTGTTGATTTTTATAACTCACATGGAATTATACATGAAAGAACTGCACCATACTCACCTGAAATGAATGGCAAAGCCGAAAGGAAGAATAGAACATTTACTGAATCAATTGTTGCTATTTTGCTTAATTCTGGTGCTGCATCTTATTGATGGGGAGAAATATTATTGATTGTTTGCTACGTGCTTAATAGAGTTCCAAAATCAAAAAGCAAAATTTCTCCTTATGAGATCTTGAAAAATAAACAACCAAACATCTCTTATTTTAAAACTTGGGGTTGTTTAGCATATGTTAGAATTCCTGATCCTAAGAGGATAAAATTGGCTAGTAGAGCATATGAATGTGTGTTTATTGGTTATGCTGTTAATAGTAAAGCATATCGATTTTTTGATTTGAAAGACCATGTTATTTTGGAATCAAATGACGCTGATTTTTATGAACATAGATTTCCATTTAAATTGAGAAATAGTGGGGGTACATCATCTAGTAACATGCCTGTGATTAGGGACATTGAGAATCATGAGGGGAATGAAACTGAACCTAGAAGAAGTAAAAGAGCTAGAGTCTCTAAAGACTTTGGTTCTGATTTTTGTGCATATACTTTAGAGGAGGATCCTTCGAACCTCCAAGAAGCTATGACCTCATTAGATGCTGACCTGTGGCAAGAATCCATTAATGATGAAATGGACTCTCTTGAGTCTAACAAAACCTGGCATTTAGTTGATTTACCTCCAGGATGTAAGACAATAGGTTGCAAATGGATTCTGAAAAAGAAATTGAAACCTGATGGTACTGTTGATAAGTACAAGGCACGACTTGTTGCCAAAGGTTTTAGACAGAGAGAAAATGTAGATTTCTTTGACACATACTCACCTGTCACAAGGATAACATCTATTCATGTGCTTATTGCTTTAGCTTCTTTACATGATCTTGTTGTGCACCAAATGGATGTTAAAACTGCTTTTTTAAATGGTGAATTAGAAGAAGAGATTTACATGGACCAACCTGAGGGATTTGTGATCCATGGTCAAGAACATAAAGTGTGCAAATTAGATAAATCTTTGTATGGTTTGAAACAGGCACCTAAGCAATGGCATGAAAAGTTTGACAATCTAGTTATCTCACATGGTTTTAAAGTGAATGAAAGTGACAAATGCATCTATTATAAATCTGAGAATGACATTTGCACCATCATATGTTTATATGTAGATGACTTGCCTATTTTTGGTTCGAACTTACATGTCATAAATGATGTAAAATCTGTGCTATGTGAAAACTTCGACATGAAAGATCTAGGAGAAGCGAATGTGATCCTTGGTATAAAGATCACTAGGTCTGAAAAGGGAATTTCTTTGGATCAATCTCATTACATTGAGAAGATTTTAAAGAAATACAATTACTTTAAATGTAAACCTGCGTGTACACCCTATGATCCCAGTGTAAAGCTATTTAAGAACAATGGTGATGGTGTAAGACAAACAGAGTATGCGAGCATCATTGGCAGTCTTAGGTATGCCACTGATTGTACTAGACCCGACATTGCCTATGTTGTGGGACTATTGTGCAGGTTTACTAGTAGACCTAGTGTTGAGCATTGGCATGCTATAGAAAGGGTCATGAGGTACCTTAAGAGAACTATGAACCTTGGATTGCATTATCAAAAGTTTCCCGCTGTCCTTGAAGGATATAGCGATGCTGACTGGAACACCTTGTCAGATGACTCCAAGGCAACCAGCGGCTATATTTTTAGCATAGATAGTGGAGCTATTTCATGGAAGTCTAAGAAACAGACTATTCTGGCTCAATCTACAATGGAGTCAGAAATGATAGCACTAGCTACTGCTAGTGAAGAAGCAGGATGGTTGAGAGGCCTGCTAGCTGAGATCCCTTTATGGGAAAAACCGATACCAGTTGTGTTGATCCATTGTGATAGTACCGCGGCTATTGCAAAAGTTCAGAACCATTATTACAACGGTAAAAGACGTCAAATACGACGTAAGCACAGTACTGTTAGAGAGTTCCTCTCTACTGGAGCTGTGAGAGTGGATCATATACGCACTGATGAAAATTTAGCTGATCCTTTGACGAAAGGATTAGCTAGAGAGAAAGTCCTTAAAACATCAAAAGGAATGGGACTATTGCCCTTAGAATGATGAATCACACATGATGGTAACCCGACCTATAGACTGGAGATCCCAAGAAATAGGTTCAATGGGTAATAACAAGTTATGATGTGATATGAGATAGATCATGCTATTACTTAAAGTTAACTTGAAGCATGAATTCCTGAAGCAACATAAGGATGAGTTAATCGAAACTCTTAATGAGATCTATACTCTATGTGGAGTGGAGTACCGAGCTACAGGAGTACTCTTGATAGACTCACCTACGTGAATGTGGAAGTGGGGCCGCTTCCTATGAAATTTTAGGGCAAATTTCTAGAGCGTTCACTATACTGGTATAGACGCGCATGGCCATTAAAGAACGGGCTTTTGGACTACACCCTGGAAAGATTGTGCGTGGTGCAATGTTAGAGATAGAGTTCAAGACTACGTGTCACTCTAGTATATTCTAAATTGCATTCACTATGCAAAGGTTCAAGTCGAAAGATACCTTTGTTTATGCTCAATCTTATTGTTCTTAGGTTACTGCTCGATGAAAAATATTTTTTAAATAATTCAAGTGGGGGATTGTTGGAACTTATAATATATAATAGTATGAATTATTAAAAAATAGAAAAGGTGCTTTAATGACTCCCTAGAGGAAGAGTCCCACATTGGTTTAGAATACTCTCTTGTAAGGGTATATAGAGTGTGGACTTCAGCCTTGGGGTTGTGCCCCAAGGGGTACCCACTTTTGTGGGAGAGGGAGGAGTCACACAAAGGCTCCCCTGACCACCACACACGCGCGCGCGCCGCCGCCGCCGTCCGACCGACCTGAGCTGGCTGGTTGGTTGGTGTGGTGTGCACCTTATTATTTTTTCTAAAAAAATTATTTATTAAATATTTTTTATTTAATAAAAACGTGGTTAATAAGTGGTACACTGAAGACTTAATCTCTTCAGATTTTTCAGGATTCTAACTGCCATGCCTCTCCCACGTTTTAATAAAACGTCTTTATTCCCGTTAATTAAAATCGACTTTTTCTTTAAAAAGAGCGATTACTTTTCAGAAAGATTATCTCTTTTCAAAAAAAAAAATAACTCTCTTTACGATTAAAAATCCGAGCAGTAGTATTATTAAGGGTGTGGTATACGACAGTTCTCTGCGGTGCAGTGGAGGTCCGATCACAATTTAGATTGGGCTGCTTTATCCTGGGGATGACGGGGCTGATAGTCTGCTTGCACGAATTCTGGGCAGTGCCGCGAACGTCTTAAAGAGAGCGACCTAGTCCACGACTCAACCCAGACAATCATTCGGTAATTTCGTTCCTTTTTATTTCTGCAGCAACTTAGCACAACAGATACTCAGGAGTCATGTGAGAGAGTCAATCACAGTGAGTTAATAATGACGAGCACACAAAATAATCGAATAGAGTGTATTGTGTATAGTATTAGTGTGCATGCATTTTCTTGAAAACTGAAAAGTCTCATTAATGTAATTAAAGAAAAACTTTGGCTTGCATGCATCAGTGCACCAGTTATCATTTTAAAACTTATATAAATAATTAGAGTCATTTCAGGGTGGCTTTGGGACGGGGATCTGTAGCCCCGCCCCCGCTCGATCCCAATACAGGTATGGAAATTTAAACCAATCTCTGCCCCCGAATTTTGATCCCTGACCCCGACCCATTAGGAGCGGGTACCCAGACCTGCGGGTATCCCTCCCCCAACGCGCTAACACAACTACAAATTGCAGCAAGAAAGAGAGAGAAGAAGAGGTGGAATGAAGACAAAAGTTATTGTTTTGTTATTAGAATATTAGGGTTTTTATTTTAATTTTTGGTTTTAAGTTTAGGATTTTAAGTAAGACTTTGATTTTAATAATTTGATTATAAAACTTCATGTTTTGATTTGTTGTTTATTAAAATTAGTTTAAAGTTTTAATTTTAATTTAAATATATATTATAAATTATTATAAATATATATATTCCTTTATTTTATTTTATTTTTAATTAATTAATTTACAAAAATGTGAATATTTTGGTCATATTGAAAAATATTTTAATCATGTATTATTATACTAGATACAAAAAACATACAATGCACGTTTGCTTAGTTTTATTTGCGTAATTTATTAATTATATTTATTAAATTTATATTATTGTCATATAAATTTTAAATAAATAAACAATATTATATATAAAAGAATGACATAAACATATTAAATGAAAAATTAATTCAAAACATTGTTTATGATTTTTTTTTAAATATATATATAAACATAAATGATAATTTTTTTAATGAAAATTAAGATTATATATTATATATTATTATAATGATATTTTATAATATTTAAATTTATATTAATATATAGTATTGTATTAAATATTATTATTATAATAATAATATTTTATAATAGTTGGATTCATATTAATATAGTTAGTAAAAAATTAAGATTATACATTATTATCATAATAATATTTTATAACATTTAAATTTATATTAATATAATTATTAAATTATTATATATGTAGTGTTATATTAAATATTATTATAATAATGATATTTTATAATATTTGAATTTATATTAATATAATTGATAAATACTTATTTTTAAGTTAGTTTGAAAAGTATATTCTGTTAAATATTTATAATATTCTGTTACAGTTAATAAAACAAACTATTAAAACCAAGAATTTTTGTTATTTATACATTTTTTATATAGAAGAGATAAAGTCCAAACAAATAATTACGCAAATTAAGACTAAAGTGATATTTTCCCTTTTAAAAATCCTCATCCTAACTAATAAATCAGTAATAAGATTTAATAATATGATTGGACCGATTTCTAATCAATTTTATACATATATACCATAAATAGATTAGAGAAGTCTATACCATTCGACCACTATTTGTGCAAATCTATATCTAGTATCACATATTTTATTTAAAATGTGTAATATAATATTAAATTGCACTAATAACAATATGCCACGTACTAAGGTATTTGCACCCTAGGGTGCCTCATAGCAATGCTCAATAGATTATAGTTAATGAGATGCTTCATAATAAAATTCAACAGTTAAATACATTTTTAATTTTATATTAAATTTAGGGTAGGTACTCATTTAGTACCATGTCTTTTTGCAAAGTTTAACTTTGGTACCTTCTATTACGAATAATACTCACTTGGTACCTTATAATTACAAAATCGAGATAAAATGGTACCCTTAACTCAATTTTGGTCAATATTTTTTTTAAATGACCAAATTGCTCTTCAAATATGAGCAAATAAGTCATTAAAATATTAATTTAAAATATTTTGTAACATACTCAAAATATTATTGTTAAAAAATACTTATAATTTTGTTAAAAAAAATTACTTTTAAAATTAAAAATATATTTAAATTTTAAAAAAAAACTAAATTTATAATTAATAAAACTAAACCCTAAATTTTTCTAATCTTGTCTCTTTTTCTTTCTCTTTGTTAACGGTGAGAACTCGTCAACGATATTAGGTCAAAAAACTCAAAAATATATCTTGGAAAATGAAGAACTTAAAAAGAACTTAGAGAAAACTTGAAGGATAAAAGCTTTGAACAACAATGGAGAAATGATACTTGTATATTACTCAATAGCCTCAATACACAGTCAATTTTCCAACCTCAGGTGAAAGAAGGCCCTATTATAGGTGAGCATTACCGGCTCCTAATACATAGTGGCCCCAAAAGGACAGGAGGACTCATCTGCAAGCCACAAGTGATCGTGGAGCAAGTAGTAGTGGTGTTGGAAGAGTGGCGGTCGGGTCCAGTACATATCAGGCGTCAGCCGGTAATACCCAGTCTTTGTACTACTTCGTACCACCACTACCTGTATGGTACAGATGTCTGGAACGTGGTAGTAGAGGTTTCACCACGTACTATTTTTGTATTGCCACTACTTGTTTGGCGTGGGCACTCGGTTCGTACTATGTGCTCTTCCAAGTACGTGCGTACCTGGGCTGACATACTACGTACTCAGGCTTTCTCCTCCTCTGTTACTTTGGGCTAGTTTGGCCTTGTCTTTGTATCTCCCAACGCTTGACAAGGTTGATGTGTGACTTCGAGGTGATATGGCCTCGCAAGATGCCATGGGGCGCAAGGCGCTGGTGTGCGTGCGAGGCGTTGAGGCTTTGCGAGGCATCCGGAGGTGCACGAGGCGCTAGGGCTCTGCGAGGCGCTGGGGCTTCGCGAGGCATCAGGAGGTGCGAGAGGCGTTGGGGCTCCGCGAGGCACCAGGAGGTGCGCGAGGCGTTGGGGCTCCGCGAGGCACCAGGAGGTGCGCAAGGCGTAGGCGAGTTGGGCCTCGCATAGCGGGCGAGGCCCGCATCCTCGGATGTTTCTCTCCTTTGGCGCGAGGGACTTGACACACGGTCTCGAGCGCGAGCCACTCGAGCAGACTGAGCCTTGCATAGCGCTTCTTTAGGCTCTATGCGACTCTAGCATGTTCGACATATGGCAGTTTGGGCCTCGCGACATGTCAAGCCTCGCTATGGGAGGCATTCTTCCTGAAGGCATAAGTAACGAGCCTCGCATAGCGAGGTCCTCTTCCCAAGTGCCTTGCACCTTTTCTGATCTCAGCCTACTATATGCCTTGCACCTTTAGCGATTTTTCTATATTCACACTTGCCCCTGAGTCTATGATCACACTTTCAAGTGTTCTTGTAGACTCCTTGACGTGTTCCTTTAATGACATGTATAGAAATGGTGTTTTGTTGTGTATGGATAAGCACAAAATGTCTCTGGGTGGTGTATTACTTTGTAGTGCACCAAGAAGCACCAAAACCAACTCCCTAAGGTGGTGATCCAAGTGCATCCTTGTGCTTGAATGTGAGCCAATCATTTTTAGGTGCGGATCCCAAAGTTGTCAAGGCTCTTGATCTCCACCATTCATCCTAGACTTGATCCAAAGGTCAGGAAGTCTTGACTCTCTTTATAAATACCTCAAGGTTTGGATTCATTTTTTCACATCAAAACTTACTTAGCCTAGTGGTATCTCATTGAAGTTATTTCCAAGGGCTCCAAGGTTCTATCATCCACAGAAGGACTCTTAAGGTAATTTTCGCCCCTTTAAATTAAATTCATCCCTCTTTTTTTTAACTTATTCTTCCTTGTCCCATGTTTGCATTGTAGGGGTACAAGGTGTTCTCACATTCCTTGGACTAACCCTGGTGTTAGATTGAGAAGTTAATGCGGCCTTGGCTAGTGCAACATCCCTCTGGCAGACCGCCTCAGCAAGCTGGCCCTCCAAGTCACTGTCCTGTGCAATCAACTAATCTTTTTCTACCTGGCCAAGGATCATCGCCCCCTCAAGCTCGAACTGTAATCATTGCGTGGATGAGGAGCTCGAGGCAACAAAACAGTGACCCAAGATGGAAGCCTAAGTAAAAAACAAAGAAACGAAACAAAACATCAATGATCAGGCGATATCAAATCTGAAAACACATACATTAAATGTTTTGACAAGCACTTGCAAAGAGGCTCGCATATACATTAAATGTTTTAAATGTTTAGAAATGTGAGAACGCCTTGTACCCCTACAATGCAAACATGGGACAAGGAAGAATAAGTTAAAAAAAAATATATGAATTTAATTAAAAGTGGCTAAAATTACCTTAAGAGTCCTTCTGTGGAGAATAGAACCTTGGAGCTCTTGAAAATAGCTTCAATGAGATACCACTAGACTAAGTAAGTTTTGGTGTGAAAAAATGAATCCAAGCCTTGAGGTATTTACAAGGAGAGTCAAGACTTCCTGGCCTTTGGATCAAGTCTAGGATGAATGGTGGAGATCAAGAACCTTGACAACTTTGGGATCTGCACCTAAAAATGATTGTCTCACATTCAAGCACAAGGATACACTTGGATCACCACCTTAGTGAGTTGGTTTTGGTGCTTCTTGGTGCACTACAAAGTAACACACCACCTAGAGACATTTTGTGCTTATCCATAAACAACAAAGCACCATTTCTATACATGTTATTAAAGGAACACATCAAGGAGCCTACAAGAACACTTGAAAGTGTGCTCATAGACTCGGGGACAAGTGTGAATATAGAAAAATCACTAAAAATGCAAGGCATGTAGTAGGTCGAGATTGGAAAATGTGCAAGGCACCTGGGAAGAGGACCTCACTATGTGAGGCCCAGCACGTAGAAGGCTGAAGTCGTTGAAGGCGCAAGGCGCCTAAGGAAGAGGGCCTCGCATAGCAAGGCCCGACATGTCGCGAGCTAAGGTCAAGAAAGGTGCAAGGCACCTGGGGAGGAGGGCCTCACGTAGAGAGGCCCAACCTGCCATATGTCGAACATGCTAGAGTCGCATAAAGCCTAATGAAGAAGGCCTCGCTATGTGAGGCCCAGTCTGCCCGAGTGACTTGCGCGCGAGACCGTGTGTCAAGTCCCTTGCGCCAAAGGTGAGAAACATCCAAGGAAGAGGGCCTCGCAACTCTCCTACGCCTCGCGCACCTCCTGGTGCCTCGCGGAGCCCCAACGCCTCGCACACCTCCTGGTGCCTCGTAGAGCCCCAGCACCTCTCGCACCTCCTGATGCCTCGCGAAGCCCCAGCGCCTCGCGCACTTCCTGGTGCCTCGCGGAGCCCCAGCGCCTCGCGCACTTCCTGGTGCCTCGCGGAGCCCCAGCGCCTCGTGCACCTCCGGATGCCTCGCGAAGCCCCAACGCCTCGCGCGCACACCTTCACCTTGTGCCCCATGGAATCTTGCAAGGCCATATCACCTCGAAGTCACACATCAGCCTTGTCAAGCGTTGGGAGATACAAAGACAATGCCAAACTAGCCCAAAGTAACAGAGGAGGAGAAAGCCTGAGTACGGAGTATGTCAACCCAAGTACGTACATGCTTGGAAGAGCATAGAGTACGAACCAAGTGCCCACGCCAAACAAGTAGTGGCAATACAAAGATAGTACGTGGTGAAACCTCTACTACCACGTTCCAAACATATGTACCATACAAGTAGTGGTGGTACGAAGTAGTACAAAGACTGGGTATTACCTGCTGACATCTGATATGTACTGGACCCGATCGCCACTCCTCCAACACCACTACCACCTGTGGCCTGTAGATGAGTCCTTTTGTCCCTTCGAGACCACTATTTAGTAGGATTCGATAGTACTCACCTATAAATAGGGCCTTCCTTCATCTGACGGAGGGGTTGGAAAATTGATTGTGTACTGAGGGTATTGAGTAATAGACGAGTACCATTTCTCCATTGTTGTTCAAAGCTTTTATCCTTCAAGTTTTCTCTAAGTTCTTTCTAAGTTCATCATTCTCCAAGATATATTTTTGAGTTTTCTGACCTAATATCGTTGACGAGTTCTCACCGTCAACAATCTTCTTCATATCACTTTCTCTTCTGCTTGCATGTAGTCGGCACCAAAGACATGTGCATTTGGATGGAGACAAAGTTGGCTTCAATCCAAAGCCTCTGACTTCTTCGTAGTTGCAAACGTCTCGAACGTACCCAGATGCCCAACATCCCTTGTTCGTGCTAAATGACTTGAAGCTTCTGACCATTCGTGATTGCAGGAGTCTGGAACCCAAAACTATCTTGATCGTGTGCCTTCCTTACAGATTTGGGTCCGACCTGTTCGCAGCTGCAAACCTTGAGCTCCGATGGTTAGTTGCAAATGACAACTTGTTCATGGATGCAGACGAAGAGCTGTGATGAGTTACTGCAGACGATAGTAGCGAGGCTGAATGGTTTTGAGATGAAGGAAGCATCGTTGGTGTGGGGATTCTAGGAAGCATGAGGGGGGACAAAGGGTCATCGCACTACAGGATCGGGGTGTTGGGGTGAGTCACAATGGTGGGTGGAGGAACATTTGTCGGGTTTGTGTATAATTTTTCTTGATAACGAGTTCATTTTTGTGAGAAAATTCTAGGTCAATTGTTTGGTTCAAGAACACTGAATATAGCATTTATTTTGAATGGTTACACCAATTTTCTTCCAAGTTGCTCTATTAGGTTCATGGACACATATCACATAACTATTTTAGATTTTGTTTTGAATTAGTTAGATTTTTTTTTATTATTATTTGAATGGGTTTGAACTTTTCTGGGTTTAGGGCTTTTAAGAACAGTCGGTGTGAAGGGAGTAGTTGTAGAAATAGAAGGAAGTGATGACAAAATAAATTTTTATTTACTTATTTTAATTTGTTTTCGTTAATTAAAATATCTTTTTAATTGTTTTCTATATTTACAATTATTTTTTAAAAAAATTAAAAGTTTGAATAATGAAAATGTGCTATGTGTCAAGATTTTTTTTAAAATAAATTGTAATTACTTTATTATTTATAACCGAGGGTAATTTGGTCATTTTAAAAAAATTGTTGACCAAATGCGAGTGCAGGGTACCATTTTATTCTGATTTTGTAAATTGAGGGTATCAAACAAGAATTATTGGTAATAGATGGTACCAAAGTTATACTTTGTAAAAATACAAGGTACTAAATGTGCAAATTCTCTTATGTTGTCCGTGTTTTGGTCATCTAACACGTGGCAATTAAGAGTAATTTGCAATGGGTCATGGAGTCCTTGGGGTGCGAGTCCCTCAATGTAGTCCAGCTCAACCGAGTCGGGGATGTCTCCAGGTGAGGCCATGCCCCGAGGTCTTCTCTCAGGCGAGGTTGTCTCCCAGTGAGACCACTTCTGAGCCAGTCTCCAAAGCATGGATACCCCCAGGTGAGGCCATGACTCAAGGTCTTCCCTCAGGGAGAGGATGCCTCCAAGTGAGGTCACGCCCTGAGGGGCCTTCTCACTTTACCATTCTCCAAGTCCAGGACTCCGATCCTCAGGCCCAGGATTGATATTAGGTGTCAATCACTGCAGGTGTGGGTCTCGAAAGGATCATCTGACATTCGTGGTGTCGAGTTCGTACACTTGACAATCAACATGTCCCACAACGCCGCCTGACATGGGCAAACGTGCACCACACCCTGATAGTAACTGATATATTCCCCATAAAGTTGGTGTGTGACTTTCTGCAATGGGCCCCGTAGAATCTACGTAAGCCATAGTCTTTATTGTAACAAAGCCCTTTATGTATTAACTTAACACTAATACCCTGATATTTATAAGATATGATTAACATTAATGACCCCAACCTCTATAAATAGGGTTGGGTATCTCCTTGTAAAGAGTTCGGTTTTTTAGAGGGAGAAACTCTATACTCAGTACAATATATACGCTGTCTGAGAATCACCATTGAAGTTTGTCACTACAAACTTCAAGCTCACTAAATAATAAAGACTCATGGACTAAGGCTCTTTTATAGCCTAAACCAAATAAAACCATGTGTTCTTTCCTTGGTCTTTCTTTAATCTATCATATTAAGTTGACAGTGTTGACTTAAATTTAAGAGAAATTTGCAAAAAATGTCACTAAGTATTCTAAAAGGTTGAAAGTTCATAAGTATACTGAAAGATTGTACTTAAGTCAAAAATCACATTTTACACCAATTTTTTTTTTTTTTTTTGAGAGGAAATACATTAGATAAACAAAAGAAAACAGAGGTGACAGGTCATATTTTACACCAATTTAATAGGGCAAAAGTAAGTAATTCATTAGATTTAACCAAAGGTGACTACCAATCACACTAAGTGTAAAATGTGACTTTCACTACCAAAAAAAACTATTTAGCTACTTAATGCAACATTTTAGACTATTTTCTAACTCTTGCCACAAAAAAATAAAAAATAAATAAAAATAAAAACAACTTAAAGATTCAAGTTTACCTTTTATACTACATATTGACTTTCGCAATAAATAACCTTAAATTTTATATATATAATGGAATAGATCGATTGCAACTAGATATCTGCAAACTGATCAAATCCAATTAGAATTCAACTTTCGAGACCTAATCAAATCCAATAATTAAATCTGTAATTTTTACTAATTAGATTGGATAGATTGGTTTATATTATATTTTGAGCTCCCGTAATAGAGATAATAGAGATTATTGCTCTTCTTCAAATGACATCTATCAAATTTTGGAATGACAAAGGCAAAATGGCAATGATAAAAAGTGATATTGGTAACTGGAAATGGTGAAAAAATGCCAAATAGCTAAAACATTGGGTAACTACTGGTGCCATTTACCCTTAAATTGATTAATAAAAAACAAAGCAATCGAAGTCCTAAGTGGGAACTCAAATGAAGAAGAAAACAAAGAAAGGATATGATCGAAATCCATTTTCTACTTTCATTCGTAATAGTAAGATGTGGTTGTTGCAACACATCTATATACAAAATCAGCAAACAGCAAAATAAACCAGAGATGAAACATTGATTCCTATTTCACACCACAAAAAGGATGGCTTTAAATCTTTGCATTCCTTTGCGGAACTAGTGTTGTAGTGGGTTTTGTACAGGCAAAATCAAGTATGGTTAGCTCAAGTATAGCCAAGGCATATACATATATGCAAACAAAAACAACAAAAATGAAATAGACTAAGCCAGTGAAATGAACTCGATGACCCTATTGATTTGTTATGCACAGCAAGGAAGACTTAACTTTTAATCCTGAGTTTTGCATTGTGTTGTTGCCATATTTTTCCTTCTTCAACAATCAACCTCTTCTGCAATCTCTTCTGATGATTAGAAAACTCCTTGTACAAATCCCTTAGATGCTTGGCTAACCTGTATTCATCACTTCCTGAACGGACAACCTTCAATTCATCGCTACTTCCCGTGTTCCTTTTCCTTTTCTGTAAAATTCACGCAAAAATTTTACTTCAATATATTCTAATGTAATTCTACTCGATGGAATACAGAAACCTTACTCCATTCCTCTCTTCCTCAAGAAACTTACCAGTGGAGGGGGAAGAGGAGAAAGATGGACTAAAACAAAACAAAACTACAGGGATGTGAAAATTTACAAGTATCACAAAAGTTAAAAAAATAGATACAGAACGAAAAAACAACAAAAACAACATTACAACAAATATTCCACTCTCAGAGAAAGGAATTTATTTAAAACCCTTTATGCAGTCAAAGGGAGCCATGATCTAATTTTATTCCATAGACTATGAACATCACTTATCTGTCCTTCAAAACTTCTCTTGTTTTGTTCCAACCATAACCCCCAAAACACAGCCAATATAGCACTGACCAAAAGAATTAAGCCTTTCTTTGCTTCTTCTACTGTAAGACATCGAAATATCCGCACTTTGAGCAGGAATACCCCATTGCAAACCAAACTCTTGAGGCGGTTTATATCAAAGTTTTGAAGAAAATAACAATGAATAAAATACATGGTTGTTGGTCTCATTTTTTCTTTTACACAGCACACACCAACCAGGGAATAACATTAAAAAAGGTTTGCTCTTTTGAAGTACTTCATGCACATTCAGCCGGTCCCACTTCAGCAACCAGTGAAAAATCTTGACTTTAGGTGGAATTTAAAATTTCCAAAGAATATCAGCCCAGTTTACAGTCAAAACCGAATCATTAACTCTTTAACAAATCAAAGGATGAGTTACAAGAGAAGATTTCTGTTTTATCTCCCTTCCAACCTCTGCAATCTTCAAGCAGCCCATAAACTCGTACACTACCCACTCAGAGATACAATGGTTTCTTATGAGTAGAGATTCTTCATGAAGAATGATACAATATTAAGGCCTATCCTAGGAGGGACTCGAACCTCAGATCCTGTGGGAGCAAACCACTTATGAGTAGAGATTTTTGATGAAGAATAATATAATATCAAGGCCTATCCTATATATTAAGTGTCTGCTGCATACACATGCATGTGTTTATTGAAAGCATTGACTGGAATGATATACCCCTAGAGCTATTGCCCAATACTGAATAAGAAATTGCCTACCTTACACACACGCCCTCTTCACAACATATTCTCTCTAATATACCAAACAAATTAGCTATTAAGGCAATTATTCTTTCCTAACTGTCTCACTTTCTTCATAGATCTCCCACTGATTATGGTAAACTATCGTGCATACGTGTTTGATTGGGGGTCTATCATTACCCCCTAAAGACCTTCACCTTGTCCTCAAGATGGAAATCGGGAAACTGATTCCATATTGCATCAAACTTCTCCCAAGTCGCTTCAAAAGCAAGCATATTTTTCCATTCAATCAACACCTCCAGCTCATGAAGATTCTGCAATCTGTTGCAGCTGGTTCAACTAGAAGTTCCAGGTCAGCTGTTAACTGGGGTGGCAGAGCGGGAGAGCAATAAATTGTGCCTTTGGCTTGCCTCAACTGAAAACATGGAATATTGGATGCACCGAGGTGGAAGGGAGCAAACTGAGCTTTGTATGCAACTGGTCCCATGCGTTGCAAGACCTCAAACAGGCTACAGATGCAGTCAGTGAGCTTTTCATTCTTGATCATTGCCAAAGAAAGCTAAAAGTAGGGAGAGATTTTCACAAACACTTTATCTCCAACCTGGAATTTTAACTGCTCTACGGATTGCATCATCTATGTGCTTCATCTTTTGCTCCACACGAAGATGATGCATCTGTAAGTCATCTAGAAGCACATCACGTTCTTCCAACAGACTCCACGTCTAGCACTCAAGTTGCATCTATAGTGTAGTGCACCAAGGGGGGTGGATCGTGGCCATAAAGCACCTTGAATGGAGTACAACCCAAAGAGGTGTGAGTGTGATAGCTAGTTGTAGACAGATTTACAATTCAAATCAGAATAAAAATCAAATCATTATGATTTGATTACGTTGTTTATAGGATTTAGTTTATTTTGTATTTATCTCTTTTATTCTGTACAGCCTATAAATGTACACTATTTTTCTCAAAATCAATATACAATAATTATTCTCTCATAATATTTTTACACGATATCATAACCATAAGATTCTCTCTTTTTTTTCTTTTTCACATGCTGCCTTGTTCTTTTTCTCCAGCAATGGCCACTAGCAACACAGCCTCCTCTCAGTCCAGTGAGCTCCTTGGCTCTCCTCAAAGCTCAGATGCAATCGCAGTCCCTCTGCCTGATGCTCAGGATATCTTCTGGTCTTTGTTGTCGCGCTGCCAAAAGGACTCACCGGAGCTCGCCATGCTAAGCAACCCTCATTGAAGGCCAACCTATTCGCTGCCCCAATGACAGAGAATCTTCTTTGTCCTCATACAACCTTCTTAAACTTCTTAATCAATCACCTGCACCCTTTGGGAACAATCTAGGTTCATGTTCTGTGGCACATTCTAATAATCTATATTCTGCCCTAATCTCTTCGGTAAGCTCTCAAGTACCATGGATAATTGATTCAGGTGCTTCAGACCATATGACAGGTTTTCGTCATTAATTTGATTCCTACACTCCGTGTTCTAATAAATCTAATGTTCGTATTGTCGATAGTACTTTATCTTATGTTGCAGGCATAGGCACCATTAGATTATCTACTAGTCTTCTCCTCAAATCAGTTCTTTGATTTCTGTTAGCAAATTGACTATTGATAATCACTGTGTTGCTAAATTTGTGTCAAATTCTTGTCAATTTCAAGAACTATCATTGGGGAGGACAATTGGCAATGTTAGGGTTCATAATGGACTTTATTTCTTTCGGACTCAATATTCTATAAGACACCAATCTCATATATCTACTTCTGCTTCTGTTTCTAATTCCAGCAAAATAATGTTGTGGCATTATAGACTTGGTCACCCAAGTTTTCCTTACTTACAACGTTTGTTTCCATCCTTATTCACTAATCAAAGTTCTATTTCTTTTCGATGCGATATTTGTTAACTTGCTAAGCACACTCGGACCTCTTTTCCTCCAAGATCCTATACTACAACAACTCCAATCTCCCTAATCCATAGTGACATATGGGGACCCTCCAAAGTTACTATTTCTCATGGGAAACGCTGGTTCATAATTCATTGATGATCACACACGTATCACTTGGGTATATCTCCTTCAACACAAATATGAGTCATTTTAAGTCTTTCAGAATTTTCACCGTCTGATTCAAGCACAATTTCAGACCAAAATCTGTGTACTACGTATGGATAATGGAACAAAATATTTTAATTCCACTTTAGGTCCATACCTTTTACAAAATGGGATTCATCAAAGTTCGTGTTGATACCCCTCAACAGAATGGTGTTGCAGAACGGAAAAATCGTCATTTGTTGGAAGTAGCACGTGCTCTTATGCTTGCCATGAATGTTCCAAAGTATCTTTGGGGAGATGCTATCTTAACAACCACATATCTTATCAATCGTCTACCTAGTCGGCCCCTTCAGTTTCAAACACCATACTCGGTACTTAATCTTTCTTATCCCCATATTTCCACCAATACTCTTCCTGTAAAGACATTTGGCTGTGTTGCTTTTTTCCATATCCATGCTCATGGTCGTAGTAAACTTGAACCTAGGGCTATTAAAACAATTTTTATTAGTCATTCTTCCACTCAAAGGTTATCAGTGTTACTGTCCTCTCACTAAAAAAATATGTCACATGCGATGTCAGTTTTTTTTAAAATACTCCATATTTTCATCCCCTCGCTTCAGGGGGAGCAAACTCATCCAGAGCAAGAAGCTCAGTGGTCGTGGGACACCCTACAGTTAGGATTACTGCTAGATCTTCCTACTCTAACTCCATCTCCTTCTCGTCTGAATGTTTCAGTTGTCCATGTTTCTACTCCAACTCCTCTTCCTAATGGTTTAGTCGTTCCCTGGTTCTACTCTCACTCCAAATAGTCAACCTGATCAAATCATGGAAACAAGGACAAGTCTCAACAACAGCAAGAGCTACGTGTCTACACTAGAAGAAATATCTCTCAAAGAAATAACCTAGTCATGAATCTTCATCACAGTCAAGAGTCGGTGATAGAACCTCCATCTTCAAATGTGTCATGTAATTATCATTCAAACCCTAATTCTGATGTAGATATCTCTATTGCGTTGAGAAAAGAGACTAGGTTTTGTACCCAACATCCTATCTCCAAATTTATTTCTTATTCTAATCTATCATCTTCATTCAAAGCTTTCACCTCCAATTTGTCAAGTGTTCTTATTCTCAGAAATATTGAAGAAGCTCTTGGTGTTCCCGAATGGAAAGTTGTTGTACTTGAAGAGATGAAAGCACTGAAACAAAATAACACTTGGAGCCTAGTGGAATTTGGAGCCTAGTGGAATTACCACCCAATAAAAACATTGTAGGGTGCAAATGGCTGTTTACTATCAAGTATAAAGTCGATGGTTCTATCGAGCGATACAAAACACGTTTGGTGGCCAAAGGATTTACACAAACTTATGGAATTGACTACACTGAAACCTTTGCTCCAGTTGCCAAACTCAATACCATTAGAGTCCTACTCTCACTAGCAGTAAACTTAGACTGGGAAGTACATCAGCTTGATGTAAAAAATGCATTTCTAAATGGTGATCTAAAAGAAGAGGTCTACATGAGTCAACCCTCAGGTTTTGAAGAAACTCTCAATAAGAAGACTTGCTGCAGACTCAACAAGTCACTATATGGCTTAAAGCAATCCCCTCAAGCTTGGTTTGATCATTTTTCAAAGGTAGTCTAGAATCTTGAGTGCATTCAAAGACAAACTGATCATACTTTGTTTGTTAAGCACTCAAAGAAAGGGAAAGTAACTATATTAATAGTTTATGTTGATGATATTATTGTTGCTCATGATGATATTGGAGAAATGAATCTTATCAAGAAAATGATGGCAAAGGAATTTGAAGTTAAGGACCTTGGTGCATTAAAGTATTTTTTGGATATGGAATTTGCAAGGAGCAAAAAGGATATTTCCGTGTCTCAAAGGAAATACACTTGACCTCTTAAAAGAAAGAGGAATGCTAGGAAGCAAGCCTAGTAAAACTCCTATTGAACTTGGGAACAAAACAAAATGTTCTAAGGAGATCCGGTTGACAAAGGAAGATACAAGGTTGGCAAGCTTATCTAACTCTCACACTCGACCAGACATTGCCTTCGGTGTTAGTCTCGTAAGTTAGTATATGCACAGTCCTTGTCAAGGACATTTGAATGGTTGTCTATAGAATTTTGAGATACTTAAAGCAAACACCAGGAAAAGGGCTATATTTAAAAAAAAATGAGTGATCGAAAAGTCGAAGTTTTCACGAACGCTGATTGGGCTGGAGCAATCGACGACAGAAAATCCACATCTAGTTATTGTACTCTCCTATAGGGTAACTTGGTAACATGGCGAAGTAAAAAACAATCTGTTGTTGCAAGGAGTAGTGTAGAAGCATAGTACAGGGCTATGGCCCATTGAGTGTGTGAAGTCATTTGGATAAAAAGACTACTTGAAAAGTTGAAGATAAAGTATGAACATCCTATTCAACTATTGTGACAATAAATCCACCATCAGTATAGCTCATAATCTCGTTCACCATGACAGAACAAAGCATGTAGAAGTGGATCGTTACTTCATTAAAGAAAAGATCAATGGAGGAATTATCTATATATCAAGTATGTGCCTACTAATCAACAGTTGGCTGACATACTTACAAAGGGATTGACAGAGCAAGTGTTTGATTTCCTATTAGACAAGCTTGGACTCATCAACATCTACAGTCAAGCTTGAGGAGCTTGAGGGGGAGTGTAGACAGAATTATTAAGGAAATCAAATCTAAATAAAAATCAAATCATTATGATTTGATTACAGCTGTAGGATCTTTATATGCATATATACTTTCCTTGTTTATAGGATTTAGTTTATTTTATATTTGTCTTTTATTCTGTACAGCCTATAAATGTACATTATTCTTCTCAAAATCAATATACAAGATATATTCTCTCATAATATTTTTACATTAGTATTTTGCCAATATTCAGCCCATGAAAGCCACATCACACACTTGTGAAATTGGCCTGAAGCAAAGCACCTCTAGTACATCTCCAAGCAACAATTGACCACTTTAGTTTTCCCATCAGTTTGTGGGTGGTAGGCGGTGCTATGACGAAGGTCAATGCCTTGTAAGCAAAATAACTCCACCCACAGATGATTTAAGAACACCCGATCACGATAAGAAATGATGGAACGCGGCACCCCATGTAACTTGACTATCTTTTATAAATGCTAAGGCATAAATGCTAATACTTGCTCAGACGATCAACTACCACCAAAATGGACTCCTAATTTGGGCAACCCTTCAATGAAGACCAACTACAAATCATCCCACATCTGATTTGGTAATGCAAGGGGTTGTAAGAGGCCAGCTCAAGACACTGCCAAGTGTTTGTTACGTTGACAAGCATTGCGATCCTTCACAAAGTCACATATGACCTTCTTCATTCCCACTCAATACACATCGGCAGCCAGCCTTTGATAAGTCTTCACCCCTACCGTGGCCTCCCATAGGAGAACAATGGTATTCCCTCAAAAATTTAGGTATCAACGACAAAGTCGTGACAAAACCATTCACCCTTTATAGCGCAACCTACTTTGCTCCAAACTTAAATTTATTCAACTAGTTTTTTTCTACTTTTAAAATTGAATCTTCTGATTTAAAAAAAAACCCTCATTTTTGCCAAAAAAAAATATATATAATTTTTTATATTTTAGCTTTCAAACATATAGCTCAAAATTGAGAACATCTTGCTGTGATAGATGATTCAAAGAAAAATGTAAAATCTGTTGATTCTCAAGAATAAAAAAAATAAAAAAGAGAGAAAACATAATAGTAGTAGCAGCTTAGTCAATATTAACTGCTACAGCACATAAACACTATTTTAGTAACATTATGTATCATAACCGTAGGAAAATCTATACAAGTGTGACAAACAATAAACTTTAAAAAAAAATCGTTGCAAATACTACAAATTGACATCATATGCTTGGGTCACATTTGGAAAATAAGATTGGATTAGATAAGATAATTTTTATTATGTAGTTTTGTTGTGAAATTTGAGTGGATATTGAAAAAATTAATACAACAACCTATATAATCCCCCACTAGGAGATAACTTAATCCCATTAAAAAACTTGGGATAATTTATTCTGTCCAACCCCCTTAGTATTAAGAAAAAAAAATCACATCTTTGCATCTAACTTATTTTCTTCTAGATTATTGTTGGCAAATGATTAACCCACTTATTCTTCTATATATTCTCTTATATTCTTTAATTCAATCCAATCCAATCTAATCCCATTTTCCAAATGTAACCTTGCAGTAAAATATTCACTATTAGATGCAGTGCACTTCTCCAACCAAAAAGAATAGAACTCAAACTATATTACATGTAACAGAAAACTAACCTGAGATACAAGTGAGAGGCTTTGGACTGAAGCTCGAAGTGTATCAGGCACTCTCATTGTTTCAGTTATTACCCATGGCCTGCAGTCAATATGTAAGAAACAAGCATCTAAGCAAGCAGCGAAAAAAACTGCATCACATCCAAATTCTAGTTCAATGTAGACTTTCTTAGCTATAGTCAGCTCTCAATTATATTGCTTAGGGCCATGGCGTACAAGACAGTTAACATATACAGTTGGACATTGAATGTTTTCGTGAATTCCATGATAAGGTAGCATCTAGCATGATATCAGGGAAATTTCATAATCGCATTAAGAAGTCTATCTCCACATGCTCTTCGATCAGTTCACACTTCCAGTTGAGAAAACAAGAATTTTGGTAGAAATGTTTTTACTAAAAACTAAATAAAAGAATCATTAAATCCCAAACCAAAGATTTTGTGAAATTACCTTCCACTTGAAGACACGATAATATGATCTGGATCCTCCAAAAAGTTACACAACTTCTCATAGTTTCTTTGGTTGTCCAACAGAATACAGCCTCGAGTACAAATATCTGATGACAAACTGGGAAAAACAAATGCTTGAGATGTGACCGACACCTTTTTTTCTATAAACTCCATGATTGCTGTACGGGACAAGTCTTTGTCAAGATTTTCAATAAAAACGAAATAGTTTCCAACTCCGCCAAAGTCCATGTCTTGCCCGTTCTTTTCATGAGGACGACCAATAGCCCCTGCTTTCCAAACACAAATGCAGAAAAGAGACGTGACAAAACCATCTTAACATGATATGATCAGAGAATCTATTCAACATGAGCTAAAGGCAAAGTGTACAGACAATTGGATGACAAGGTATCACTCAAAAACCACTCGGTACACTTTGTTCCCTGCACAAATCACATAAAATACAAGATAAGGCAACAAGACATGCACTTATTTTCCAGTCTGAAGTTATTCAGTTGTTATAGCTAGTTACAGAACCCAACAATTAAGAATGTTATACATTATTACATGCCTGCTCTAAATGGTGAGAAAAACTAAGCTTGTGCGAAATTTTCAACATTGGGGCTTCCCCGTGATCATTGTGAGTGACACCTGTGGTGACTTGACGACAAGAACCAGTTTTAAGTTTCTCTTTCACCTTGTTTAAAAAAGAAGCTACAACCGGATCTATTTCCTTCCTAAGCTGAACTCTGCAAATTTGTTCAAGACGTTCAGCAGTCATATGCCCAGCCACTGGACCATGTAGCCACGAAAGAACAAAAGTGCACAAACACTCTTCTTCTCTGTTTGCAAAGGAATGTTCACAATGACCCACCTATAGAAATAGACCAGATCGGAATGTAAGCATTATTTAGATAAATTTACAGATATAAGAAGTCTTCTCAAGAAAGAGCAGCTCAAATAAATGTGCTATCACCCACGCGTATCCATTTTGTTCGTATGTGTATCATTGCTAGAGTAAAGAGAAACAAATCAATCAAGGACATAAGTGTAGCTTAGTCAAAAAGAAACTCCAATAAATGTGACTCGGTTTCATATTGAATAAATTAAAAACTAGAAACAAAACATCTATTATACCTCTTACCAAAGAAACCACCTTTTATCCAAAATGACCAGCAGTTTCAAGATTTGCACACGTGAATCAAGTAAACCCCACAAACAAATAATAACACACCCATTTCACGAAAAAAAAAAACAGAATACAGATTTTAAGAGCAGCCTTCAGAACTTTTGAAGGTTTCTTTCATATTTTCCTCTCTTTCTCGTTAAACAAACACAACAAGTGACTAACCCCTTCAACAATTGCGTCGTAGAAGCGAATGTCATCGGTCCTGAAGTGATGGGAAGCGCACACAAGCAAGCCTTGAACAACCTGAGAGCACTCGGAGTCCTGAAGCTGAGAAGAGACGGGTCTAAACCTGGAAGCGAAGTCACTAAGATGTTTAATGTCCCTAAACTCGCCTGCTCGGAAAACGTTGTCGTTATCATCAGGGAAATTACAGTACTTGATTCTGAGAACGTCGCCGGAATCCCCCTCGACCAGAACCCGAACGCTGTACCATGCATCATCAGGGTAGGACCGGAACTCCAAACGGGCTTCTTCATCGTCGACCATCACTTTTCACCCGTTTCTGGGTTCTGGGTTTGTGTCGTATTAGGATTTTGGCAGAGTCTTGTTCCGATTCTACAGGTTCTGGGATTGTGTCAGTTATGTAATATTATTTGGATTTTAGAGGTTTCGAATGGGCCCTTCTTTTTGCCGTGGATGTGGGCGTGCGCCGTTTAGAGTACGCAGTGGCATAGCGTGGCAGCACAGATAGCTCCCACCTCTCTACTACTCTACTCGGCTATTCTTTTCCAATTCTGCTACAAACTATAATATCCAATTCTGCTATCATTAAATTGTGGAGGGACCTCGGCCTCGCTATATAAATTGTGAAAGGGTCTTTTTCTTTTTTCTATTTTTTAAAATAAATTATTCATAAATTTCTAAACTTTTTCATTAATATTTATAGCACAATTTTTTTTATGAACTCTAATCACATTTAAATTTCAATGTTGCTGTTATATTATATAATTTTTTTTATAAGTATATATACTAGATACAACAATAAATTTATATTAATATCATATAAATTTTAAATAAATATCTTATTTTAATTAAATAATTTATTTATTTTTGTTTAATTTTATATTTGTTCTAATTTTTTGACAACAAGAGATTAAATATTATATATTTAATGTAATATTAAATATTATAAGTAAATTTTAAATTTAAGTTTCTTGCTAGTTTTTAAAAAAAAAAATTTGTTATTAATTGACAGTAAATTATATTATATGTTTGATATGATATTATTCTAATAAGTAAGTTTAAGTTTAATTAAATTTTATTTAAGTTATAAAACGTTTGATTTTATTATTTTTAAATAATTATCATTGTAAAATATCTCAAAAATATCATATTTTAATTTGTTTAATTATTTATTATTTTTAAATAATTATCATTGTAAAATATCTCAAAAATATTATTTTTTAATTTTTAAAATTTTTTATTTTATTTTATTTAAGTTTAAGTGTTTACAAACTACCATTAAATATAAAAATATTCTGTTAAAGTTAATATTAAAAAATAAAAAACTATTAAAACTAAGAATTTCCGTTATCTACACACTATATGAATTTATATTAGAAAACATTAAAATTTAAATTTAAAACATATTATTATGTTAATTCAAAGTAATTAAAGGTCACTATACACTTTAAATTTTACATATTAATGTTATATAAAAAAAATATTATTTATATTATTATCTTGAGCATATTTTGTGCAATATTATTTGTTATTTAGGTCATCTTAAGATGTGCAACACCACATAATTTATCATTCAAAAAAAAATTTATTGAAGTTTACATAATATATACTTTTTTTGCCATATTTTGATGAATATGAACATGCATATTTGCATGGTATATAAATAACAAAAAAAAGAGTAATATTAAGTGTAATTTCCACTATATAAGAAAAGTAGAGGGAAAAAGTTGTGAATGCAAAATTAAAGAGCTTTGCATTTGAAACTTGGAGTGTCGTTTGCTTCACAAATATAGTGGCTAAGGTTGTGTTTTTGCTTGTAATTAAAAGCATAAAGTAAGTAAAAGTTGTCCAAAAGAATAGAACTAAAAGGAAAGTGTTTCCATTGTAGAGTTTAAAACTGTAAAAAGTATCTCATGGAGTTGAAAAATAAATGTAAAACTTGTATAGTGGAAGACGATATGTAATCTTGGGTTTTAGAATCAGGGGTCACTAACCATGTTTGTGTTAGTTTTCATATATCAAATCAGAGATTATACGCAGCGTAACAACAATCAAAATTGTTAATTTAATCCTACAAGATTTATAGATCTACTTCTTCACATACATATATATATATTGAATCAAAAAGATAAATAGAAAAATTATCTCAAGTCTTTCCTTGCTGCTATTTTTTTGTACGGCAAAATCCTTGAAATCTCACACTAAGATCTTCCAAAATATTCTCAACACACAAAGAACGAGTGTGGGCTCGTTATACAAAACAATAAGCAAAATATATTTAGCAGATGTTCTCAACACATGAGATCTGATAAAGTTTGGACCTGAATTTGTGAAGAACAATGACATATGCTTGTAGCACTGTTCTATTTCTCTCAGGGAGATTTCACGATATATTTTCTATCTCTGAAAAAGTATCACTCTGGAAAAACTGATCTTCTATATTTAATATATCAAATATATTAAAAATAAATAATATTAGTTATTTTAAACAATTTAAAAATAACTAATCAGTTATCAGATTTTTGTTTAAATAATAATATTTTAATCATATTAAAATATATAATTATTTATTTAATATTTAAACAACTAAAATTGTTGAATAAAGATTCTTCTAGAATCTTCTTGTGTGTGTAGCACAGTGTCTGTGCACTGTGCTACATGCCCAACTCATGCCAGGGAGGGCATGTGATTTTTTCAATTTTCATCATTATTTAAATACCAAAAATCTCAAAAATAAATTAATTCAAAATTAATTATAGTTTTGCTAAATCAAATACTTAATTAATTACACATAATTATACAATAATTATGTTTATTGCATAGAAAAAATTTTACTTATCAAATAAGTTATTTTGCTCATTTTTGTATTTATCTTTATCATTGTTTGTTTGAGCTATTTCAGGGACCATGGACCTATAACATTAAGCTCCAATAATTAAATATAAATAATTAAACTATTTAATCATAATAGTTAATTTATTATTTCTGATATTTCTCCACTATAAATTTAGAATTGAACTATTTATGTTATAGATATACTTTTACAAAAATCTTATTTTAAGTTGTCCATTGATATAATCATCTTACAATAGTTCAACCCTCTAATTAATTAGTTCATAAATTAGAATGGAAGAATTACCATTTTACCTTTCTAATTTACTTCTTATTCCTTAAGTACTATTAATTCACTAGTGAATAATTAATCTATAATCTAATTATAGATTTGAGCTCAAAATCATTCAATTCCATAATTAACCCTTAAGGGAACCAATATACGATCTATTAGGAAAGATTAGATTCTGTATTGTTGATACATGTTCCCAGCCATCCATGATATTAAATCTCAAAAACAAAAGTCGTTAGCCTCAATCTATGAAGAGACCTTAACGAATGAATCAAAAGATCTAATAAACATAAACAGGAGTTCATGAACACTGAGGATTTAGGTTGATCTATAAATGATCATCAGTTATGATATGAATTACAAATATTTATTATTAAATAGTTTTTGGATAAATACTTTTATTCATATCGGTCATTATCATATATAATCATATTATATAAAGCACATTTACCAAGATGTGTTACCACATCAATAATCTGAATCTAGATTATTTGTATCAATCATGATACTCAGTAAACCGTACTTACAACCCTAATTAAATAATTCCATAACTTTAATTTGTTGTTGACTATTTTTATTCATCCATGTGATCTTAATTCTCTTGTACTAATACAAGATCACATTCTCAATAATAAATATGAAAATTTTCTGATATTTACAAAGAAATTATTCAAACAATAATTTAAATAATCTAAATATAATAATAATAGACTATTGTATTTATTTATTCATTGAAATAATAAATGTCTTTTACATGCTTTTAGGACATACTCCTAACAGTTTGTTCCTCTATGCACATACTTAAGTCATCAAGGGAACTTGCTGATGGCGTAGTGACTATGCGAGTTGGAAGTGGTGCGCTCGTTTCGGCAAGAGCTAAGGGAACAGCCCGTTTATATTTTGGGAACAATTATCTTATTTTTAATAATATTTATTTTATTCCTAGATTTTATAGAAACTTAGTTTCTTTATCTATGTTGCATGAACAATTTTGTATATTTCTTTTAATAATGATGTGATTGTTATTTCGAAGAATGGTTTTAAAATTTGTCAAGCAAAACATACAAATGGACTGTATATGCTCAAACCTAATGAACGAACGCTAAATAACTCGGAATTATTTAAAGTAGTGAAACTACAAGGAAACAAAAGACAAAAGGTTTCAAATGAGGATTACATATGTCTTTGGCATCTTAGACTTGGTCATATAGAAATAGACAGAATAAACTGGTTAACAAAAGATGGACCTTTGAGAGAAATGGGAGTTGGAACTCTTCTGATTGTGAGTCCTTTCTAGAAAGCAAAATGATCAAACGTTCTTTCTCAACAAAAGGCAAGAGAGCCAAAGAACCTTTTGGAGCTTGTACATAGTGATGTTTGTGGTCCAATCAATGTACAATTAAGAGGTGGGTATGAGTACTTCGTCGCCTTTATTGACGATTATTCAAGATATGGTCATACTTATCTAATGCTTAGGAAATTTGAAACCTTTGGTAAGTTTCAAGAATTCAAAGTTGAGGCTGAGAAGTAATTAGGTAAGACTCTTAAAACACTTCGATCAAATTGAGGTGGTGAATATTTGGATTTAGAATACAAAGATTTCATGTTGAAGCATGGTATTCTATCCCAACTCACAACACTTGGAACGCCACAGCAAAATGGTGTTTCAGAAAGAAGAAACATGACATTGTTGGACATAGTCGAGTCTATGCTAAGCTACTCTTCGCTTCCTCTCTCATTCTGGGGATATGCACTTCAAACGGCGACTTACATTTTGAATGTGATCCCATCTAAGACCATAAACAAAACGTCACTGGAACTGTGAAATGAAAACAACCCTAGTTTGCACCATTTCTTTGACTTAGAATCAGGGAAACTTGATTCGAGGTCTGAAGTATGCATTTTTGTGGGCTATGCTCTAGAAACAAGAGGTGGTTACTTATATAGTCCCAAGGACCAAAAGGTATTTATTTCAACAAATGCAACATTCCTTGAACACGGTTATATGAATAACTATAAACCTCGGAGCAAAGTGGTATTGGAGGAACTCACAACTGATAAGATTCCACCACATTCATCGTCATCATTAAATGATAAATACAGAATCGAGGAAACCACTATTCTTGAAAAGAAAACCCCAGTGCAACATCGTAGTGGGAGGATTGTGAGACAACCTGTTGGCTACGAACATGAGGCGCGTGTCCTTGTTTCTAATACAAACAAGGATGTCATTAACCTTCAAATGGGCTATGGATGATCCTAAAAAGGAGAAATGGCAAAAAGCCATAAACCAAGAAATGCAATCCATGTATTCTAATTTGGTTTGGAAACTTGTAGACCCATCTGAAGATGTCAGGCCCATTGGGTGCAAATGGATATACAAGAAGAAAAGAGGTGTAGATGGGAAAGTGGAGACTTTCAAAGCAAAGCTAGTAGCCAAAAGTTACACTCAGAGAGAATGTGTTAATTATGAAGAAACATTTTCTCTTATGGCCATGCTGAAATCCATTCACATTATCTTATCGATAGCTGCCACATATGATTATGAGATATGGCAGATGGACATCAAAACAGTCTTCCTCAATGGCTGTCTTGATGAAAGTATCTATATGGTACAACCAGACAGGTTCATCAAGAATGGGAAAGATCAAAAGGTGTGTAAGTTTCTGAAATCCATTTATGGATTAAAGCAAGCATCTAGATCTTGGAATATCACCTTTGATGAAACAATTAAAACATATGGCTTCGAACAAAATATCAACGAAGCATGTGTATATAAATATATCAAAGGAAAAGTTGTAGTTTTCCTAGTTCTTTATGTGGATGACATTCTCCTCATAGGCAACGATGTAGAGACACTATCAAATGTAAAGAAGTGGTTAGCCAAAAAGTTCCAAATGAAAGATTTAGGTGAGTCGAACTATGTTCTGGGAATCCAAATTCTAAGGGAGAGGAAAAACAAACTCTTGGTACTTTCTCAAGCTAATTATATAGATAAGGTGTTTGAAAGGTTCTCTATGGAGAATTCCAAGAAAGGTTAGTTACCAATTCTCGTCATGCTTTCTTTTTTATTCACGATTATATGTTATGGATTCCTCGCAAGATATGGAATTCCTTTTTCCAAAGAACAATGTCCAAAGACACCTCAGGAGGAAGAGGACATGAGAAAGTATTCCTATGCTTCAACAGTTGGGAGTCTTATGTATGTTATGTTTTGTACTAGGCTTGACATATGCTATGCAGTAGGGATTGTGAGTCGTTATCAATCAAATCCTGGTTTAGAACACTAGATTGTAGTAAAGCAAATTCTCAAGTATATTAGGAGAACGAGATATTATATGCTTGTACATTCAAGGGATGAGTTAAACCTTACTGGATACACTGATTCTGATGTCCAATTAGATAAAGACTGTCATAAGTCAACATCTAGGTCAGTGTTCACTCTTGATGGAGGAGTTGTAGTCTGTAGAAGTATTAAACAATCTAGTATAGCAGATTCAACTGTGGAAGTTGAGTATATATCTGTAACGCCCTACTACCTTAGAGTCGTTACTAAGTGAGTTTAAAATGTGCAATTAACTCGCTCAGCGAGGTTTTTAGAACCTCTCCGTACTCATGGCTGGTTGACTTTCTCTTTGCCCTTACCTGCAACACAGAGCACCCATGAGCCGAAGCCCAGCAAGAAAACTCATACAGCACACAACATATGCATATCATACAATCATTGTAGCAAATAACCCATATCTAATCAAACAGTCCATAAGATTTAAACACATATACGGCCATGCCGTCCCAGAGGCGTTACCAAAGCCTGGGATCTCGGTCTACACCGTAAGGATATCCCATGTATACATTGGGGTCTCACCCTAACCACAAGCACTCCATGTGCTAAGTGGTATTCCCGGCCCCACTGCCGTTCTCGGCCCTTCGCCGTTCCCGGCTCCTTTGCCACTCTTTTTGCTATAACCACATTTAGCATTCTCAAACAACAATCAAACATATAATAATTCATTTAAAGCTACATCCTAGCAATGATACAATCTAGGGCCGTGCCCTGCAACCACACTATGGGCCCATGCCCTGCTCTACGGGTGCTACAATTTTCTTACCTGTATCCCGAGCTTTCCGATGCACCAAGGTCACAAGCATGGTCCTCTATCACGAGCCTCTCCAAAATCCTCAATCAAGAATCTGGCTTGAACTCTTCTCAATTCCAGCCTCCAACCTCTTTCCTCTTGATTATCCTAACTCTGAACAATCCTAGCTTAAACTTGATTTTGTTTGCCTCAAACCCCTTGAATTTCCTCCTAGGTCTCAAGTTTCAGCCCTCCTTCTTGCTTCCCTTTCTTTCTAGCCTTTTCTTCCAATTTTTAGCTTAAACCAATATATGACCAAGTGTTATACGTGAACCATCCTTCCCTTCAGCTCAAACTTATCTATCCTTAGCCAATTGACCATTCTACCTTTCCCTAGAAATTCTCTCCTAACTAAACCTCAAGGGCACTCTTGTCCTTTCACCTATATTACAATTCTACCATTTTTCCATCTGAACTTGTTACTCTCAGTAGTTACTAATGGTTACACAGGTTACTCAATCACCAATAACCATTAACCACTAATTTCTCAAATTTACAAGATTCCCAAAGTACCCCTAGGCTCCTCCCGAGCCGGGTATAAAATCCCATTATGACTTTTAAATTAACTAGCTCTCTAGGACCGTCTCGGCACGTGCATCACATTAATATCACCACACTCACGTGGTACAAATCACATAATACAATTATCACATTTATGCCCTCAGTGGGCTAAAATTACCAATTTACCCTTATCACGCAAACGGGGTCCACATGCATATTTATACCACCTAAACATGCATTCTAATCACATATTCATTCAAATCCATATATTATCATGTTAATTCACTTATTGCCCTCCAGGCACGCTAATCAAGGTCCTAAACCTTACTTAGCAACTTGGGGTGTTACAATAGCAGCTTGTGAAGCAGCTAAGGAAGAGGTTTGGTTGAGAAAGTACTACATTGATCTGGAAGTAGTTCCATATATGGATAAGCCACTAATTTTGTATAGTGACAACAATGGAGCAGTAGCTAACTCCAAAGAACCTAGAAGTTACAAGAGAGGAAAGCATATAGAAAGGAAATACCTTCTGGTTAGAGAGATTGTGCACATAGGTGATGTGACTATTATGAAGATAGCGTCAGAACAGAACCTAGCATACCCATTTACCAAGATACTTCCTGCAAAGTCGTTTATGGGTCATGTATGCAACATGTGACTAAGAGAGATGTCTCACTTGCTTTGAGGGCAAGAGGGAGATTGTTAGGATTAATGCCCTAAAACCATGTAAAGATATTTTATTGATTTAAATAAAAATACAATTTGATTATATTTGAATGTTATAATTATTGGTTAAATTCATTATATAATAATATCAAGAAAATTCCTTATTCATTCATGAGAATAAGATCTTGTATTAGTACAAGAGAATTAAGATCATATATAATGAATAAAATAGTCAGTAACATATTGAAGTAATGAATCTCTAATGAATGGTTACTAGTGCAGTTTACTAAACATACAAGATGCAAGTGATATAGATTCAGATTACTGATGTGAATAGACATATTAGTAACGGTGTTGTATATAATAAAGATTATATATGATAGGACCGATGAGAATTAATTATCTTTATAAATTTGTCGTTTGACATAAAGATTTAATTCTTATCATAATAGATAATCATTTGTAAATTAGTCTAAATCCTGAGTATTCATGAATTCCTATTTGTGTTTATTGTATCTTTTGATTCACTCGTTAAGGTTTCTTAGTATAATAAGGCTAATGACTTTTATTTTGGAGATTCAATATCATGAATGGTTGGGAACATGATTTACAATAATGAAATTCATACTTTTCTAACAGATCGAATATTGGTTCTCTTAATAGTTAATTCTGGACCTCAATAGTTATTGAGCTCAAATCTATAATTTGATTATAAATTAATTATTCACTAGTGAATTAATGGTACATAAGGATCAAGAGGTAATTAGAAGGGTAAAACGATAATTTTAACCAGCTCTAATTAACGAACCAATAAATGGAGGATAGAACAACATTTATTGATTATATAAATGAACTACAAGAGAAAACTCAGTAAATATAATTCTATAAATACTTAGAGTGCAATTCCATATTTATAGTGGAGTAATCATGAATTAATAATTAAGATTTTTATATTAAAGAGTTTAAGTAATAATTTGGTTTATTGGAGCTTCGTATTATAAGTCCATGGTCCCCAGATCACATCTGTCTTACATTGTCAAGGGTAAGAATGTCAAAAGAAAGATTTGTAGAAAGAAAGACTTAATTGCAAAGGAATTAATTTTCCAGGGTAATGAAATAATTATGTGATAGTTATGGGTAATTGATTAATTATGAATGAATTAATTATTTATTTAACTATATAGTTTTTATTTTGAAAAACTATATGTTAAAATAAATATTAATCATGTTTGTGTTAATATAAAGAGAGATTAATAATTATCTTATTTATAATAAGATATTTATTTATTTAAAACTGATATTTTAAGAAAGAGTCAATTTTGAATTAACTAATATTTATTTTGGTATAAATATATTGTCTTACATATTAATTAAACAAACAAATGAGAAAATTAGGGAAAACCCTAATGTGGCTCATGTCGCTCACTGTATTGCATAGTGAGTGGCGCCACAGAGGGATATTCCATATCTCTGGGATTTGAATTTTGAATTTCAAATAATTTGTTTATTTAATTATTCTTTTTAAATATGATTTAAATTAAATAATTAAATAGGTTATAACTGATCAATTTTATTTTAAATAAAATAAAATAAAGATGAATTAAATTAGTTTATTATCTTTATAAACCTAAAAGGAAGCGGTGCTTTTCAATAAGTGGCTTTACATAATTTTTGACTGTCATACTCTCTCATAAAAAGAAAGTGATAGTTTTTCTAAACTTGAAAACTATTTGAAATCTCCTCTCTCAATCAAACCTCTATAGATCTCATGTGTTGAGTACATCTAGAAACTTCTAAATCAACATTTTGAATCTTATGTGCCCACACACGCCTTTGTGTGTTTGAGAATTGATCTGGAAGATCAAGGTGTGAGCTTTCATAATCTAGATAAGAAGATCATTTATTTATACAAAAAGATTTGTGGATTCTTGATAGGCTACAAGAGGTAATATATATTCTATTTGTATGTGATTTAATATATCTATATATGTATGATTCTAACTGGTATTAATAATTTTTTTTTAAAACACTCATTCTATTGCGTAACTCTGATTAACACTTTTAATACCAACAATAAGCTCATTTATACCCCTTAGGGTAAGAGGGCAGTATACATATAGTGTATGAAGAGGTAATTGGGTGATAAGGAGGTTTTGGTTAGGGGTTTGCTCTCCATAAACTCTCTCTTGCATTTGCATTTGATCGTGTGGGTTGTTCTTGTATTTTCTACAGATTTAGAGTGGTAATGATGGTTCAAGGAGATGGAATGTCCAACATTGGAAGTATGTTCTTCATTGTGTAATTAGTGCTCTAAATAAATGCTTTGGTCTTGGATGATAATATGAGCATTGAATGTGTTAATGACGATTTGTTGGTATGCTCATAGAGTCGTAAATCTATCAACCCACAATCCTTTGTTGTTTAATATGATCTCTTCTTCGTGAATATGTGTCAAATGCCTCACCATGACTGCTATTATGTTCTTTACAAGCTAAGAAACTTGTTGAAATGGTTCCCATAGGCAATGTCAAAATGTATGCGGTTTTTTCGCTAAATTTTAGTTAGATTTTGTCTCTATGAGATGGATTTAGTTTTGAACCATTAAAATATAAAGTCTCAAATGGTAATCGAAAGAACAATATAAGAATGAGAGAATTAAAAAATAAAAATAGATAAATAATCAATGGTAATGTTGTATTATTTGTGCCAAAATCTAAACTCCTTATATTGTGTGGTTAATGCCTTATTTGTAGGGATAGAGTCTCCTCTTATACAATGATGTGTCCCATTTTAAGAATATGACCAAAAAAAGAACATGGGGGACTTGTATTGCTTGCAGCATTATGTTGGTAGGGCGAGTTTTGACACTGTTTAGGATTGTGACCCCCTATTTAGAATGTGATCATCTTGTGGCAGACTTCTCTATAACGGTGTTAATCTTTCCCTTGGGCTATGCGAGCAAACTCCTCACACGCTTAGTGTGCTACACAGCTCATGCCTTCACCATTCCACCAACTCAGATGAGATTACATGGATAAGAATTAATTTTTAATGAATTTTTGGTATATTGTTAAGTTTTTTTTAGTACTAGATACAAGCAACGTGCAATGTACGTTTGCTTGGTTTTATTTAAAAAAATTATTAGTTATTTTTATTAAGTTTTTATGGTTGTCATATAAATTTCAAATAAATAAACAATATTATATAAAAGAATGACATAAACATATTAAAAGAAAATATAAACCAAAACATTGTTTATGATTTTTTTTTAATATATTTATATGATATGATAACATTTTAGATCATAAACTACCATATTTAAGGTACAAAACATTTATGATATTATTCAAATTACACATTAATGATTGGAGAAGAAGCTTGTTTATTATTAATAGAAGACAATGTTAGGATTAATGTCCTAAAAGCATGTAAAGACATTTTATTGGTTTTAAATAAAAGTACAGTTTTATTATATTTGAATGTTATAATTATTGTTTGAATTAATTATATAATAATATCAAGAAAATTCCCTATTCATTCATGGGAATATGATCTTGTATCAGTACGAGAGAATTAAGACCATATATAATGAATAAAATAGTCAGTAACATATTAAAGTAATGAATCTTTAATGAATGGTTACTAGTACGTTTGCTAAGCAAACGAGATGCAATTAATCTACATTCGGATTACTAATGTGGATAGACATCTTAGTAAAGGTGTTGTATATAATAGAGATTATATATGACAGAGCCAATGAGATTATCTTTATAAACTTGCTGTTTGATATAAAGATTTAATTCTTGTCATAATAGATGATCATTTGTAGAACAGTATAAATCATGAGTATTCATGAACTCCTGTGTTATGTTTATTGGATCTTTTGATTCACTCATTAAGGTCTCTTAAAATAATGAGGCAAATGACTTTTGTTTTGGAGATTCAATATCATGGATGGTTGGGAACATGAATTACAATGTTGGAATCCATGCTTTCCTAACGGATCGAATATTGGTTCCCTTAAGGGTTGATTCTGGAACTGAATAGTTATTGAGCTCAAATTTATAATTAGATTATAGATTAATTATTCGCTAGTGAATTAATGGTACTTAAGGCAATTCCATATTTATAGTGGAGTAATCATGAAATTAATAAATAAAATTATTAGATTAAAGAGTTTAATTAATAATCTGGCTTATTGGAGCTTCGTATTATAGGTCCATAGTCCCCAGATCACCTCTGTCCTACACTGTCAAGGGTAAGGATGTCAAAAGAAAGATTTGTAAAGAGAAATGACTAAATTGTAAAGGAATTAATTTTCTAGGGCAAGAAAATAATTTTTTGATATTTATGGGTAATTATTTAATTGTGAATTAATTAATTATTTAACTATATAGTTTTTATTTTGAAAAATTATAGGTTAAAATTAATATTAATCTTGTTTGGATTAATATAAAGAGAGAGGATAATAAATATCTTATTTATAATATGATATTTATTTATTTAATTTAAAACTGATATTTTAAGATAAAGTTAATTTTGAATTAATTGATATTTATGTTTGGATAAATATCTTGTCTTAAAAGTTGATTAAATAAACAAATGAGAAAATTAGGGCAACCCTAATAGGGCTGGGTGACACACACTGTAAAATATAGCGTGTGGCGCCTAGCATCAGGGATTTTTATCACTAGGATTTGAATTTTGAATTTCAAATAAGTTTGTTTAATCAGTTATTTAATTATTTTTTTAAAATATGATTTAAATAAAAATATCTAATCAGTTTTTAATTTGAATTATGTTTTAATTAAATAAAGATTATTTAATTAGATTAAATATCTTTATAAGTCTGATAGTATGTAACTTTCAAAAAAAGAAATTATTATTATTTTGAATAATAAAAATACAGACACTCTCTCAAAAGAGATAGTTTTCTCTAAATATGAAAACTATTCTAAATCCTCTCTCTATCAAAAACTCTCTAGATCTCATGTGCTGAGTACATCTAGGGAGTCACATAATCAACATTTTGAATCCTACGTGCCCACACACGTCCTTGTGTGTTTGAAGATTGGTTTGGAAAATCAAGGTGTGAGATCTCAGAACATTGGATAGAAAGATCGTTGATTTATACAAAAAGACTCAAGGACACTTGATAGGCTACAAGAGGTAATCCCTGATCTATTTGTATGTGATTTAATATTTATATATGTGTATGATCCTGGCTGGTATTAATATTTATTAAAATGGGTCCATATATTCTGATGCGTACCTTTGATTTGATCATTTAATACCAACAGATAAATGCTATTTTAATTTCTTATATAGTTACACAGTCATACATTTAGGGAAAATACCATTTTGTCCCCTGTGTTTTGACCGGATACTCGATTGACCCCTATGTTTTGTTAAATGACAAAACAGACCCTCTATTTTGCAAAATGGAACAATATGATACCCTAAGCCCGATTTTAGTCAAACAATTTTTCAATATGACTGAAATACCCTTGGTTTTTTTTTTCAGTTGTTTTTTTAATTCCTTTAATGAATTTTCTTTTTTCTAATACATAAAAAAAATTTAAATAAAAAGGAAATATATTTGAAAAGTAAGAAGTTAAAAGTAAAAAATTTCTAATTTCGAACCCAGGTGAGCTTCTCCTTTGTCTTCATCTTCAGGCACTCGTCGAACACAGACGAAGGTCTAGTGTAACGACCCAAAATCACTAATATGGCTTAAGGGCCTTGATTTGTGTGTTGGGAAGGCATAATTGACCCGTGAGTGAATTTATTGATTTAATGCATGATTATATGATAGACATGCTTGTATGATTATTTGAATGTAAATGTTATATCTGTGAGAACCACATTATTATGTGGGTAGATTTGCAGTGAGCGACTTGAGGCGATCCTAGGGAGCTAGATAGCGGGAAAAGTCACAACGAGGCTTAGTATTTGACTTTGGATAAGTCAGGGGTATTTTAGGTATCGGGTAGTTATTTAGACTATTAGGTTATGGAAATAAATATATGGAGATATATTTGAGGATAGAAAGCTTAGGCGGGAATATTGGGGAAAATTACCGTTTTGCCCTCGGGGACGTTTCCGGTACCCCGAGTGTAACGCCCTACCTCCTTAGAGCCGTTACTAAGTGAGTTTAAAACGTGCATGTAACTCGCTAATCGAGGTTTTAAGGTAAATGTGTAATTAAATCATAAACAGAGACATAAACTTTGAAAATAATTCCATTTACTGAAATTCATAAGACAATTAACATTTGGGATCCCAAAATACTGTTTATAAATATTTACAACTCAAAATATATTTAAAGTCAACTAAACGACAAAATAGGATTCTTTACAAACAACTTCCAAAAATACCCCTGGCCGTGGCAGCCAGGCAGACCAGACATGTATGCGTCGTGTCACGCTCTCCATACTCATGGTCGGTTGACTTTCTCCTTGCCCTTACCTGCACCAAAGAGCACCCGTGAGCCGAAGCCCAGCAAGAAAACTCCACATAAACAGATAACATGCGCATATGAACCATTTAGCATATAACTAATTTGTCCATAAACTAAACACATACGTCCATGCCGTCTCAGGCGCTTACCAGGCCTTGAGTTGCCGTCTACACCGTAAGGATATCCCAGGTATCCTTTAGGGTCTTACCCTGGCAACTCGCACTCCGCGTGATAAACGTTTCTCCCGGCCCCTTGCCTTTCTCGGCCTTCGCCGTTCCCGGCCCTAGCCGATCATTCACATATATGCATACACAACATAATTTAAACATAACTTAAACATATACTAACATATTCAATGGGCTACACCCAACACATAATCATATAGAGCCGTGCCCTGCAACACAACTATGGGGCCTCGCCCTGCTCTATGGGTACAGCAGTTTTCTTACCTGTGTCCCGAGCTTCTTGAGCACTGAACCCTCGAGCACGGTCCTCTAATCCGAGCCTCTCCGAGAACCTAGTCACAACACAAAAATAGCATCCCCATTACTAACCAATTCAAAAGCGTCTCCCAGAACCAAACCCGAGCCCTCGGGACCTCCTGGAACCCCGCTCAAAGTGGTGGAAGCGTCCCCCGAGCCCCCTGGGCAAAAGCCTAAAAACCACAATTTTCCCCTGCTCAGAAATGGCCTAGCGCCGCGGTGCCACCCTATGAGGGCCGCGGTGCCCAGAAGGGCCCCTGTCCACTGATGCAGCCTAGCGCCGCAGCGCAGAAGAACAGGGTCGCGACGCTCCTTCGCAAACCCAGAAATCTGGGTTTCTCCAAACGTTTTCCCCGAGCCAAAACACTCCCAAACCAATACCAAGGCATACCTAAGTCCCAAATTCAATTCACAAGCCCAAATAAACCATTTAACAACTCAAAAACATCAACAACAAGCTCAAACTCACAATCAAACCTACAATTCATAAATTGGTTCAAAATTCTCAAAACTTAAACCAGCCCTTGCAAAGTTTAAACCAGCCTTTAGAATTCTTAAACTAAACCAGAAATAACTTTCAAATATGCATGGAATTCATACCTCAAGATGGAATTCGACCTTGAGCCACCACCAAATCCACTTCCACGCTTGACACCTGTAACGACCCGAATTTGCTAATCAGGCTTAGGGCCTTGATTAGTGTGCCTGGAGGGCAATAAATGATTTAATATGCTAATACGTGGATTTATGTGAATATATGATAGTGATGCATGCTTAATTGAGTTAAATGTGCATGTGGGCCCCGTCTGGATATTAGGGGCATAAGTGTGATAAATGTTATATATATATGTGATATGTCTGTGCAGAACGATCCGAGACAGTCCTGGGGAGCGGTTAGCCAGAGAGTCACAACGGGGTTGAGATTCGGACTCGAGGTGAGTCGAGGGGTAATTTGGGTACTAGGTGTTATAGGATTATCAGGACATGAAAATAAATATTTGGAGATATATTTGAGGATAGAATGTCTAGGCGGGAATATTGGGGAAATTTATCATTTTGCCCTCGGGGACGTTTTGGTACCCTGAGCCTTGAGGTAACCCTTTAGACTTAAGTTAAGTAAAACAAAAAGGAGGAATTACTTAGAACTCTGGGGAAACCGACATATACAATCTTTCATAACTGAGATAACTCTTATTCTCTTCTCTTCTTTACTCTCTTAGGCAAAATCAAAGGGAAACTTTGGGAATCAACTTGAAGGTCTAAGGAGTTTCAGCTGAGAAATCTTGGGGAGCTTGGAGCTTGAGGATTGAGGATCAACTTCTGGGATTGAATTCAGCAAGTAAGCTTTAATTATAAGAATATGTCTAGAATTGCAGCTGGTTGTTAGGGTATGCATGTTAGCAAGTTTGAATTGTTCTTGAGTGATCTAGTTGAGTTTTGGAGTAGATTTTGATGGGTTTTGATGTTGTTATTGAGTTGATACTAAGCTGAATGATGGTGTTGATTATCTGGGATTGTTAGCTTGGTTTTGGTGAGGATTGGCTTGAAGAAAAGGTAGAAAACTAATGAAGAATTCTAGGTTTGGAGGTGAGGGCCGCGGCCCGTGTGCGCGCGCAGCCATGGGTGATCGAGAGGTTCATGCGCGCCGCAGCACTTGGTACGCGCGCCGCGACCCGTGTGGGGGTCAGTGTGGTGCTAGCCTCTGTTTTGAGGCTAGCCGCGGCTCTTGAGGGTGGGGCCACGACCCTTAGTGCCAGTTTGAGTTTTTAAGGGTGTTTAGGCTTGGGAACTCAATGGGTAAGGCTCGAGATGGATTTTATCACCCGGATTGATAGAATTCAAGGTCCCGGAGGTTAGGGTTATGGCTCGAAGTTATATATTGGATTAGAACTTGATGGATGGATATTGTTAATGTGTTGTGACTAGGGTTTCGGCGAGGCTCAAGTTAGAGGTCTCTGCTCAGGATATCGGTGCTCAGAGAGCTCGGGACTCAGGTAAGAAAACCCTTGTTCCCATAGAGCTTATGTGCAGGGCTGAGCCCAATGTGTTTGAATAGAATTGGTATATAGGGCTGAGCCCAATATGTTAGAACTGCGGGGCGTAGCCCTTTAACTGAATATGCTAGAATTCTGTACTCACTTGTTATGCTATGTGTATTATGATGTGAATGATCGGCTAGAGCCGGGAACGGTGTAGACCGAGAATGGCGAAGGGCCGGGAACGGCGTTGGGCACGTTGAGTGCAAGGCTGAGAACGGCAAGGGGCCGGGAGCAGCGTTGAGCACGTGGAGTGCGAGTTGCCAGGGTGGGTCCCTAAAAGGATACCTGGGATATCCTCACGGCGTGGTCCGCGAACCTAGGGCTTGGTAAATGCCTGGGACGGCTAGGCCGTATGTGTTTAGCCCATTGGTGGCCTGTTTATATGCTTGATATATGTGTTGCATATGTTATCTGTTTGTGGGTTTTCTTGCTGGGCTTCGGCTCACAGATGCTCTGTGGTGCAGGTAAGGGTAAAGAGAAGGTCAACTAACCATGAGTACAGCAGGCGTGAGGCGGCGTGTACATGTTTGGCTAGCCTGGCTGCCACAGCCAGAGGGTTTTGGGAGATGCTTGTAATTAAACCTAGATTTTTTCGTTTAGTCGACCTGGCTCAATTTAAATGTTGTAAATATTTTTAAATTGTACTTTGGGATCCTAAGTGTCAAACTTTTATGATTTTCAATGAAATGGAGTTAATCCTAAATTTTTCCTCTGTTTATGGCTTAATTACACTGTTTGACTTAAAACCTCGGTTAGCGAGTTCAAAGCACGTTTTTAAACTCACCAGTGACGACTCTAAGGAAGTAGGGCGTTACAACACCCTTTGATTCTCTAGCTGAATTCCACAGTTGCTAAGCCAAAACCCAACTTTCAATATTCAACCTAATCTCCAAAATCAAACTTGCAAGAAACTAAAATTCAGAGATAATGCCTTACCTCTGGACAAACCTTGGCCTAGCTTGACTCTAGCTGCCCCAAACTTAGCTCTGAACTCCTTCCTTGATCTCAAGAAATTAGCCCTTTCCTCCCCTTTCCTTTTGCTTCTTGGTTCTCTCTATACTTCCAGCAGAAAGTTCCTGAGTAGCCTAAGAAAAATAACGTATATGAATTTCCTTAGCCAATATTATCCTCTCCTAATGCCGAATGACCCAATTGCCCTTCTTTCCAACTAAGTCCCTAGCCAACCCTCAAGGGCATTCTAGACTTCTCCTTAATCCCTTGCAAGAAAACCACTTTCCACTTAAAACAACTATCCCCAAGAGTTACCTATGGTTACCCAAGTTACCAAAATGTCACTAACCATTACTTACAAATTCCCAAACTCAAGTTATAATATTCCCAAAATACCCCTAGGCTCCTCCCGAGCCGGGTATTTAATCCCGTTGTAACTTTAAGCGGAATGACTCTCTAGGACCGTCTCGGAACGTGCATCACAAATAAATCACAATTATATCAACAATATCACATATATTACATTTATGCCCTCAACGGGCTAAAATTACCAATTTGCCCCTAACAACCAAATGGGGCCCACATGCATATTTATTTCACCTAAACATGCATTATAACCACATATTCATTAGATTCACATAAATTAATAGAATATAACAATTATTGCCCTCCAGGCACACTAATCAAGGCTCCAAGCCTTATTAGCAAATTTGGGTCGCTACACCGAGCCTCGGGATTGACTTAACTGGCCAGGATTAGATTAAGTTAATAAAAGAACAGGGGAATAAAACACAAACTGACCTCAGCTTTTCTCCTCTCTTCTCTTCCCTTCTTTCTCCTTTCACTTTCAAGAAACTACAGAAAACTTAAGGGAAACAGCTGGGAAAACTCTGTGTTTAAGCTAAATTCATGAAGGCTTAGCTTAGTTCTGACTAAGGGACACTCAATCAAGATTAAGGTAAGAGTTGAGTTGTGTTTTTGGGTGTTAGAACTCTGAGTTTTTGGCTGAATATTAAGGTGTTTATGATTTTGATGTTTAAGGGCTGAATTGAAGATAGGTGCTTGGGTTTTAGCTCAGAGGTTGTCAAGGAGATGGTTCAGCAAAAGAGGTAAGCTTCAATTCGTAATTCAGAGGTTAAAATTTGAGTTTTGCATGACTGGTTTTGGTGTTTTGAGTTGCTGGGTTTCAGAGAATCAAAATGGAGTTTTAGTAGGTTTTTAGGCTGAATTTCTGTTGGATTATGTTGTTAGAGTCATGATAAAAGTTTTGTGATTAATGGGTTTTGAGTTAGGGTGCTTTGGAATGGTTTTGGATGGGGTTAGGATGCTAGAAATGGTGGATTTTTCTGGGCACGAAGGGGAGGGTCGCGGCTCTGTTCTAGAGCGATGCGGCCCTACGAAGCAAGAGAGCCAGGGAGGCTCGGCCAGGGGAGAGCGCCACGGCGCCCTTGGGCAGGGCCGCGGCGCATGTCTGCTTACTGGGGGCCTTGAGCTCTGTTTTAGAGGTGGGCCGCAGCTAGGCTTCAAGGGCCGCAACCCTTAGGTACATTCTGGAACATTTGGGGATTTTAGGCGTGGGAGTCTAGCCTAGGGTGCTCGGGATCGATTTCCCCACCGTGCTTGGTGGAATTCGATGTCCCGGAAGCTAGTATTGTACCTGGAAACCTTTACTTGAATATTAATGGAATCCAATACCTTGGTTGTGACTAGGTGTTAAAGCTAGGGCTCGGGAATGGATCGTGTTCGAGGAGCGTCACTCGTAATCAGTGAATGTAAAAACTAAAGGTAAGAAAAATGCACCCGGTTGTATAACTGTAATGGGACTAAGGGCTCCCTAATATGTATGCTTGAAAGGATGGTATTATGCCATGTAGATAGTGAACCAACGGCCTAAAAGTGCCAAGGGTTACACTAGCGCACAGGGCGCGACTTGGCCACTAGTACCCGAGGACAGCTTATTATCACTGAGCTCGGTTTAAGCGGGCCGGAGTCAGTGGGGTAAACAGAGGGTGCGGCCTAAGTTGTCAGCCCTGACTATTGTGTGACCTAATTATTAGTTGTGATTAGTTGCATTATTGGTTATGTATAAGTGCTGAGTGGTTAATGTGGATTATTAAGTGTTTGAACATGCTTAAAGAGTTGATTATCTGTTATTGTTGTTTGTGTTGCATATTATGTTTTCTTGCTGGGCCTTGGCTCACGGGTGCTTCGTGGTGCAGGTAAAGGCAAGTGCAAGCTTGATCAGCCCTGACTTGGAGAGCTTTGCTAGCTGAATGTACATGACCAGCTGCTCAGCCGCCACGGTTGAGGATTAGGCAGGGACGTGAGAACCAGAAATGTCTATTTTGCCTTAGTATGGCTGATGGTTGTCTGTATTTTGGAGATTCTGTAAACCAACTTTTAAACTCTGTTTCTTTTTGGGATCCCATGTATAAATCCATTTAATTATATAAAGTGTAACTTTTGAGACCAAAACCATTTTAACCCTAGCTCATACATGTTTAGTGACACATTTTTAAATTAATGACTTGATTAGCAAGTCCTGTACCTTTATAAGTACACAGTGTAGCGGTCTTGGCTATCCAGGGCGTTACATCTAGAGTAGAAGGTAAAGTAATGGGCTCACTCTTCTACGCATTTCATTCTCATTCTCTTTTCTTTCTTCTCTTTCATTCAATCTAAATGGGTGTTTAAGATTTTTGTAAAAATCTCTAATTTCGAACCCAGGTGAGCTTCTCCTTCGTCTTCATCTTTAGGCACTCGTCGAACACAGACGAAGGTCTAGAGTAGAAGGTAAAGTAATGTCCTCCCTCTTCTACGCATTTCATTCTCATTCTCTTTTCTTTCTTCTCTTTCATTCAATCTAAATGGGTGTTTAAGAGTTCTATGTTGATTTATGATTTTTCAGTATTAAGTTTTTTGGTAACTAGAGAATGACCTCTTACAGCAACAACTCAGTGGCCGAAAATGGTATAAGATTAAGAAATAGGAGATGCAATTGCGGCAAGAAATTTCTTGTGAGAATTAGTGAGTCAATAAATAATCCAAATCGTCTTTACTTTTGCTGTCCATTTGGGGAGAAAGGGTGTAAGTATTTCGCATGGTGGGGCGATGGAGATTTTGGGAAAGAATGTTTTGAGAAGGAAGAAAGAGAGCAAGAAGCAAGTTCATATCGAAATGATTCAAATCTTTAGGAAAGATTACAAAACTTGGAAGCCAATTTAGCTGCTGGGAAATTGTTGTGAAGATCTTGGGAGCAATATGTTTGTTTTTTATGTTTCTAGTTTTGTGTATGGTAATGAAGATGTAATATTTAGTCTTCTTGACTTAATTGAAGAGATTATTTTCAATTTGGTTCCATATAAAATTTTCTTTGTTTGAACTTCTTGTGTTAGATATAAGTTGTATAAACTAATGATGAAAACGACATAAAAATGCATATTGTTCAAAAGGCATCAAAAAATGCATAAAGTAACCTGCTTAATTTCAGTGTCAAAGCACTAACCAACATAATACAAGCTGTCTACTTTGAAATTGCATACATAAGTCTATTAAATTAGTGTCCAAAGCACTAACCAACAAAATACAAGCACAAAGTAAGTATCAAAAGGCATACATGAACCTGCTAAATTAGTTTCCAAGGCACTAACCAACAAAATAAAAGCTACCATTAAATACAGACAAAGAAATTCATAATCAAAAGCTGATAATCCATAGTGTCTAAATCACTACGCAAACAGTGGTGTTCTAGGCTGCTAACAAAAGGGAAATACTATCCAAAATCCACAAAATCCTGCTTGTTCTTCACTATGTTGGCTGTGATTGGAACAAATCAGGTGGTATTGCACAGTCCTCAAACTCAGTTTGTAGATTCCCTACTTCAATTCCAGTTTCAGGTTGACCGTGTTCCTACAAAAAGAAACCAATTGGTTGGTCACCAATCATGTATACTCATTGACCATACCAAGTAATGAAATATAATATTACCTGGGTTGTGGTATGACGAGAGCGAGCACGACCTATGCCATGTGGTCTTCCTCTGCCTCTCTTCTTGTTGCCTTGTTCGGAAGCTACTGGTGTAGCTAAAGTTATAGCATGATCCTTGCTATGTCCCCTGCCTTGTCCCCTGGCCTTTCCCCTGGCCCGTATTGTACCTCGTCTTGTAGGTGCAGTTTGAGTTGCTTGTCGTTTGTCAGAAGGAGGTTCCTTGCATGTCTGTCTTGTATGATCAACTTGTTTGCAATTTTTGCAAGTCTTTGTGCTAGAAATTGGCTTCACAGTCCTCTCTTCCCCTGCAACCTTCCTTCTACGGTGCTTCTTAGGTTTTCCTGGTTGGTTTCTAATAGATGGGGGCAACAATAACTCCGTATCATCCCTAATCCACATAGACTCATCAGGGGGTGTATGACTCCTTCATAAGCCTTTCTCCAATTTTCAGTTGTGAAGTAGTCAGATACATAGTCATAGATGTTGGCTCTGTCATGTATGACACAAGCAGTTGCATGAATACAGGGAATGCCTCGTATCTGCCATTGGCCACAGATACACCAATGTTCATCTAACTTGATTGGGCACCTTCTATTCGTGTAATCCACCTGAAATTCATAATGCCCTACTGTAGCGTTCCAAATTTGCTAATAAGGCTTAGTGCCTTGATTAGCGTGCCAAAAGGGCAATAATTGATTTAATTATGTTAATATATGAATTAAATGATTATGTGATTAGGAATGCATGCTTAGGTGAATTAAATATGCATGTGGGCCCAATTTGGTTAATAGGGGCATATTTGTAATTTTGGCCCGTTGAGAGCATAAATGTGAATTATGTGCATGTTGTGCTTGATACCACAAGATTGTGGTGATATATTTGTGATGTGCGATCAGAGACGGTCCTAGGGAGCGGAATAACTAATTAGTCGCATCGGGCCGAGTACCCGGCTCGGGAGAAGCCTAAGGGTATTTTGGGAATTGGGAACATAGTTGGTGTTCGAGATGTACCGGGTAATGGGTGGTGATTTAGTGATTGTTTAAGTATGTCAGAATTAAATGGGAATTTATGGGAACACTCGAGGATTTAGAGGGATGTGGCTATTGACGAGATTGCCCTCGGAGGCATTAAGTGGCCAAGGGTAGACTCAGGGGTATTTTAAACATTTTGGAGGCTGGGGGATAAACTTGAACTTAGATACTAGGCAGTTGAGGACTCTAGAACTAAGGAAAGACAAAAAAAAAATAGAAACTCTCAGCACTATCTTTCTCTCACTCGGCTCCCTCTCCCTCTCTTTGGTGTGTTGGAAGAATTGATATGCTTTGGAGGAAATTTGGCTACAGAACTAAGGAATTAGAGACTTGTTGTGCTTGGGGATTAGCTCAAAGTTGAGGTTATCACAAAGGTAAGGATTTAAAGTTATGGTTTTCTGATTGAATCCAGTTGTATCCATAAGCTTGCATGAAGGTAGAACTATAAGTTTGGTTTTGAGTGATTGATGGGGATATGAAATTATTTCTGGATTGTTGTGATGTTTAGGCTGTGTGAATGAGGATTCTAGACTTGATTCTAGGTTTAAATGATGTTTGGGGTGTGAATTAGTGATTTAGGCTCAAGGAAAACACAGTAGAAAAGCTTGGCTGTTGGGTTTCTGGGGTTCCCGTGGCCCTATTCTACAGGCGCCACGTCACATGGCATGGCGCGTTGCGGCCCGTGTCTAACTTGCAGTGGGTTGCGGCCCTAGGGGGAAAATCACGACTCAAATTAGGGAAAAATGACAAATTAAGGTTTTAAGCTCGGGAACCCAAATGTTAAGGCTCGAGAAGGATCCTACTACCTGGTTTAGTAGGATTCGAGGTCTCGAAGGCTAGTATTTTAATATGAAGGTCTAAATTGATTAGAGATTGATGGATATCTATTTATTATGGCGTTGTGATTAGGTTTTTACGTCAAAGCTCGGGTTAGGGGATCGTGCTCGGGATCGCATTGACTTGTCAGCTCAGGACACAAGTAAGAAAATTGTTTGTGCCGGTAGAGTAGGGCATGACCCTGTTATTTGGGTTTTATGGCATGGCTCTATTAATTGCATTTAATATATGTATGAATATCTGTGAATGCTATGTTGTGTTATGCATGTTTATGAATGAATGGCGAAGGTCGAGAATGGCAAAGGTCGAGAACGGCGAAGACCGGGTATGGCAAGGGGCCGAGATCGGTATTAAGCACGTTGAGTGCAGGCCGCTAGGGCGAGACCCTCCAAGGGTGTTGTATTCACTCGCTCGGTGAAGACCGCTATGTGTTTAGTATGTTGACTATTTATGCTGTTTATTATTTGATTGAATTGTGCTTTGTATGCGTTGAGTTTTCTTGCTGGGCTTCGGCTCATGGGTGCTCTATGGTGTAGGTAAGGGCAAGGGAAAGGTCGACCAACCATGAGTTGGGGAGCTGGAGCGACGTGTATATGTTCGACCTACCTGGCTGCCACGACCATGATTATTTTGGGAAATGTATTGTAATGATTTTCTTTGTCGCTTAGGTCTACCATATTTATATTTTTGATTTGTAATACATTTTCTAAACAATATTTTGGGATCACAAATGTATAACTTTTAAGATTTTAATGAATGTCCAAATTTGTATATTCAATACTGTCAATGAGTCTTTATTTCAATTTAACCACACTTTTTAACTTAAAACCTTGATTAGCGAGCTAATGACACATTTATAAATCACATGGTAACAACTCTAAGGTAGTAGGGAGTTACACCTAATCTTGTGACTTGAGCATATTGTGCTTTCCTCATAATCTCATGAACCTTCAAATGTACTTTAGGAGTTAGTTTTTCTTCCCATCTTTCGGCAGTGACCTTCCTCAAGTACATCATATTGGTGTTCTGGATTCGAATACCATCTAGAAACTCGATGGGAGGCTTTAATCAAACCTCTTCGATCCAATCATTGAATGATTCTACGTGGTTGTTTGTTAAATGCTCAACCTTTACATTTGAGTCGAAACAAGACATTGACCAATTTTTAGGATCAATGTCCGACAACCACTTGTACGCATCTTTGTTGAACTTCTTAATTCAGTCCATGATATGTTGAAAAGTGTTCAATATTTCATGTTTCAACCGCTGCCCAAAACATGTTCTTCAGATCAGAAGTGCCAAATTTCTTCACCATGTTATTTTCAATATGAAAACAACAATATCGATGGTGAGCATCAGGTATATATGTCACAACTTCCACTAAACCCTGCATCATGTGAATAAAACTTACCAATTACGTATCAATTAATACCGCATAGTTATAAAATAAAATTAATAACATACTTACCTTTTGTCTATCACTCATAATGCACCAAGCATGACCAACAGGGGCATGCTCTCCAATTTGCTTTGTTAAATGCTAAATGAACCACTTCCAACTTTCATTGTTTTCAGCTTCAACAATGGCCTAGGCAATCGGGTAGAAATGCATGTTTGCTTCCAATCCCACTGCAGACAATAATATACCCTTGTAAGGGCTCTTCAAATTGCATCCATCTAGGCCAAAGAAAGGCCTACAACCAGATAAAAACCTGTAACATCTCAAATTTCCTAATAAGGCTTAGGGCCTTGAATAGGGGGCCAGGATGGAAAATTATGGAATTATGTGATATTTATGTGCATCATTATGTGATCATGTGAGTTATATTATAATATAACTTGATAAGCATGTTTAGGTGCATTAAATATGCATGAGGACCCAATTCTGTTTAATTGGGCAATTTTCATAATTTAGCCCGTTTTAGGAATATTTGGCATATACGTAATATATGTGTATGTGAGACCACATTATTATGTGAGTATGTTTGGGTTACTCAGCACGAGACGATCCTAGGAAGCAAGCTAGTGGGAAAGTCACAACGGGATCCATACTTGACTCGGAGTGAGTCAATGGGTATTTTGGGTATTTAGCACAATACCAGGATATTGGGTAATGGGAATGATTATTTGATGATATATTGGGAGTTTGTGAGATCTGGAAGGAATTCTGGGAATTTTGACTATTTTACCCCGGGGGCATTTTTGGGACCTCGAGCATTAAGAATTGCTTGAGGTTACTTAAGCTTGAAGTAACCTATCATAACTATAAAAGAACGTTCTCTTTCTCTCCCTCTCTCTCTCGTTCCCTTTTTGACACCGATCACATTTTCGAAGGAAACTCGAGTTTTAGTACTCAGATTCAGGCAAGGATCGAGGCATGGCGATTCTAGGGAAGATTAGAAGCTTATTAGCTGGAGGATTTAGTTGGAAAACGACTCAATCAGAGGTGATCCAAGTTTTAAGTTTTGAGTTTTGGAGTTTTTAAGCTTGAATTGGATTTTACGTTTTGATGAGTTTTTGATTTGATTGAGACTTGGGTTTTGATGGTTTTGGGAAATTAGGATGTTTGGGAACTTTGATTTTGGGATTTGGATAGATTTTTGGAGGATTTTGAGTGGGAAAAAACGTAGGAAATGGCTGGGTTTGTGGTCAAGTCGCGACCTTGTTCTAGCAAGTCACGACCTGTGTGAAGCCAGAACCAGGAGGAGTTTGCCTGGGGGGGGGCGTGTCACGGGCTGGCTATTTGGGTACTCCAAGTAGACGGAACGTGCGACACTTGCAGACACTCCAAGCTAGCAAGTCAGCCTACAACACACACCTACGGGTGAACAAACTCAGTGGTTAGCCACAAACACGTCTCAGACATGCAACATGCAATAACGAAGTATGAGTAAGTACAAAGCAAGTCATTCCTTGGAACGTCCACACAACACAAAGCACACAACAAGGCAAGTGGCACACGATGGCCCAACGAAGATGACAAACAAGTAACACATAGGCAATAAGGAAGCATACAAGGGCAAGTATGGATAAACATCATTTTATTAATATATAGCTTTAATAGGGCAAGGGAGTACACAGCTTTGGCTCCTATCTGCTGGTGGCTATGGTGCTTCCCTAAGTCACCAGGCCACCTCCCCTTAAGGAGCCTTCTAGGGATACAAGGTCTTCCCAGTAACATAAATGATTTTTGTCTGGGAGACATATGCATAATTACAAAATTGCCACTACCCTACCCCATGAGGTTGCTTGGTGCAAGACTTGACTAATGATCAATTACCAAGGCATGCTCACTTACAAAATGGCCCCATGTGGGTGTGCCAAAGGGGCAACACACCACACTCTCCCCCACTCAATTCTTTGGCATCCTCGACGAAGTAGCTTGTAGATCTTCAATCTTCTGCGTGAGCTTCTTCAAGTCTTCCGCCCTCCCCCAGCTTATCTCGTCATCTGCGAGCCCCTTCCATTTTACCAGATATTCCTTATGCTTTTTACGATCAGTGGTGACCGTCCTCTCCACTAGGATTTCTGCAGGTTGACACTTTCTCCTTGGATGAATGATGACTCATCCTCTGGTTGACTGGTTGCACTCTGGATTTGTTGGATCTTCATGATACGACTTTAAGTTGCTGACGTGAAGGACTGGGTGTATCTTCATCCATGCTGGTAGGTCGACTTTGTAGGAAGTTAGGCCAACTTTTGAGATGATTGAGACCGGTTGCGAACGAGTATGATGTCTTTGTCCCCTCGAAATCTCAACTGTTCGGGCCTCAGCTTGATCAACACTAAGTCACCTGCTTTGAACTCCAGTGGTCTGCGCTTCTGATCTGCCCACTTCTTCATTCTTCTTGATGCTTTTTCTAAATAAGCTTGGGCAATCTCTGTCGTTTTCTTCAAGTCTTTTGTAAAGTGAAAGGCTCACGGGTTCCGACCGCGGTATTCCTCCACTGTGTGGGGCAACAGTGGCTGCTGTCCATTAACAACTTCAAAAGGGCTCTTATTCGATGAAGAACTCGTTTGAGAGTTGAAGCAAAATTGAGCTACATCGAGTAGTTGCGGCCAGTTCTTCTGATTGGCATTGACAAAGTGGCGCAAGTACTCCTCCAACATCCCGTTGAATCTTTCTATCTGCCCATCTGTCTGTGGATGGTAGCTCGAGGATATGTTCAATTGTGACCCCAAGAATAGTTCGGACCAAAAGGTCCCAGTGAATCTCCCATCTCGGTCACTAAGAATGTTCTGGGGCACTCCCCCATATATGACAATATGCTTGAAGAATTGTCGTGCTGTCTCCTCTGTCGAACAATACTTCGATTCTGGGATGAATGTTGCGTACTTCGAGAATCTGTCCATGACCACCAAGATCGCACTTAAATCCCTGTCTTCGGTAGGCTGGTTATAAAGTCAAGTGACACACTCTCCCATGGTCGGTTTAGGACTCGCAACGGCTCCAATAACCCAGGTATCTTGTTTCTTTCGACCTTGTCTTGCTGACAGATGAGACAGGTCTTGGTGTACTCCACTACATCATCTCGCATCTGTGGCCAGTAGTATCCATGCTTCAAAAGGGCATGCGTTCTCTACCACCCTGGATGACCTGCCCACAAGGTGTCATGACACTCGCTTAGTAATGTCTTCCGCAAATCTCCAGCTTTCAGAACATACAAGCGGCCCCCTTTGGCCACAGAAGATCATTCTCCACCTAGAACTGGCGAGTCTTGCCTTCTTTCACTAGCTTCAGGATGGTTCTGACAACCGGGTCTTTCTCCAAGTTTTCTTTGATGCGCTTCTTGAGTGGAGTGTTCACCACGCTAGCCGACAAACTAGCCAAGTTCTTTAAAGTCTCCAATTCTGCTTTGCGACTCAGGTCATCAACTGCCTGGTTCAGGCGTCCAGCCTTGTGCTCAAAACGGAAGTCGAATTTCGCCACGAACTCCTGCCATCGAGCCTGCTTAGGGGTCTATTTTGGCTAGGTAAGGAAATGACTAACCGCTACATTATCCGTCTTCACCATAAACTTTGACCCCAGCAAGTAATGTCTCCACACTCGCAAGAAATGGATAATCGCGAGGAGTTCCTTCTCCTGGGTAGTATACCGCCTCTCAGCTTCGGATAGCTTGTGACTCTCATATGCTACTGGGTGGTCTTCTTGTACCAGTACCCCTCCCAAAGCATAATCCGATGCATCCGTCTGTACTTTGAAGGGCTTGCTAACATCTGGCAAGGCAAGAATAGGATCCTTCATCATGGCTTCCTTCAAACTCCTGAATGCTTCAGCACACTTCTCAGTCCACACCCAAGTCACACCCTTTTTCAATAGCTCGGTCAAGGGTGTCGCTCTTCTTGAGTAGTCGTCTACAAATCGTCTATAATAGTTGGCTAGGCCTAGGAAAGAGCGTAGTTCTTTCACGTTTGTGGTGGCTTTCCATTCTTGGATTGCCCTCACCTTCTCCAAGTCCATACGAATTTAGCCATGTTCCACAACATGGCCTAGGAACTTGATGCTCTCCTGTGCAAATGAGCATTTCTCACGCTTCACATATAGATGGTTCTCTCTCAACTTCTGAAACACTTGAGTCAAGTGCTCTCGATGCTCTTCAATCGTGGCGCTATAAACCACGATAACATCCAAGTACACCCCCACGAACTTATCTAGATACTCGTGGAATACTTGGTTCATCAGTGTGCAGAAAGTGGCAGGTGCATTCGTCAACCCAAACGGCATTACTCAAAACTCAAATTGTAACGCCCTACTTCCTTAGAGCCGTTACTGAGTGAGTTTTAAACGTGCTTTTAACTCGCTAATCGAGGTTTTAAGGCAAACGTGTAATCAAACCACAAATAGAGCCTTAAACTTTGAAAATAATTCCATTTACTGAAAATCATAAAACGTTTAACATTTGGGATCCTAAAATACTGTTTATAAATGTTTACAACTCAAAATATATTTAAAGTCGACTATACGACAAAATAGGGTTCTTTACAAACAACTTCCAAAAATACCCCTGGCCGTGGCAGCCAAGTAGACCAGACATGTACGCGCTGGCTCACGCTCTCCATACTCATGGTCAGTTGACTTTCTCTTTGCCCTTACCTGCACCACAGAGCACCCGTGAGCCGAAGCCCAGCAAGAAAACTCCACATAGATATACAACATATGCATATAAACAACTCAGCATATAACAAATTCACCAACAGGCTAAACACATACAGCCAAGCCGACCCAGGCGCTTTACCAGGCCCTGGGTTACGGTCTACACCGTAAGAATATCCTAGGTATCCTTTAGGGTCTCACCCTGGCAACTCGCACTCCGTGTGCTAAACGCTGCTTCCGGACCCTTGCCGTTCTCGGTCTTCGCCGTTCGCGACCTACGTTGTTCCTTGCCTTTGCCGTACCCGGCCTTCGCCGCTCCTGACCCTTGTCGATCACTCACACATATGCATACTCAGCATAATCTAAACATAACTTAAACATATACTAACACAATCAATGGGCTACACCCACACATAATCATATAGGGCCGTGCCCTGCAACATAACTATGGGGCCTCGCCCTGCTCTATGGGTACAACAGTTTTCTTACCTGTGTCCTGAGCTTCTTGAGCACTGAACCCTCAAGCACGATCCTCTAATCCGAGCCTCACCGAGAACCTAGTCACAACACATAAATAGCACTCCCATTACTATCCAATTCAAAAGCATCTCCCGGAACCGAACTCGAGCTCTCGGGACCTCCCGAATCCCCACGCAAGGTGGCGAAAGCGTCCCCTCAGCCCCCTGGGCAAAAGCCTAAAAACTGCAATTTTCCCCTGCCCAGAAATGGCCTGCCGCTGCAGCGCCACCCTATGAGGGCCGCAGCGCCCAGAAGGGCTCCCTTCCCCTAATGCAGCCTAGCGCCGCAGCGCAGAAGAACAGGGCTACGACGCCCCTTTGCAAACCCAGAAATATGGGTTTCTCCCCAATATTTTCCCAAGCCAAAACACTCCCAAATCAATAACAATGCATATCTAAGTCCCAAATTCAATCCAAAACTCCATATAAACCATCTAACAACTCAAAAACATCAACAACAAGCCTAAACACACAATCAAACCCACAATTCACAAATTGGTTTAAAACTTTATAAAACTTAAACCAGAACTTGTAAAGCTTAAACCATCCCTCAGAATTCTTAAACCACACCAGAAATTAACCAAACTAAGATGTATGAAACCCTTACCTGAAGTAGAAATTCGTCCCTGAGTCTCCTCCAAATCCAACTCCAAGCTAATTCCTTTTGTTCCCAAACTGAATTCCCACACAAACCAACTTTCAGCTTCCATCATCAATCTCCCAAAATCAAGCTTAGAAACTCATACAAAGCAGAGGTGAACACCTTACCTTTGACCTTAGCACACCTTTTAGCTAACTCTCCTAGCCACAGCAGCCAAATTCCTCCAATTCACTAGCCCAAAATCCTCAAAACTCAGCAAGTCTTCAATCACCAAGGAGAGGAAGAAGAAATCGCATGGGAGAGAGAGAGAGAGCTGAGAAGTTCTGTTTTTTTCTTTCTTTCCTTTGCTTTTCTAAACCGTACTAGAATTTCCTCAATCCTTTCAACATAACCAGCTGCCAAAAGACCTAATTACCCCTTAAGTTACCCCAAGTCCTCATATGCCACCAAGGGCGGTTTAGTCCTTTAACACATCCCGCTAAATCCTCGAGGGTACCTAAAAAAATCCCCATTTTAATCCCGACATGTCTAAACTATCACTATTGCTAACTGCTACTCAACAATTCCCGATCACTTAATAAAATTCCCAAAATACCCCTAGGCTCCTCCCGAGCCGGGTATTTGACCCCGTTGTGACTTTCTAGCTAAACAGCTCCCTAGGACCCTCTCGGAACGTGCATCACAAATATATCATCATTATGTCGCATATATCACATTTATTACATTTATGCCCTCATCGGGCTAAAATTACAAATTTGCCCCTAACTACCAAATGGGGCCCACATGCATATTTAATCACCTAAACATGCATTCTAACCACATATTCATTAAATTCACATATATTAATACAGTATAACAATTATTGCCCTCCAGGCACACTAATCAAGACTCCAAGCCTTATTAGCAAATTTGGGTCGCTACAACTACCCCCTCCTTACAGAGATTTCGTCCTCGAAATTACCTGAACAACTCGGGATACCGCTCCCGCATGTCTGGTTCAAGTTCCCATGTCGCCTCCTCAACCTTGCTGTTTCTCCACAGCACTTTCACCAAGGGGATGGTCTTGCTCCGCAAGATTTTATCTTTCCAGTCAAGAATCTGAGCCGGCTTCTCGTTATAGGAAAAATCTTGGTCCAACTCCAAACTCTCGTAACACAGTACGTGTGTCGAATCTGATACATACTTCCGGAGCATGGACACATGAAAAAAAACATTATGAACCCCTGATAAAGCTGGAGGCATCGCTAACCTATAAGCTACCTCCCCAACCCGCTCCAGAACCTCGAAAGGGTCTACAAACCTAGGGCTCAACTTGCCCTGAGCACCAAACCATTTCACTCCTCTCAGAGGTGAAACCCTAAGAAACACATGGTCACCAACCTAAAATTCCACGCTCATGCGTTTCAGGTCTGAATAACTCTTCTAGCGACTCTGGGAGGCGAGCATTCGTGCTCTAATCTTCTCAATCGCCTCATTGGTCCTCTGAACCATTTCTGGACCCAGATATCTCCTCTCACCCATCTCATCCCAATGGATAGGTGATCTACACCTCCTTCCGTAAAGCATTTCATACGGAGCCACTCCAATGGTCGCCTGATAACTGTTGTTGTAAGAGAATTCGATCAAAGGGAGATAGTTACTCCACTATCCCCCGAAATCTAATACACAGGCTCGCAACATGTCCTCCAATATCTAAATCATCCTCTCAGACTGTCCGTCTGTCTGGGGATGATATGCGGTACTAAACCGTAACTGCGTGCCCATAGCCTTCTGCAGACTCTCCCAAAACTTGGAAGTGAAGGTGGGGTCTTTGTCAGACACTATCGACCTTGGAGCTCCATGAAGTCGAACAATTTCCTTCACATATAATTCAGCATACTGCTCCATAGTATATGTTGTCTTGACAGGCAAAAGGTGGGCTGACTTGGTATACCTATCCACAATCACCCACACCGAGTCATGATGTCCCACAGTTCTCGGTAAACCAACCACAAAGTCCATAGTAATATCCTCCCACTTCCACTTGGGAATCCCTAGAGGTTGCAGCAACCCTGCTGGCCTCTGATGTTCAGCCTTGACCTGCTGACACGTTAAAGACTTGGCCACATAATCCACCACATCCATTTTCATGCCCGACCACCAATATAAAGCTCTCAAATCTTGGTACATCTTCGTCATACCTGGGTGCAAAGAGTAGGGAGTGGTATGCGATTCATCTAGAATCTCCTGTCGGATAACAGAATCCATCGGAACACAGATCCGACCCTTGTACATCAATAATTCCATCTCCGAAAGAGAAAAGTCCTTAGCCACTCCGACTAAGACGTTCTCTCTGTGTCCTTGTTGAGTCTAGTTTTTATCATGTTTTGGTGATGTTTTAGTAGTCTTTTATTTCGTTTTTCTTTCATTTAGTGCGGGTTTATGCTTTGTTTGTCTGTCTTTGTGAATATCAGGAAGAATTGAGCACGTGGAAGAAAATGTCAAAGAAAGGGAAGAAATAACCAAGTTTTTCATCATATTTCAAGAAAGAATGGTTCTCAACATAATTTGGAAGTGTTGGTGAATTTTTGGGATGAAAAATTGAAAAATTGAGAAATCTCTTAAGAGCCACGGCATGAGCAAAGTAGAGCCGCGGCTAGGTGGGAAACAGAACCAATGTTTTTAAGGAAATCCTCGGGCCGCGACATGGCTAGAGAGGGCCGCGGCATAGATGGGCATTTTGCCCAGAACTCGTCGACGCGGGCCGCGGCATGGAGAGGATCTTTTGCCTAGGAAATTGGACACGGGCCGCAGCATAGTGTATGTAGAGCCGCGGCCCGCCTCTTTAAAATTTGAGTCCTAGGTTTTAATATGGCGAAAAAGAGAAGAGAAAAGGGAGACGTACGAATTGTGGATGAATGCTGGTTTTGAAGGCTGAAGACCTAGAGTATTTTTACATGTTTTTCTTCTTCTTCCTGATGTTATCTTTAATTTTTGTTGTGATTAGCATTATGATTATGAACTAATTTTCTGTTTAGGATGTTTAATTGAATCACTTGAATCCCTGTTATGAACTAATGTAATTTCAATTTTCTTCTTCTTCAATCTTCTTCAATTCCATATAACCTGTTTTTATAGATTGATTATTGATTGGCCATCTATAGTCAAATACATATGTTTTTAAGTCAAAATCTGAGAAGTGAGATTTAAATCTGCTGTGGTTATATTGGACATAATTCTAATTTAGAACGAAAGTATCTGAATTAATTGTGTAACTGTTTATTAAGTTGTCGAGATTAATGCTACCTGTGTGGTTCAATTTACCATAGAAATATAGGAAATTGTCACCTAGGTTGAGTTTATAATTCATAGTATGATTATAGGCTGCTGTATCAACTTGTTAATTGAATTAGGTAAAAAGAAGAAGAATTCACACTTTGCATTAGGGAATAATAGGGAGGATAGTTGATGAGATTAAATATCCTAATTGTTTCTTCAGTGATTAAATTAAAAGTTTTACTATTAGTTGTTATTCCATTTAATTTTCAATTATTGTTTCTGCACTTTATAGTTTCTTTTGCTGTGTTTACAAAAATCAAGAATTTCAATTCATCAAATAGAACAAGAAATTAATTGACTGGTAATTGATAAATCAGTCCTTGAGGACGATACTTGGTTTTACCATTTTATTATGAATTGCGACTGTGTGCACTTGCATAGCAAAAATATCGCAACAAGTTTTTGGCGCCGTTGCCGGGGACTGAAATTAATTATCAATATCAGTCTAATTCATTTTTATTCTAATTTGATTTTAATTTCTCTTGTTTCTAATCTGTTTAGTTGCTTAATTTTTCTATCTTAGGTGAATTTTGGTATATGCGTGGCAAAAGAGGAAAATGCACACTTGTTCCTCTGAATCCTGAGATTGAAAAGTCTTGCAAGCAAATCAGAAAGAACAAGAGGGAGGCCCAGAAATCTGTGAAGTTGGCACAGAATGAAGGGGATGGCAGGAATGTTCTAATTCCTGGAATTGTACAAGGGGGTCAGGCTCAGAACAATGCTGAGAGGAGCTTGAGAGATTATGTGCTACCCACTCTGACGGGAGTACAAAATAGTATACGCCCACCAGCTGTAGAGGCTAACAACTTTGAAATCAAGCCCGCTATTCTACAAATGGTGCAGTCCTCTGTGCAATTCAATGGGTTGCCTTCTGAAGATCCTCACACCCATTTGTCCAATTTTCTGGAGTTGTGTGGAACCTTCAGATATAATGGGGTGAGTGATGACGCAATCAAGCTTAGGCTTTTCCCATTTTCTCTGAGGGACAGAGCTAAAAGTTGGCTGAACTTGCTGCAGCCAAATTCTATTGTCACCTGGCAAGATCTAGCTCAGAAATTTTTGTCTAAATTCTTCCCTCCGTCCAAAGCTGCTAAATTGAGGGGAGAGATCAATAACTTTTGCCAGAATGACGGAGAGTCATTGTATGAAGCTTGGGAACGGTTTAAGGAACTCTTGAGAAGATGTCCTCATCATGGCATTGAACAGTGGATGCTAGTACAAAATTTTTACAATGGTTTATGTCCTACAACCAGAACCATTATTGATGCTGCAGCGGGTGGCACTTTTATGAGCAAGAGCGCAACTGGTGCTTATGAGCTGCTGGAGGACACGGCTACAAACAACCATCAGTGGTCTGAGGAAAGATCATCAGGAGTCAGAAAGGTGGCTGGGGTGCATGAGCTGGATGCAATCACACCAATCTAGTCTCACCCGGTCCAGCCGACACCACCCTAGAGGTATCCACAACGCTCGCTAGAAATCCCATGCAACCTTCCTGCATCAAGTCCCTAGCCTTCAATGCTGAAATCATTGGTACTCGTGGTCCACTAGACATCCCCACGAATACAAAGGGTACCTCCCCTTCTGGTTCAAAAGTCAACATCTTACGCTTGCAGTCAATCGTTGCCCCATATTTTGCTAACCAATCCATTCCTAAGATCATATCAAAGTCATCCATCGCAAGCTCAATCAAATCAACAGACAATTCCCTACCATCTATCTCTACTGGTAAAGCCCTAATCCATCTCCTAGAAACTACCAGTTCTCTAGTTGGCAACAAAGTCTGAAAATCCCTAGCATACACAACACTAGGTCTACACAACTGATCTATCACCCTAGCAGATACAAACGAGTGGGTAGCTCTCGAATCAAACAATGCAGTATACAAGGACCCAGCACTAGAAATCTGACCTGACACAACTGAGGGGCTAGCCTCCGCCTCAGTCTGAGTCAAGGTAAACACCCTGGCAAGAGCGAGACTGTCACCCTGCTTCAGCTCCTCTTTCTTGACTTGAGGGCAGTCCCTCTTCACATGATTGGCACTCCCACAAACAAAGCAGGCCCTGATCCTGTACTCACCCTGGTGTCGACGTCTGCACCGCGGACACACTGGAAAACTCCTCCAGTTGTCACTTCCACCCTGACGGCCACTAAAAGCACCTCGTGCCCTCCTATCAGAACTGGGAGGAACAAAGAAATCTGGGACCTTCCTCTTCTGCTCACTGGGGCCACTACCCCGACTAGATCCAACAAAAGAAGGCATTATCCTCCTAGCATCGCGCCTAACAGTGCTCTCTCTCCAGATCTGGTCCTCGGCCCCCTCAGCTGTAAGGGCCCTGTCCACAACCTGGGCATAGGTGGTAGTTCCTGGATCCAAGGTGATCTTCACATCTCGGGCAATCATAACATTCAATCCCCGTATGAATCTGTCCCTTCGTGACACATTAGTCGGCACTAAATCAGGCGTAAACTTCGCCAATCTGTCAAATCTCAAAGCATACTCAGTCACGGTCAACCGATTCTGAGTTAGGTTGATGAACTCGTCAACCTTCCCAGCTCGAACTGCCACACTGTAATACTTTTCATTGAATAAGTTTTTGAACTCTTCCCAAGTCATAATTGTTACGTTCCTTCTCTAAACTACCATGTCCCACCAGATGCGGGCATCCTTTCTAAACATGTAGCTAGCACAAGCTACCCTCTCATTTCCCTGAACCCTCATAAAATCCAGAATTGAGGAAATCATATTCATCCACTGCTCTACCCGCAGTGGGTCTGGTCCACCCTCAAAGGTGGGAGGATGCTGCTTTCTGAACCTTTCATACAAAGGTTCCCACCTGTTCTCAACCACAGGCTGAACCGGCACCGGCGCCGCACCCTGTTGAATTGGCAGCCCAGTGACCTATGGAGGGGCCTGCTGCCTCAACTGATGAAGTTCTTCTTCTGTTCTCTGCAACCTTGCTTCCATTTCAGCAAACATCTCTTGCCAATTCTGTGGGGCAGGTGGAAGGTCCTGACCCTGATTGTCATCCTCGGCCCGACTGCCGCGGAGTCTAGATGATTGTCAAGGCATTACAACTTTATGCCTGCAACCAACGACGCCGCTCATCAGGCATGATAACAAAATCCAATACCAGCTCCCAATCACAACAGCCAACCATGAACAGCAATCCAGATAACATACAAATAGCATATTACACACAATGGGCCATGCCCTGGCATCATGCATATGTTAACTCATTCATCATGCTCTATATGAAATAAGCAGGCAAACAGGGCATTCAAGCACATATTCAAGCATATTAATCAACCATACCAACCAACCCTGAGTCGAGCTTGTCACTGACAGCGAGCGTACATGTTCGGTCAATCTCCAGAACCAATAAACCTTGGCTCTCTCTGATACCAAGTTGTAACGCCCTACTTCCTTAGAGTCGTTACTAAGTGAGTTTTAAACGTGCTTTTAACTCGCTAATCAAGGTTTTAAGGCAAACGTGTAATCAAACCACAAACAGAGTCTTAAACTTTGAAAATAATTCCATTTACTGAAAATCATAAAACGTTTAACATTTGGGATCCCAAAATACTGTTTATAAATGTTTACAACTCAAAATATATTTAAAGTCGACTATACGACAAAATAGGGTTCTTTACAAACAACTTCCAAAAATACCCCTGGCCATGGCAGCCAGGTAGACCAGACATGTACGCGCCGCCTCACGCTCTCCATACTCATGGTCGGTTGACTTTCTCTTTGCCCTTACCTGCACCACAGAGCACCCGTGAGCCGAATCCTAGCAAGAAAACTCCACATAGATATACAACATATGCATATAAACCACTCAGCATATAACAAATTCGCCAACAGGCTAAACACATACGACCAAGCCGACCGAGGCGCTTTACCAGGCCCTGGGTTGCGGTCTACACCGTAATGATATCCCACGTATCCTTTAGGGTCTCACCCTGGCAACTCACACTCTGCGTGCTAAACGCTGCTTCCGGCCCCTTGCCATTCCCGGCCTTTGCCGTACCCGGCCTTCGCCGCTCCCGGCCCTTGCCGATCACTCACACATATGCATACTCAGCATAATCTAAACATAGCTTAAACATATACTAACACAATCAATGGGCCACACCCACACATAATCATATAGGGTCGTGCCCTGCAACATAACTATGGGGCCTTGCCCTGCTCTATGGATACAACAGTTTTCTTACCTGTGTCCCGAGCTTCTTGAGCACTGAACCCTCGAGCACGATCCTCTAATCCGAGCCTCACCGAGAACCTAGTCACAACACATAAATAGCTCTCCCATTACTATCCAATTCAAAAGCATCTCCCGGAACCAAACCCGAGCTCTCGGGACCTCCCGGATCCCCACGCAAGGTGGCGGAAGTGTCCCCCGAGCCCCCTGGGCAAAAGCCTAAAAACTGCAATTTTCCTATGAGGGCCGCGGTGCCTAGAAGGGCTCCCTTCCCTTGATGCAGCCTAGCTCCGCGGCGCAGAAGAACAGGGCTGCGGCGCCCCTTCGCAAACCCATAAATATGGGTTTCTCCCCAATATTTTCCCGAGCCAAAACACTCCCAAATCAATACCAATGCATACCTAAGTCCCAAATTCAATCCAAAACCCCATATAAAAAATCTAACAACTCAGAAACATCAACAACAAGCCTAAACACACAATCAAACCCACAATTCACAAATTGGTTTAAAACTTTATAAAACTTAAACCAGAACTTGTAAAGCTTAAACCATCCCTCAGAATTCTTAAACCACACCAGCAATTAACCAAACAGAGATGTATGAAACCCTTACCTGAAGTAGAAATTCGTCCTTGAGTCTCCTCCAAATCCAACTCCAAGCTAATTCCTCTTGTTCCCAAACTGAATTCCCACACAAACCAACTTTCAGCTTCCATCATCAATCTCTCAAAATCAAGCTTAGAAACTCATACAAAGCAAAGGTGAAAACCTTACCTCTGACCTTAGCACACCTTTGAGCTAACTCTCCTAGCCACAGCAGCCAAGTTCTTCCAATTCACTTGCCCAAAATCCTCAAAACTCAGCAAGTCTTCAATCACCAAGGAGAGGAAGAAGAAATCGCATGGGAGATAGAGAGAGCTGAGAAGTTCAGTTTTTTTTTTTCTTTCCTTTGCTTTTCTAAATCATACTAGAATTTCCTCAATCCTTATCTCAACATAACCAGCTGCCAAAAGACCTAATTACCCCTTAAGTTACCCCAAGTCCTCATATGCCACCAAGGGCGGTTTAGTCCTTTAACACATCCTGTTAAATCCTCGAGGGTACCTAAAAAAATCCCCATTTTAATCCCGACATGTCTAAACTATCGCTATTGCTAACCGCTACTCAACAATTCCCGATCACTTAATAAAATTCCCAAAATACCCCTAGGCTCCTCCCGAGCCGGGTATTTGACCCCGTTGTGACTTTCTAGCTAAACAGCTCCCTAGGACCGTCTCGGAACGTGCATCACAAATATATCACCATTATTTCGCATATATCACATTTATTACATTTATGCCCTCATCGGGATAAAATTACAAATTTGCCCCTAACTACCAAATGGGGCCCACATGCATATTTAATCACCTAAACATGCATTCTAACCACATATTCATTAAATTCACATATATTAATACAGTATAACAATTATTTCCCTCCAGGAACACTAATCAAGACTCCAAGCCTTATTAGCAAATTTGGGTCGCTACACAAATGCTCCACATCGAGTAACGCATGTTGTCTTTGGTTCATCCCCATCTGCGATCCTCACCTGATAATAGCCCGATCTCAGGTCCAACTTTGTGAAATATTTGGCTCCACTTAGCTGGTCGAACAAATCAGCAATTAGAGGGATGGGGTAGGTGTTGCGAACTGTCACCTTGTTGAGAGCCCTATAATCAATGCACAGTCTCAAGCTCCCATCGTGTTTCTTCTGGAATAGCACAGGAGCGCCAAATGGTGCCTTTGATGGCCTGATGAAGCTTGCCTCCAATAACTCCTTTAGTTGTTTCCTCAACTCTTCTAGCTCAGGGGGTGCCATTATGTAAGGCGCTTTCATTGGAGGTTTCGCTCTCGGCACCAGCTCTATCTGGTGATCAATCCCCCTTCTTGGCGGCAAGGCTTTGGGGGAGTTTATTTGCCATCATGTCCCCATACATCTTCAAGACCCTCGTAATTTCTAGTGGAACAATTTCTTCCACTGTTTCTTCGAACACTGTGGGTACCGCTACATAAATGGGCTCATGTTTCTTCACACCCTTCTTGAACTGTAAATATGATAAAAGCTTCACACCAGGGGGTGGTATCACCTTTGCAGGCACCATTAAAGGAGCCTCTCCCATTATGAGCAAACTCCCAGTAGCAGGAATCGGGACGACACCTTTCTCGGTTAGGAAGTCCATTCCCAAAACTACATCAAAGTCGTCCATATGGACCACCACTAAGTCAATCTTCCCCTCCCACGTGTTGATCTTAACTTTTATGCCCTTAGCCACTCCAGTTGTGGCCAAGGCCTTTGAGTTGACCACTTTCATGCGGCCTGCATCTTTCTCTAGTTTTAGTCCCAGTCGCTTGGCTTCGAGTTCTGAGATGAAGTTGTGGGTGGCACCAGTATCAATCATCACGCTCTTGGCCGGCTTGTCATTGATGGTAGCATCAATGAACATTAGCCCCTTCCCCAGGGTCTTCTTCCCTTTTTCGCCATGCTTCTTGAGAGCATTCAACAGGCGGACAACGCCCATGTGCGCATACTCTTCATCCTCCTCTTCTCCTTCGCGCTGCTCTTCTTGACCATTGAGGGCATTCAACTTGCCCCTGTAAGGGCAAACTGCCGACTTATGTGGTCCTTTGCAGAGCCAACAAGCTAGCGGCTTCCTCCCTGCAGCAGCATCTGTACCGCTGGAAGAACTGGACTCAGCTATCCTCTTCTCTCCCCCACTCTTGCCCGGCCATGACTTCCCAGACTTCTTACTCCCAGCGCTACTTGATTTGGTTAGAGGGGTAGCCCTCTTCGGCAAGCTGCTCTCTGGAGTGTAGTCTATCAAGCGTTCGACAGCAGCTTGAGCGGTGGCTAGGTCAGACACACGATGTCTCTGAAGTTCTTGTTTGGCCCAAGATTTCAATCCCTCGAGGAAGCAGAAGAGCCTGTCTACTTCGAACATGTCCTTTATATCGAGCATCAGTCTCGAAAACTTATTCACATATTCTCGGACTGTCCCGACTTGTTTAAGCTCTCTCAACTAGCATCGAGCCATGTAGGCGACATTTTCTGGTAGAAATTGTGTCTTCAGTTCTCTCTTCAAGTCTCCCCATGATATGATGGTGCATCTACCATTCTCAATGTCGTCATACTTTGTCCTCCACCACACCTTGGCATCCCTAGAAAAGTACATGGTAGCCATGGCGACCTTTCCTTCTTCAGAATCGGCCTGCATGGCTCTAAAATAATGTTCCATGTCGAAGATAAAATTTTCCAAGTTCTTTGCGTCTCTAGCCCCGTTATAGGGCCTTGGCTTAGGAACTTTAACTCGGCCATATTCCATACCTATCGGCCCCGTTGCAGGTGCTTTCCCAACCGCTCGCATGGTTAGGTTTACCTTTGCAGTTAGCACAGTCATTTCTTCTCTGAGCACGCTAACTGCCTCCCTGTAGTCTTCCATGGTGTCATTTATGGAGACTTTTTGTTCCTTCAACATGCACTCCATCGCCGCAATGTGCTCTTCCCACCGAGGGGTAACAAAAGTACTTGTTGGAGTGTTTCTTTGCTCCAACGCAATTATTCTGGATAGGAGAACATCATTTTCCTTCTCTAGCACAACTATGCGATTGCTTGCATCTAACTATCCACAGTTACAACTTGCAAAGGAAAGATCCCTGACCCTCTCGTCCAGGCCATCTAGTTCCCCCACGCACTTCTCAAGCACTTCGATCCTCTGAGTGTTGCTCACCATTTGTATGTTCTGCCAAGCTTTCTCTAACCCAGCTCTGATACCAACTGTCACAGGCTGACTATTTGGGTACTCCAAGTAGACGGAACGTGCGACACTTGCGGACACTCCAAGCTAGCAAGTCAGCCTACAACACACACCTGCAGGCAAACAAACTCAGTGGTTAGCCACAAACACGTCTCAGACATGCAACAGGCAATAACGAAGTATGAGCAAGCACAAAGCAAGTCATTCCTTGGAATGTCCACATAACACAAAGCACACAAGAAGGCAAGTGGCACGCGATGGCCCAACGAAGGCGTCAAACAAGTAACACATAGGCAATAAGGAAGCATACAAGGGAAAGTATGGATAAACATCATTTTATTAATATATAGCTTTGATAGGGCAAGGGAGTACACAACTTTGGCCCCTATCTGCTGGTGGCCATGGTGCTTCCCTAAGTCACCAGGTCACCTCCCCCTAAAGAGCCTTCTAGGGATACAAGGTCTTCCCAGTAACATATATGATTTTTTTTTCTGGGAGACATATGCATAATTACAAAATTGCCACTACCCTACCCCATGAGGTCTCTTGGTGCAAGACTTGACTAATGATCAAGCACCAAGGCATGCTTACTTATAAAATGGCCCCATGTAGCACGCCACACGGCGCGACCCGTACCTTGATGCCCAGGCAGAAGGCTCTTTGTCAGGGAGGCAAGTCGCGACCCGCCTGTGCATTTTTTGCCAGATTTGGTTTTTAGTCATGGGAACTTAACTCTAAAGGCTCAAGATCGATCCTACTACCCAGTTTGATAGAATTCGACGTCCCGGAGGCTAGGACTTGGTCCATAAGTATTTATTTACTCATTTTTATGGGATTTTATATTATGGTTGTGAGTAGGTTGTCGCTAGGGTCTTGGAACAAGATCGTGCTTGAGAGTCGTTTATTGGTAACTTGTGCTTGGACCAAAGGTAAGAAAATTGCACCCAATATGTGATGCATGTGATACATATGGTTATGGCATGGCATGAATGTTGAACATGGAATTAATCAGAGCTTGAGTCTCTCTAATTGTGCATGATTATGATTATGCTTGTGATTATTGATTAAGCATGTTCAATGCCTTATATTTGGATATTTGACATATGGTATATGTTTGTTTGCATTATCTCATTAAGGAAGCACTAACTTATTAGTCAGAAACGACAATGGTGTTTAGTTTTGGTTGAAAAGCTCAGACTTATAAGTCATGATCGGAAATAGTATTGAGCGTTGGTCGTATGAAATTGACTTATGAGTCAAGAACGGCATTAGCATTCTGACCGCAGGCCAAAATGATTAGATCTAATCAACATGAGCATTAAATGCTTGACCGACCTATTGGTCGAAGAAAACTAAAGCACTTCGCTAGCCTAAGACTAGTTACTCAAAGCCAAGGCTAAAAGGCTCAGGTGACTGACATGTCACATGGCTTAGGGCGCAGGACCCCAGAGAGACTTATTAGTCATCTATTCAGGGCGCAGTTCCCCAAAGAGACTTATTAGTCATCTATTCAGAGCGCAGTACCCCATAGAGGCTTATTAGTCATCTATTCAGGGCGTAGTTCCCCAGAGAGACTTATTAGTCATCTATTCAGGACACAATTCCCCAGAGAGACTTATTAGTCATCTACTCAGGGCAAAGAACTCCATAAACATTTATTTGTACTTGCATGCATGCGTGAATAGGGTTATTACTGCTAGGCATGCTTATTATGATTTGATGACATGTTATTAATTGCGTATGAGCATGCTTGAGTTTTCTTGGTGAGCCTCAGCTCACTGGTGCTTTGTGGTGCAGGTAAAGGTAAAAGAAAGCTGGACCATCCTTGAGTTGGAGAGCTTAGGTGACGATGTGTACATATGCAGCTGCTCGACCACCACGGCCGAGGGTTTAAAGAGGAACTAGGGTTAAACCCTATTTTGCCGCTTAGGTCGGCTGGTTGTAAATCTTTTATTGTAATTAACCTTTAAAATGTATTTTAGGATCCCAATGTATACAGTAAACGTTTTAGTGAAGCGTTGTATCTTTGACCAAAAATTTTAACCCTAAACCGTTAATCACATTTAGTTACACGATTATGGCCAAATGACTCGGTTAGCGAGTTTAGCACTGTTTAAAATACACAACGTAATGGTCCCTAGGTAGTAGGGCATTACAACTTGGTATCAGAGCGAGCCAAGGTTAAGGGTTCCTGTAGACAAGCTGGGCACGTACACTTGTTACTAAAGATAAGCTTTACTCTAGGTATGGTAACTATTTTTGTGGTTATGTGCTTAACTGCTTAAATAGAATGTAAATGCTTTACCTGAATACCTTATTTAGGGAGCATGAGATTCAGTTAGGGCTCAACCCTTGACTATTGATATGATTATATGATTACTTGCTTAGTGAAAATATGAATGTTTTATTTGTATGCTGGAGTTGAGAGCATGGTATGTATGTTGGAAGAGCAGGGGTTATGATTGATGTATGAATGTTGTGGGCATGTTTTCAACACTGCAGTGGTTTGTGAATGTGATATTCTATTGGTAATTTTAAGAGATGAGTTAGGTTATGGTGAGAGGGGACTCATCAGTTGATTTGATAGGGTTGGTTATGATTGACTTCGATATGATCCTGGATATGGATTGGTTAACCAAGTATGGGGCAATGATAGATTGCAAGGAAAGGATGGTAACAATTGTGTTTGGGGGCGAGAAACCCTTGTATGTGTTGGCACTGTGCATGGACCCTGTATGCTTATGATGTCTGTATTTAGAGCTTGAGACCTATTGCAAGAGGATGCATAGGACTCTTAGCTAATGTGGTGGATACCACTCAGGTCGAGTAAATGGGACCAAGACATATTGGATTAGTCTGTGAGTGTTTGGATGTGTTTCCAGGGGATTTTTCAAGATTACCTTTATATAGAGAGACAAAATGGTGATTAGGTTGGTGCCAGGGATGATACCAGGCCTAGGACACTGTATTGTACAACTTCAGCAGAGCTGTAAGAATTAAAGGTTCAGTTATTGAGTAAGACGATATTATTTAAGGTGGATCTTTGATCTGGTTATTACCAGCTAAAGATCAGGAGGAAGGATAAGTAGAAGACTGCCTTTTATATCAGATATGGGTAGTAGGAGTGCTGAGTTATGTTTTGTGGATTTGATTAATGCCGAGTTGTTTTGACAGATTAGATGAACAAAGTATTCAAAGATTATCTGAATTGGATTTATGTTCGTTTTGATCGACGATATTGTAGTATACTCTCATTTGGAGATTGTCCAAGGCCAAGGAACTCCTTAGAGGTCAGGATTTTCCTTGGACGGGTAGGATATTACAGGTGCTTTGTGGAAGAATTCTGAGTCTTCTTACAGATCACAACCAGTTAATAAGTTATCATGGTATCTTATTGACAGAAAAGGCGATTGCCTAAGCAACATGTTAGTTGAAGGGTATGACCAGAACTAGAGCAGAGTTACTGGTGGGCCAGTTGTTCAAAATTATGTTTGAGTTTATTCTTGTAGAGAGGATCAAAGGAAAACAGTTGAGAGAACCACAAATGGGAAGAATTGAGGGGAATGTCTTAGCTAGATTAAGTAAGGATTATGCAGTGCTAGGTATGAGTTTATTGAGGTATAGGGATCGGACTTGGGATCTGGTGGACACTTGGATTAAACGGGGGATTTTGGATGAATCTCATACTACCTCTTATTCTCTTCATCCATGCATCATGAAGATGTACTAGGATCTGAAAGCTTTATATTGGTGGCCTGGGATGGAGAGGGACGTAATTGAATACGTGGCAAAGTTCTTGGTATCAGGTCAAGATAGAGTATTAGAAACCAGTAGGGCCAGTATAGCCTTTGTGTATTCTATAGTGGAAGTAAGGAAACATCGCGATGGATTTCGCAGTAGGGCTGCCCAGGATAGTGGGCTAGCATGATTCGGTTCGAGTCATTATGGACAAGTATACAAAGTCAGCTCACTTTTATCAATAAGGACGAGTAATACAATTGATCAGTATACATGTCTCTATGTGAGAGGGATAGTATGCCTTCATAGAATTAGAGGTCTATCTTATTAGACGAGAACCCTGCTTTTACTTCCAAGTCTTAGGGAAGGTTGCAAAAGGCGATGAGTATACAGTTGGAGTTTAGTACAAATTATTATCCTAAGATTGATGGTGAATCAGAGTTATCCAGTTATTGGAAGGGCACCTTATGAGATGTTGTATGGTAGGGAATGTATATTTCTCATTCACCTGGACGAGATGAGTGAGAGGTTATATTTGGATCATGAGGTGGTTTAGAGGATCATTGAGGCTATTGAAAAGGTTAAAGCTCGGATGCTCGCTTCTCTGAGTAAATGGGAAAGTTATGTTAATTTTAAGTGAAGGAATGCGAAGTTCCAAGTGGAAGACTGTATCTTCCTTAGAGTCTCACCATGGAAAGGGGTGAGGAGGTAAAGGCAAGTTGAGCCCTAGATTAGTAGGACCGTTGGAAATCCTGGATAGGATCAGTCAGGTTGCCTATGGATTGGCCTTAGCTTTGGCACTGTCGGCCATATACAGTGTATTTCATATTTCCATGTTGAGGAAACATGTGTTAGATGAGACTCATGTGTTGAGTTATGAGAATCTAGAATTACAGGCTAAGTTATCTTGTGAGGAATAGCCAGCTCAGATATGAGACAGAAAGAACAAGAAAAGTTGTACCTTTGGTTAAGGTATTATATAGAAACAGTAAGGTCGAGGGAGCGACATGGGAACTAGAATCAGTTATGCGGGATTGATATTCTAAGTTACTCAGTTAAAATTTCGAGGATGAAATTTCTGTAAGGAGGGGATAGTTGTAACGTCTCAAATTTCCTAATATGGCTTAGAGCCTTGATTAGGGGGCCAGGATGGCAAATTATGAAATTATGTGATTATGTGATATATGTGTGTGTGAGATCACATTATTATGTGAGTATGTTTGGGTTACTCGGCATGAGACGATCCTAGGAAGCAAGCTAGTAGGAAAGTCACAACGGGACCCATACTTGACTTAGAGTGAGCCAAGGGGTTTTTAGCACAATATTGGGATATTGGGTAATGGGAATGATTATTTGATGATATATTAGGAGTTAGTGAGATCCGGAGGGAATTCTGGGAATTTTGACTATTTTACCCCGAGGGCGTTTTTGGGACCCCGGGCATTAAGAATTGCTTGAGGTTACTTAAGCTTGAAGTAACATATCAGAATTATAAAAGAACATTCAGAACGTTCTCTTTCTCTCCCTCTCTCTCCCATTCCGTTTTTGACACCGATCACATTTTTGAAGGAAACTCGAGTTTTAGGACTCGGATTCAGGCAAGGATCGAGGCATAGTGATTCTAGGGAAGATTAAAAGCGTATTAGTTGGAGGATTTTGTTGGAAAACGACTCAATCAGAGGTAATCCAAGTTTTAAGTTTTGAGTTTTCGAGATTTTAAGCTTGAATTGGATTTTACATTTTGATGAGTTTTTGATTTGATTGAGACTTGGGTTTTGATGGTTTTGGGAAATTAGGATGTTTGGGAACTTTGATTTTGGGATTTGGATATGTTTGGATAGATTTTTGGAGGATTTTAAGTGGGAAAAAACGTAGGAAATGGATGGGTTCGTGGTCAAGTCGCAACCTTGTTCTAGCCAGTCGCGACCTATGTGAAGCCAGAGCCAGGAGGAGTCTACCTTGGGGGGGGGGGGGGGTGACCCTAGAGGGCCAAGTCGCAACCCGTACCCTGATGGCCAGACAGAAGGCTCTTTGTCAGGGAGGCAAGTCGCGACCCGCCTGTGCATTTTTGGCCAGATTTGCTTTTTAGTCATGGGAACTTAACTCTAAAGGCTAAGGATCGATCCTGCTGCCCAGTTTGATAGGATTTGACGTCCCGCAGGCTAGGACTTGGTCCAGAAGTATTTAGTTACTCATTTTTTTTATGAGATTTTATATTATGGTTGTGACTAGGTTGTCGCTGGGGGCTTGGAACAAGATTGTGCTTGATGGTCGTTTATTGGTAACTTGTGCTTGGACCAAAGGTAAGAAAACTGCACCCAGTATGTGATGCATGTGATACATATGGTTATGGCATGGCATGAATGTTGAACATGGAATTGATCAGAGCTTGAGCCTCTCTGAGCTTGAGCCTCTCTAATTGTGCATGATTATGATTATGCTTGTGATTATTGATTGAGCATGTTGAATGCCTTATATCTGGATTTTTGACATATGATATATGTTTGTTTGCATTATCCCATTGAGGAAGCACTGACTTATTAGTCAAAAACGGAAATGGTGTTTAGTACTTGTCTAAAAGCTCAGACTTATAAGTCATGATTAGCAATAATACTGAGCGTTGGTCGTATGAAATTGACTTATGAGTCAAGAGCGGCATTAGAGTTTTGACCACAGGCTGAAATGATTAGATCTAATCAACATGAGCATTAAATGCTTGACCGACCTATTGGTCGAAGAAACCTAAAGCGCTTGGCTAGCCTAAGGCTAGTTACTTAGAGCCAAGGCATTATTTTTGACCACATGACTTAGGGCGCAGGACCATAGAGAGACTTATTAGTCATCTATTCAGGGCGCAGTTCCCCAAAGAGACTTGTTAGTCATCTATTCAAGGCGCAGTTCCCCAGAGAGACTTATTAGCCATCTATTCAAGGTGCAATTCCCCAGGGAGACTTATTAGTCATCTATTCATGGCACAGTTCCCCAGAGAGGCTTATTAGTCATCTATTCAGGGCGCAATTCCCCAGAGAAACTTATTAGTCATCTATTCAGGAACAATTCCCCAGAGAGACTTATTAGTCATCTACTCAGGGCGCAGAACTCCATAAACATTTATTTGCACTAGCGCGCATGCATGAATAGGATTATTACTACTAGGCATACTTATTATGATTTGATGACATGTTATTAACTGCTTATGAGCATGTTTGAGTTTTCTTGCTGAGTCGGCTCACGGGTGCTTTGTGGTGCAGGTAAAGGTAAAAGAAAGCTGGACCATCCTTGAGTTGGAGAGCTTAGGTGACGATGTGTACATATGCGGCTGCTCGACCACCACGGCCGAGGGTTTAAAGAGGAACTAGGGTTAAACCCTATTTTGCCGCTTAGGTCGGCTGGTTGTAAATCTTTTATTGTAATTAACCTTTAAAATGTATTTTGGGATCCTAATGTATACAGTAAACGTTTTAGTGAAACGTTGTATCTTTGACCAAAAATTTTATCCCTAAACCGTTAATCACATTTAGTTACACGATTATGGCCAAATGACTCGGTTAGCGAGTTTAGCACTGTTTAAAATACACAGCGTAACGGTCCCTAGGTAGTAGGGCATTACAAAACCCATCTTTCACTCCCTTGTAACAAATAAATATTCTCTTGAACTAAGGCTTCATCACAGATGGGGTGCTTAACTCTAATTCACCTTCTTCATTGGATGTTTCTTCAGTTTCCAGCTCAGTTTGTACGATAGCCGCACTTCCAGGATTGGTGTTAATAATCATCAATGCATATCTTCTTTGCTTTCTGAAGGAGTCGGCATGTTTACCACGGACTTCACCTCTAGCATATCTCCTAGCTCTCCACAACCTCCTGTTATCAACCCCAATGCCATAGTCGTCCTTCAATTGTTCTCTCATACCAGAAACTTCATTTCTAGAAGTCTTCTGAAAATCTTCACGATTATTCTACCAATCCAGCTGCTACTTGTAGTTCTATTTTTCCTAACACACTGGCATGTATGGCTCAGGTTGTAAGTCTTGATCACAAAATTTCTTTTATCAGGGGTAAGGGATGCATGAATGTGCCATGGGCAGCCAATTGCTTTGCAAACATATGTCAGACTACACCTTTGATGCTTAATTTTGCGAAGTTCAAAACCCTCTTGATCTGCATTATAGCGACCCAAATTCGCTAATAAGGCTTGGGGGCTTGATTAGCGTGCCTGGAGGGCAATAGTTGTTATATTGTATTAATATGTGAATTTAATGAATATGTGATTAGAAGTGCATGTTTAGGTGATTCAATATGAATGTGGGCCCCATTTGGCTGTTAGGGGCATATTTGTAATTTTAGCCGTTGGGGGCATAAATGTTATATTTATGTGTATTGTGATTGATACCACGTGTGGGTGGTGATATAATTGTAGTGCACGATCTGAGACGGTCCTAGGGAGCTGTTTAGCTAGAAAGTCACAACGGGGTCAAATACCCGGCTCGGGAGGAGCTTAGGGGTATTTTGGGAATATTATAAAATGATCGGGAATTATTGAGTGGCGGTTAGTAATTCAGTAATGGTTTAGACGTGTCAGGATTAAACGGGGATTTTTAGGTATACTCGAGGATTTAGCAGGATATGTTAAAAGACTAAATCGCCCTTGGTGGTATGTGAGGACCTAGGTTAGCTTAAGGGGCAATTGGGTCATTTGGCAGCTGGTTGCACTTAGTTAAGGGGCTGGGATATACTAGAACCTTTTGGCAAAAACAGAGGAAAGAAAAAGAAGAAAGAAATTTCTCAACTCTCTCTCTCTCATATTCGGTTCCCTCCTCCCTTTCCTTGGTGGTTGAGAGCTTGATGAGTCTTGAGGATTTTGGACTAGAGAATTACAGGATTTTGCTTGATGTGGCTGGGAATTAGCTCAAGGGTGTGATTAACACAGAGGTAAGGAGTTCATCCCTGTTTTCTTTAAGTTTCCAAGCTTGTTTTGAGAGTTTGAGAATGGAAGTTGAAAGCTGGATTTGTGGCTTGTTGTTGTGAGAATTCAGCATGGGAATCAAAGGGAATTAGCTTGGAGTTGGAATTGGAGGAAGCTCAAGGTTGAATTCTTGTTTGAGGTAAGAATTCCATACATTTCTGAGGTTATGCTCTGTAATGGTTTAAGTTTTATGAAGTTTTAAAGCAATTTGTGAATCATGGGTTTGAATGTGTGTTTGGGATTGCTATTGATGTTTTTGAGTTGCCATATGGTCTATTTGGGGTTTTGGAATGAATTTGGGACTTAGGTGTGTCTTGGTATTAATTTGGAAGTGTTTTGGCTCGGGGAAATGTTGGGGAAAAACCCAATTTTCTAGGTTCGCGTATGGACACCGCGGCCCTGTTCTTCCGTGCCGCGGCGCTAGGATGTATCAGGGGAAGGGCACCATTCTGGACGCCGCGGCCCCTAAGGGGGTGTGCCATGGCGCTAGGCCATTTCTAGGCGGGGGAAAAAATGTGTTTTTGGGGTGTTGGCTCAGGGGGCTCGAGGGATGTTTCTGCTACCTTTTGGGGGGAAACAGGAGGTTCCGAGAGCACGGGATTGGTTCCGGGAGATGATTATAATTGGTTAGTAATGAGAGTGCTATGTATGTGTTGTGACTAGGTTTTCAGCGAGGCTCGGGTTAGAGGACCGTGCTCGAGATTTCGGTGCTCAAGAAGCTCGGGACACAAGTAAGAAAACTATTGTTCCCGTAGAGCTTGAATGCAGGGCAGGGCCCTATATGATTGTGTTGCAGGGCGTAGCCCTTTGATTGAGTGTATTCATGCTTGGTATTTGCTTTATTATGCTATGTATGCATATGTGTGAATGTTCGGCAAGGCCGGGAACGGCAAGGGGCTGAGAACGGTGTTAAGCACGTGGAGTGCAAGGCCGAGTGCGGCAAGGGGCCAGGAGCAGTGTTTAGCACGCGGAGTGCGAGTTGTCAGGGCGAGACCCTAAAGGATACCTGGGATATCCTTACGGTGCGGACCGCGAACCCAGGGCCTGGTAAAGCGCCTGGGACAACATTGTCGTATGTGTATAGTCTATTGATGGCCTGTTTATATGCTAAGTGTTTAATATGCATATGTTATCTGCTTGTGAGAGTTTTCTTGCTGGGCTTCGGCTCACGGGTGCTCTGTGGTGCAGGTAAGGGCAAGGGAAAAGTCGACCAACCATGAGTATGGAGAGCGTGAAGCGACGCGTACATGTTTGGCTTGCCTGGCTGCCATGGCCAGGGGTATTTTGGGAGATGGTTGTATAAGACCCAGATTTTGTCGTTTAGTCGACTTTTGTCATTCTTTTGAATTGTAGATATTTCTAAACAGTATTTTGGGATCCCAAATGTTAAACGCTTTATGATTTTTAGTAAATGGAATTATTTTCAAAGTTTATGAACCTGTTTATGGTTTAATTACACGTTTGTCTTAAGACCTCGATTAGCGAGTTAAATGCACATTTTAAACTCACTTAGTAACGGCTCTAAAGAAGTAGGGCGTTACATGCATAATCCCTCAAGATTTCACCAAAGTGCCTATAGTCATTGAACTTCAACCAAAGTTGAAACACTATCTTCCCATCATGATAAATTTTATCTAACTCAGGTAGTGGAATGTTTGAGTTAGGATCCAATCCCTTTCTTCTTAGTCTCTTCGTGTTCATGTGATCACCTTCATCACTGGAATAATAATCACCAACAATTTATCGGTCACTATTTGTCAATGATCCCATCTTAGACTTTGTATTGTCATCTTCTTCACTGTAGTTTTTTCCTTGTTTCCACTCTAGGTCACTGTCGTTAGTAGGTGATGACAGCGCTTCATGCAACTCACTGGCTCCAACACGTTGACCACGACTTCTAGTTTGATAATGGCGTCTTTTACTAGGACCAGCTGAAAATTCATCAGCTTCAGGAAGTGGACCTGCATTTAGAACACATATTGCATTGTTAAACTAACCAACAAATATGAAGTTTTAAATGAATACCTACAAATTAAATGGTTACCTGTAGCTTCAAAAGGCATAACCTCATTTTCAGAAGGAATATCTTCATCTTGCATAGTTATTGGATCAAATTGAGAAGTTGTAGGGTTACCATGTTCCTCTCGTATATAGCTTGCCTCAAATTAAGAAGTTGTAGTGTCCTTATCAGAGGTAAGACCTTGGTGGGGTTGCATATAATTTGCATGAACTCCATAGGCTACATGCTCATTCTCAGTGGCACCATGCTCCTCTGGTTGAGCACTTGCCTCGAATTGAGAAGCTGCAGTGTCATTATCAGGGGCAAGACCTTGCTCAGGTTGCATATAATCTGCATCATCTTCAGAGGCTGCGTGCTCATTCTCAGGGGCTCCATGTCTCTTTGGTTGAGCACTTGCCTCGAATTGAGAAGCTGCGGTGTCATTATCAGGGGCAAGACCTTGCTCAGGTTGCATATAATCTACATCATCTTTAGAGGCTGCAGGCTCATTCTCAGGGGCACCATGTTCCTCTGGTTGAGCACTTGCCTCGAATTGAGAAGTTGCACTCTCATTCTCAGAGGCCTCCTGTTCCTCTAGCATATAACTTGCATCAACTTCAGTTGGAACTGTAAAGCAAAAAAATAATAAAAAACACATGTTAACCAATCCCATAGTTTATATTAAATAAATCATTCCTATATTAACAAACTTACCTTCAGTTGGGACATCTTCATTTTCAAGTCCATCATTAGGTGTAGGTGAAGCTTTTCTTTGAGGCCCTGGATTTGGTAGAGCTTTGTTGCCTACATCTCGAGTTGGTGATGTAACAATTTTAGGGGCCTCATCATCAGACTCAGAGACTGCATCAAAATCTTTTGGATTTCTAAACATCACTGAAAGAGGACGAACTATTTTTCTAGCAAGCATTTTCATTCTCTTTGGTATGACCATCGGATTTGCTGTAGGGGCACATGGACCATAGGTCAAATCAAGGGCTACTTCCACACTTGGTTTATTTTCAGGGACTCTTGGATTAGGGGCCATCTCAGGACTACTTGAACTGACCATGTCTACTTCAACTACACTACAATCATCACCTTCTGGCTCCATAACTTGCAATGCAAGTGCTTCTTCCATTGAAACATACAACTTAATACAATCACCACCAACATTCACATTAAATATTGTCATCAAATCCTTATCATCAAATATATCCATCATAAATTCCCTTCCTATTTTGGCCAAAACATTGAAATGAATATTCTTCTTCCCCTTCAATTCTTCAATATTAGGTACTAAATCTTGATACAAATGATGATAGAGCTCCATCATATTTTATGTCTCAGCATTCACCTTGAAAGATTTACATGCCTTCATTCCGTACATGAATTGTAACCAATGGACTTCCATTTTTCAATTCTGGAATCACAAAAACAAATACATACATTGAATAAGGTGATCATCAATCACTTTAAAAGCCATCAAATGTAACCCACACCACAACAAATAACCAGTGCTAAAGAAACAAAAAAAGCCCTAACATAACTAAACCAAAATATTTGAACGAAGCAATGATTATTACTACAATATTATTCCATTAAAATTTAAACTTTAACATTACAAAACAATAACATGCTCTGCCAACTTAAAAAAATACTCATAAACCATTCCCTTGAGAACAAAAACGTACAAAGCACCGTTTTTTAGATTCTCATAGATGAAAATAAACAAGATAGCAAAATAAATCAATTTTTGAAGACAAAAAATGAAAACACCCTCACCATGCATACCCGTAGAAGAAACCAGAAAAAAAAACACGAACAAATAAACCCATTTGGAAATCTGGATGAGCACGTGCCTTTATGATTCCTTCAATCTTCGAAAATGGACTTTCTCAAACAAAAATGCACAAGAAAATCCTTCGAAAATCCTTGCGTCGTTGAGGAAACTCAAGACTTCTGGTTCTCTGATTGCTTGAAGAAGACGAAAGGACAAGAAGACGGTGGGATAGATTTTTTACTTTTTACTTTTTGCATTTCAATTATATTTTAGGATTTTTGGTGGCGAAAATACCCAATATTTTCGCAGTGTCCCACTTTTACACTCAATCTTTTTTTTAGCGGTGAAAATACCCAAACCCACTAAAATTGTCTCTCTGTTAGTACCCACACATTAACACTGTTAAATAGTATGATGAACCCAAAATGGGTATGTTTTAAATATTTATATTGCAAGCGCACGAATCGTATATATAGTATAGAGTTCGTGTAAGCAAGAATGTCGAAACCCAAAGGAGTTGTCTAAAATAAAAAAGAAAACTATTTTAAACCAAAATTAATAAACTCTAACCTAGCTCCAAAGATTGATGAGATTTTTGTATCAAGAAAATAAAATAAAAGATAATAATAAAGATATTAAAGCAAGAAAAAATAAACAAGATAGGAATTGTAAACAAGTTGTAAGAGAAAGATTATTAAGATAATAGAATCCACAAAATATAAGTTCAATCATATCTATAAGTACATTGATTCTCAAGTTTTAATAGTAGAAATTAATCAAACTATCACCTATTCAATTTAGATATTCTTTTTAAGCACAAGTTATTATATTAATATAGGATTTATCTTCACTTTTAGCAATATAATATCAAAGTATTTAGTGTGAATCAATCTAATGAAACAACAACAAAATCAAGGAATATTATTTATAAGGCAAAACATAATATTTTTGTTCTAAGCATTTGATGTGCACAATTTAATGGCACACCTTAATAAAAGAATATTATGATTTTGTACTAATGAAGAACAAAGTGTAAATATATGCTAACAATAAAAAATACATGATATTTAAGATGAAAGAAAATATTTGAAGAAGAAAAATCCATAAACTTTGTTGCACAAATGAGAAATCAACATACAAAATAAATATTATCTAGTTACATATTGTTTCAGCATCACCTTAATAATCTTAAAAAGATTAGAAACTCATAACTAGAATAGAAATTACAAACAAAAAATTACAAACATAAATAAGAAAATTTGGAGGAGGAACCCCGAATTTTTCCTCTAAAATCTCATAGAAAAATGACCAAAAAGAATAAAAAGATGAAGAGAATAGAGTGGTCTTGAAAGTATAGCAATTGTGTAGTTTAACCCCCTCTCCCAAAAATAGTCTTCAAATCCCTTATTTATAGCCAAAATAAAGTGATTAAAATAATCAATTTAAGTTAATTAAACTAATTAAATTAAATTTTAAATGAAGAATAATATGGCAAGTAGAGGTAGATTTTAGGGTGTAATGATGAATTTTGTAGTAAAACATGTAGAAAAGTTGAGTAAAAATATGGCATTTTTGGACATTATGGGTCAAGGGGACATTGGTGGGCTCAACAGAGAAAAAGGCAGGCTATTGGGTAGGCCTCTAGCGTGATGGGCTGGCATGGCAATTGGGCCGAAATGGGCTGAGTTGTGCTGGTTGTTGTTGGGTTGAGAAGCTGTTGGGTAGGAATGGGGCAGGTGGCTTATGGGCCTGCTGGGCTCGGATGGGTCCACTTGGGCCGAAATAGGGCAGGTGACCCGTGGTGGAGTAGCTGTCTGGCTGGGAAGGAGGCCAGGCAGTGTGGGCCAGGCTGAGGAGGTTGGGCCGAAACAGGTGGGCTTCGGCTTGGAGCTTGTGGCAGGCGAGCCCAGGAGGCTGGTGGTCAGCTGGGCCTTTGGGAGTGGTGACGAGGCTTGGGCTTCAAAGTTCCTAACAAAGCCATTTTTTTTATTCCTTTCTGGATAATGCCACTTTGATTTCTTTCTTTTCCTTACTTTTCAAAGCCCCCAAAAAATACAACATACTCCCTACAAAATAAACATTAATTAAATCATAATCAAATATTTTCAATTATATAATAAATCATATTAATTTGATTGAAAATATTAATTACAACTTAATTTAATTTAACATTTAGTTTCAATAAAACATATTTTTGTTTACCTCAAACTAAACAATAATAATTCAAATCTACAACATATTACAAAAAAATAACGTTAAAAATACCCAAAATTCTATAAAATCAAAATAAAGCTAATAAATTCAAAATTACTTAAAAACTACATAAATTAATTAAAAACTCAAGCACTAAGCAATAATTAGCTTACAAAATGTGGTAAAATAACTCTATTTTGTAGAGTTATCACAGTACTTACGTGGTATTGATGTGGCATGACATAAATGAGATGTCATTGCCACATAATTATTTTTAATAAAAAAATCATTTAAAAATTTAAAAAATAATTAAAAACTACATTTCAATAATTAAAATTAAATAAATTATATTTAATTATAAAACAAAATTTTGAAATAATTTATCAATTAAATAAAAATTTATAAAACAACTTTAAAATTTTCTCACTCTTTTATTTTCCCTCACTTTCCCACCAACCAAACACAATTTATTTTATCTTCAAATAAGAAAAATAAAAAACAAAACAAAGAAAAATCAAAACATCACAATGTATTCAACTCAAAATTTCAATCTCTAATTCAAAACCTTGAACATTCAGTCCTTCAAATCTAATTTTTAGATTTTTCTTTCATTTTTTTGCTTTTATCACCAAACAAACGCAGCCAAAAACCCATACAAACACAAATATGCCCCCTTTGAATCCACCTTTCATCAGCTCCCCCTCCGACCTTTGACTATGGAAGAAGAAGAAGACCTCTCATTGTGCAAGAAAAGGAAGAATAAGAAGAGAAGAAAGTGATTTAGGGTTAGCTTCTTTTATTAGTTAAAAAATTATTTTAGATTTGATAATAGATTTTTTTATTTTAATTATAAATTATAAATTTTTAGTTATTTTTTAATTTTTTAATTCATTTTTATTTAAAATTAAATATATTTTATTTTAATTATTTTTTAAATTTTAAATATTTTTTTTATTAAAAATAATTATGTGGGAATGAGGTGGCAATGACACATCATTTATGTCAGACCACGTCAATGCCACGTAAGTACCATTTTACAGTGTTAATGTGTGGGTAGTAATAGAGAGACAATTTTAATGGGCTTGAGTATTTTCACTGCTAAAAAAAGATTGGGTGTAAAAGTGGGACACTACGAAAATATTGGGTATTTTTACCGTTAAAAACCTTATATTTTATATTTCCTTTTTATTTAAAATGTTTTATAAATTATTTTTATGTATTAGAAAAAAGAAAATTCATTATAGGAATTAAAATACATAAAAAAAAAAACTAAGGGCATTTTAGTCATATTGAAATTTTTTTTGACCAAAATCGGGCTCAGGGTATCATATTGTTCCATTTTGCAAAACAGAGGGTCTGTTTTGTCATTTAACAAAACATAAGGGTCAATCGAGTATATGGACAAAACACAATGGCCAAAATGACATTTTTCCTACTATTTATATACACACGACACCTATTTATAAAGTTTATTGTTATTCAATATGAATATATATATATATATTTATATAAGTTAGATGAAATAAAAAAATAACATGTTGGCTAAGTTCATTTGGGCTGTTTCTTCCATGCAGGACATGCTTTGGGTTAAATGGGTCAATGGTGTTTATCTAAAAGGAGCTTCTATATGGGATTATCAGTTAAAACATGATACTAGTTGGTATTGGAGGAAAATCTGTAAATTCTGTCATATTGTGTCCAAAACTGAGTTGGAGGCTGCTGTTAGGAATGGAAAGCTTTAGCTGGGCAAACTTTACTCAACTGTTTTTCCTGGCTCCTTGGTGCATTATGATAAGGCTGTTTGGTGTAGACTCTCAGCCCCTAAGCATCAGTTTATATTTTGGCTTGCTGTGAATCAGAAATTGCTTACTAGAGATTGGCTTCATTACTGTCATGTGCCTCTTTCATCCTTAAGCTGCCCAGTCTGTCATCAAGGAGAGGAAAGTCATTCTCATCTGTTTTTTGAGTGTGTTTTCTCCAGGAAAGTTCTTCATTCTGTCCAAGGGTGGCTGAGAGGAACTTCTTGGCCAGATCAGTACAAGAATTGGATCCATTGGTTGTCATTGCCTCGGACTGGATGGTTTTCGATGGTGACTCTTGCAGCTTGTGCAGCTTCTGTGTATCTCATTTGGCTGAATATAAACCAGTGTTGGCTTGAGAAAAGTTGCTTACCAGTGCACAAGATTGATCAACTGATTAGATTTTCTATTAAAGCTAGAGTTCTGAATTTAATTGGTTGTAAATGTTCTACTAGAGAAAAACAAATGTTGAAATTTGTTAGTTTTCTGTAATTTGTGAGTGTCTGAGGTGGTTTTGTTTCCAACCTCTCTTTCTTTGTAATTGGTTGTTGTTTTCTTTTGATAAAACAAAAAAAACATGTTTTCTTTATAAATATAAATAATAATTTTTTTAATAAACATTAAGATTATATATTATTATTATTATTATTATTATAATATTTTATAATATTTAAATTTGAATTAATATAATAATTAAATATCTAGTCTTCTATTAAATATTATTATAATAATGATATTTTATAATATTTAAATTCATATTAATATAATTAATAAATATTTATTCTACCAAAATATTATAAAATTTAGGACTATATATTATATATTATTATAATAATGATATTTTATAACATTTAAATTTGAATTTATATTAGTATAATTATTAAATATGTAATCTTATATTAGTATAATTATTATAATAATAGTATTTTATAATATTTGAATTTATATTAATATAATTAATAAATATCTATTTTTAATTAATTTAATAGAAATTATTAAATATCTCGTCTTATATTAAATATTATTATAAATAATGATATTTTATAATATTTGAATTTATATTAATATATTTAATAAACATATATTTTTAATTAGTTTTAAAAGTATATTCCGTTAAAGTTAACAAAAGAAAACCATTAAAACCAATTATTTTTGTTATTTACACACTTTTTATATAGAATACTCGGTAGAAGCAACGTGTAATGCACGTTTGTTTAGTTTTTGTAAACATTGTCTATAATTTTAATAAAAAATTATTCACTGTTTTTTTTTAAATATATATATTTATATATATATATAATAGAATGAGTTATAGTTTTATAGTATATATAAATATTTATATCAATAATCTTTAGACATATAAACACAACATTGACATATATATTTTCATGACTACATGACATATATATAAAATACAATAATATTTAAAAAGAAATTAATAATATAAATAAAATAATAGTAGAAAAAATCATAGTGTAGACAGTAGTATACATGCATCAATTATTTTTAGTTTCTAATGTATCTCACAATGTTCTTTGGTGAATTTGATGAAGAAAAATAGCTACAATCACTTGATAAAAAATAAACTATCACACAAATTTATAAGATAAAAAAATGATATGTATGTCTTTATTATTTTTAAATAAATATGATTTAATTATTTAAATTATCATAAAATATATTAAAATATTCTATTTTAATTAATTAATTAATTTATTTTTGTTTAAGTTTATGTTTGTTCTAGTTTTTGAATTTTGCAACAAAATATTATATGTTTAATATAATATTAAGTTTAAATTTAATTAAATTTTATTTAAGTTATTAAATATATAATTTTATTATTTTTAAATAATTATCATTGTAAAATATCTCAAAAATATCATATTTTAATATTTAGAATCTACTGTTAAATATAAAAATATTCCGTTAAAATTAGCGAAAATAATAAAAAACCCTTAAAACTAATAATTTACTTATTGAAGATATATATATATATATATACTAGGCACGTTTGTTTGGTTTTATTTATAGAATTTATTAATTATTTTTATTAAATTTATATTAATGTCATATAAATTTCAAATAAATATTATATTTTAATTAAATAATTTATTTATTTTTGTTTAAGTTTATGTTTGTTCTAGTTTTTGAATTTGGGAGTGACAACAAGAGATTATATATTATATGTTTAATGTAATATTAAATATTATACGTGAATTTTAAATTTATGTTTCCTGCTAGTTTTTTTAAAAAAGAAATTTGTTGCTAATTCACAGTAGATTATATTATATGTTTAATATGATTATTCTAATAGGTGAGTTTAAGTTTAATTAAATTTTATTTAAGTTATAAAACGTGTGATTTTATTATTTTTAAATAATTATCATTGTAAAAGATCTCAAAATATCATATTTTAATGTGTTTAATTGTTTATTATTTTAAAATAATTATCATAGTAAAATATCAAAAAAATATCCAATTTTAATTTGTTTAATTATTTATTATTTTTAAATAATTATCATTGTAAAATATCTTAAAAATATCTAATTTTAATTTTTTTAATTATTTATTTTATTTTATTTAAGTTTAAAAGATTACAAACCACCGTTAAATATAAGAATATTCTGTTAAATATAAAAATATTCTGTTAAATATAGGAATATTCCATTAAAATTAACATTAAAAAAAAACCTTTAAAACCAAGAATTTCCGTTATCTACACACTTATTAGTACATAGGAGAGATATATTTAAAAAAAAGCCTTGATTTTTGTATATGCCTAGTACACGATTAAAACCCCATATTTTTTAAATAACAAAATTTAAAAACCGTAAATCCATATGTATTTAAAAAACAAAACTTACAGGGATTGACAAAAAAGTTAAAACAAAATAATGTGCATGATGCATTGAAAACAAATTTGTAGGCTTTTTGCTATAATTAACCCTGTCAAAATCAATACCTGCGCAGAATCAATTTATTGAAAATTTCTGTAAATAATAAAAAAAAACTACGAATTGAATGGACGTCATATATGTAAATTTTATGTAAAATCAGTAAAAAAAAAATTTCTTACATCGATATGGCCAAATAAAAATAATTCAAATTCAAATGGCACACAGTTGCTATTCCCTCAAAACCAAACGAATTTGCAATAACCGAGAAAAGTTCCTAGTACAACTTTTGCACCACACCATTATTATGTAGGGACTGAATTTGACAGCTACAAACTTATTTGTATGCATAGTAGTAAAAGAGCAAAGATAGCCGGACAGGAATCATACAAAGATCATCTAATTTAGTATGAAACTCTGATGAACATTATTACTCTTCTTGCAGATTACCCCACAGACAGTAAGCTGTAGACTTTGCTAATTTGACCTTATATTGAAATATCCTTTCCAAAGAGTTGAGCTATTCCCTTCCCAGGGTCATCTTGTTTCACAATTGATTCTCCAACCAAAACCTGCAAAGGAATTATAAATATTTGCATTTAAATCAAGCATTCAAGTATCTATATCTCTCTCTACAACTATAACTAGGTTTAATTGCAAGAAGAGTGCAGAATTTCAACGAAGTTGATTGTAGTTGGCATCTTGAAGTGTATGAGTTTTCAATCTTACAGCCTTAACACCAGCTTCTTGCACATAAGCAATATCTTCAGGAGTAAACAACCCAGATTCTCCAACTACCTGAAAATATTGAAATGAAAAGAATTCTTACCACCATAAGATAAAAGATGCATAAGAAATTATATGTGTGTGCTTTGAGGTATGTTATGAAGATGGTAAGCAAGCCTCTTACAATAATGTCTCTTTCCCGGATCAATTCACCACGCTTTCCTTCAAGAAGCCGCTTTGTGTTACTTGTATCAACCTCAAAAGTTTCTGTGATATAAAAAAAAATGTCATTGCATAGAAAGATTATACAAACCCTCCAAGTTCATATAATTTTGAACTCCGTTGACCTTGCAACTAAGAGGAAATAACTGACGAATATAGTCAACTCTAAACCTTCCTTCTAAGTGTTTATTAACTACAAAATCCTTATATAAAGTATGCTACCAAAGCAAACATTGAAATATGTGTTCTTATGCCTGTTGGACATATGCAAGAATACATGGAATAGTAACCCTCTAATTGCCACATTTACCAAGATTGCGGTTGTTGATGCCAATAAGCTCAATCCCTTCTATCCCAAGAACACGATCCATTTCCCTTTCATCATGCACCTGCAAGATTATGCTGTTTTTTCAAATGGCAGGCTCGTGAAAAAACAGGGTGACAACAATGAGAAGACTACTGAGCATCCAGTGAAGTCTTAATGAACGCCAGCAATACTCAACATCTTTGAATCATGGTTTAAATTAAAACTTACTTGGATGGCCTTTTCTCTACACTGCCATTAAACAGCAACAAAATATAATTCCACACTTATCAATGAGGAATTTTAAATCTATTTTCAACTGAAACAAGATCAATGATAACTATGAAGAGATAAGTTGAGTAATAACCTCAACTAGAGTTGCTAAACCAAGCATCTTGCAGATCTTAACCATGTATTTGATGTCAAGATCAGGCAAAACAGCAGCAATCAAAAGAATGGCATCGGCACCTTTACTTCTAGCGTAGTAGATCTGCCATGCTTCAATGATGAACTCTTTGCACAATAGAGGGCACTGCATAATTTATGAGGGTTAGAAGCATCAGTTATGCTTACTATCATGCTTTCAACAATGAAGATTGGGAAACAAGATGTGTGCAGAAGAAACCTTCACTCCTGCATTTCTTATGGCCTCTATATTTTCGTAACTTCCCTGTAGAGAAAACAAGAAGCAAGTCCAGTGAAGTGAATTAGTTAAGTTCAATGCTAAAGATGTGTTCAGTGTGATTGTCAAAAGAAATTTGAACTGATTGTTACCTGAAAATACTTCTGATCTGCCAAAACACTAAGACAAGCCGCGCCACCTTTCTCATAAGCTTGGGCAATTTCAACCTGCGACAAAAGATTTTAGTAATAATGACAAATTCGATATCAAAGAAGGAAAAATAATAAAAAAGCCTCATAACGTTGGGACAATTACAAGTTCTCTTAGCATTGTTTCGGAGGTCAGAACAGAAACAAATCCTTAGCAAGAAAAACAAGAATAATTCATAAACCACATCAGTCTCCAACTTCTTACACTTGCTATATTGTTTCTGCATAAAGCATTATCAATTATCCAAGCATGTTCCAGGCAAAACAATAAAATTATGATCTTCAGTAATAGCCAATCAACCCGTTAGGAATTTAGGATACAATGCACAACCATTTAAGAACTTGTAAAAGATCAAATATGTAACATGATATTATGATAGAAAGGCAACTAATAACAGGCTAAAAAGGAGGCAGACTTACAGGATCAAAATTCTCTTTTATGACTCCTCTGCTTGGGGAAGCCTTTTTCACTTCAGCTATCAAACCTGGCAGACCAGTTCGCAAATTGGCTGCCTTGAGAGCTCCAACAAAGTCTCTAGGGGGAGGAACATTGTCCAAAGCTTTCTTCAATGACCCAAGAGGTTTCCTCCCCTTCAACTGCAAACCCAATACATGTATATTTATATATATGAAAATGGCAGGACACTCTTCAAAAACATATTATCTTAAAAACAAAAAGGAACCAAAAAGAAAGCATATCATTTGTAAATCAAGTCAGTAAAATCACTTGAGCAACTTCAACATCTTTGTTCCAAATGATTTCCTCCAAAATATTTCGCGGTGTGTTTCCCTCATTCTGCAAACGAAATTCAAAGGGTCCCACGTAGTGCAAAGGGGGTCCAGTTGGGGGCCTTCTCCTGATTCTTATACCCTGGCTTTTAGCTACTTCATCACGGAACATACCCACCTCCCATTCCGTGATCTTCAGAGGATCTGGTTCAGGTTCAGATTCACTCACAGGAGCAGCAGTGGCTGAACCATCCTTAGAATCCATCTGTAAAAACAACAAGCACCCGATTGATAAAAACGAGTAACTTAATATAAACTTCACATAAAAATTCAATTTTCGGTTTTAATGAAAAGAAAAAAATTCGATAGAGGCATGCACAGAATGATGAAACATGAAATGGGTAATCTTCAAATTACAGAATAAAGCATTGAGTCATTCAAAGAATCATAAAACTCCAAATGGGTAATCTTCAAAAATGGATAAAGACAGCTTAACTCAAAGCGTTTAAGGAAAAAAAAATTAAAACCTCTTGGGCTCGAATGGAAAAGGACGAAGATGAAGAGGACATGGAGGACAATGAGAAGGAGCCAAACGAGGACGAGTTGCCTCCTCTTCGGAGGTCCAAGGAGGAAGATGAAGTCGACCTCGAGAATGAAAATTTGGGTATGCGAGAGACGGGTGGCACCCCCTGAAATGATACCAATCCCTCCATTGTTAACACTGAACAGACCAAAGCTCTGGCTCTGGCTCTGGCTCTGGCTCTGGAGCTGTGTATGGCGAACTAAATTGCTTTGAAGTTCTATGGTATCTAATTTCTTATATTTTATTATATAATTGTTTTAATGAAATGGATTGATATGTAATAAATGAAATAATTTTTTTCTCAATGATAAATGAATTAGTTGTAAATTACATTTGTAGAAACGTCAATAAAAGTAAATTGTAACTTTCTTGGTATGTAATTAAATCTTATGATTAGGTTCATTGGTGTTATATGAATTTGTACAATTTGATACACCAATGCATCCTATTTTTTAAAAAATATACACAAATACATAATTACAAATGAGGAAAGAAGTTAATATGGTTCTGTATTTTATTTTATTTACTACAAATTCTATACAATTTGAATGACGAAAGGTGTGTTTGGTAGTAGGGACAAGTGAAACGAATGAACGAGATGGGCCCGGATTAATGAATAGATTTATAGTAAAATGATTGTACAGAAGAGAAAATTACATTTTATATATGAGATTTTTAATTGAGTTTACAAAATGATTGTTTTCTTTTAAAGAAAATTTAATATATAGCCTTTTTTTTTTAATTTCACTTTTATAGTTTTAGTGTCCTATATTTTTATATAAAAATTTGTTTATGTCATAGTTTTATTCTTAATGGGAAATTTGACTTTTTATGCTTAATATGAGTTGTAATTCAAAAAAATGATAGGCATTTTTATCGTTACAAAATAATGTCAATTCATTTTAGCATACCCAAAATACCCCTATCACAACTATCTCATCTCTTCCATTCTCTCTTCATTCTTCTTGTTTTTTCCTCACTCTCTTTCACTCACCTCACCTTACACCGCCACTAAGAGCACTACGGTAGAAGGAAGTCGAGCAAGGGACCGCCACTAAGAAAGCCATTTGTAGAGGGGATCAAGACCAAAGTAAGGGTTGAGAAATCTTGGAGAAAAATTTTATGGGTAAGCAATTTTATGGCAGTCCCTTGCTCGACTTCCTTCTACCGTGGTGCTCTTAGTGGCGGTGTAAGGTGAGGTGAGTGAAAGAGAGTGAGGAAGAAACAAGAAGAAGGAAGAGAGGAGGGAAGAGAGGAGGGAAGAGAGGAGATAGTTGTGATAGGGGTATTCTGGGTGTGCTAAAATGAATTGGCATTATTTTGTAATGATAAAAATGCCTAGCATTATTTTGAATTACAACCCCCTATTAAGCATAAAAAGCCAAATTTCTCTTCTTAATCCAGTTTTATTAATTTGAAAAGCTGTGTTTGTAATTTGATTATTTTTTTAGCTTATTTGATTTTTTTATATTAATTTTATATAACTACTTTTATATTAAATTTTTTCATGATTGTTTTGTAAATTTTTTATTAATTTTTTTTAATATGAGTTGTTTTTATTATTATTTTATTTATTATAAATATTTTTTCCTTTTTTTTAGATTGTATTTTGTTTTTTCAAAGCCTGGATAAGGTAACTAGTTACTTAATTGATTTTTTTACAGTTATGTAAAAAAAAAATCCTACAGCTAGATTAAATAACATTTATCCGAAGGGGTAACTAGTTATTTGATTTTTCACAGTTATGTAAAAAATAGTGAGATTAAATAACATGTATCAGGAGGGGTAACCAATTACAGTGAAATGAGTAACCTTCTGCCATAAGAGGGGTAACCATTAATGTGCAAAAATATAAAAATTATACTTTTCTTAATTTGTATGGGAAAATTTATTAAAGAAAAATTAAAGTATGAGAAACACAATTAGTAGCTAACTAAAATATAGAAATGCCACAATTTTTTATTATAGTTATGTTTTCTTTGATTTTGAAGGTAATTTTATTTTATTTTATAATTTTTCCTTCATTTTTTGATTATTTTTTCCTTACTTATTTTTTCTTCTACTTTTTCCTTTTTCTTTTTTTTTTCTACCAATTTTTTCCTTCATCATTTTTTTCTTTCCATTTTTCCATTCTTCTTCTTTTCATTTTTATTTATTTATCTTAAAAAAAGTCATATTTTTTCATACTCTATTAAAAATCTCATATAAAATGTAATTTCCTCATGATTTAAAAGTTTCATAATTATAAAAATACGATCTCACCTATACGTTAACACCTGAATAATTCAGTGTTGAAGAAGCAACTTAACATTAACTAGACAGCAAACTACAAATCAACTCATTGCTTCAATCCAAAATAAACTAGAAACAACAAAAAAAATATCGAAAATTTTATTCCTACATTTTAAAATGTGTCAAAGATAAACTCAAATATATCTCAAAACAACTAAACATATGCCCAAAATAAACTAAAAACAACTTGAAAACATTACCATTAAATACAAAGTTTATTTTCAAATATATAAATATATATATATTATATATAAACCAAAGGTATGCCTAATGTTATCCATATTTTCCACCTTGGACAGGTGGCATGGCCAGATGGGTTACATGGACTCTCGGGAGAGGCCCGGGCCCAACTAGGGCCCAGCGAACAATGAGCAACCGAAACATATCGACTCGCACCATGCTGAGCCCAATAACTAGTGAGTAGCACGAGCTTAGTAAGGGGGCCGGAACTAAGATGCAAGCTCGAACTGCCTTCCCGGGCACACCCAATCCCTATCCTCCGAGATCTAGATTAGGGTGGTGGACAATCCATTCCAAGAGACGGATCCCATCGAGTGGGATCTAGGCGAAGTCTCCAGGTCCATCGCCAATGCTCTGGCCCGCCATCAGGATGTCCGATCTATTATCGTATTGCAATGTCCGCCTTGGTAAATGAACCCGGATTAGGTATCCGGGTAGAACAAACCCAGTCCTTCCTACAACTGACGTGTCCCCGAGAAATCTAGCAGCTGGTCTCTCTAACTAACCTGCAGAATGGGGTACGCACGGAGCGTACAATGTTCCTAGGAAACAGTACTTCCACTACTCTGACAGATCCTATCCACAGGATCCCCCTGGTAGCCCACGCGGATCAGTCCGTGTCAACATACAAAGAGCAGCTGTAAGGCTCTACTACCTTTAAGCCCACCCAATGGGCTTAGATTAGCAACTTACAATCATGTTACACCCTTGTATTATGGCTTCGTTAGCGAGCACTTATAATTATATCTTATTGGGCCCGGATTAGTCCAACCCAATCACATGACTGCCTATAAATAGGGTCATTCGTGCATTGTAGCGAGGATCCCCGATTTTCTCTTGTATGCATAAGCGCTGCTGAACTTGCAGAAAACCTCCATTGTTAAACTGTCTAAAGCCTAATGCTAGTGAATCGCGGACTAAGGCTCATTAACGCTCCAACCACGTAAAAACTGTGATCTTGTTCATTTCTTAGCCTTTCTTTCTAGCTCTTATTTATGAATATATTTATAGTTTCTGAAACACTCGGTAAATATTTTTGTGCTTTCATTTAGAGCTAAAGAAAGCTTGAACCACTCCTTGTCAGCTAAAAAAATGGTGAACATCAGACATACCACGTTTGATCCCGCTCAACAGCAGCAACTACACGACAATGGAGAACCATTACAAAACTAGCAACTTCCTCAAGACCAACCGGAGGATGTGCCTTATCATGGGCCCCTGCCTAACGACTCCCAGAAGTTCAAAGAAGGAGGTGAATACAATGAAGACTATTACAAAGAAGATGGAGAGGGGTATGAAGACCGTAAGGTCGAGAATCCCGTCGATCTTGGCGAGAATGATGTGGAACCTGAATAGGAGGATCCAGAAGTGGTCCGTCTGAGACAATAGGTCCTTGACCAAGAAACAAGGATGGCAGAACAACAAGAGACCACCCGCCAGATGCAAGAGTCCCTCCTGGCTCTTCAAACTTTTATTGCTGCTCAGGGATTTACAGTCAACCCCTCAGTTGTTCCTCCCCCAGGAACTCAGCCGCATGTTCCGCCTACAGGGACTGGCGTACCAAACAATGCTACAACCCCTAATCCTCCTCTGGGATGATCCCCTCATACTAAATTCGGCCAATCGAACCAAGCTCAAGAAAAATGGAAAGCCAAAGCGGCCGATCCCATCGAAAAAGCAAACCCCAAAAAGAAAACTCATCCCGCTCCAAAAACCAGGCCAGACCCAGGGCATTTCTAGGGCATTTCCCTAGGAAAGAATGGATGAATCCTGTCCCAGGACGGAATCATCCGAACAATCCGTAAGGGAAACACTCGCAGGGTACTAAGCCCCGGAATGTCCCCAGACAAGACGATCAGGGAAGACATTTTTATCCCAATGCTTCCGTGAACACGGATCACGAAGGACGTAGACGCGGAGAGGAGCCGGAAGCGGTTAGTTGAGAGACGACACATCTTGCGTCGATTTGCGAGATGACCTCAATGCTTAGAAGGAGCAGGCCCGAAAAGAAAAGATTCGCCCTCGAGGAGGAGACTTGAGGAATAACCTCAACGATAGAAGGAACGAAAGAGTTCCCCTTGATGATGGAATGGCCAGGAAGTTCATGGAACAGCTGGCCGCTTTCAAAAAGGTCACAGACCGCTTGGTTCGGAAACAAGAAGGTGGAGGTTCTGTTTCTGAAGACAAAGAAAAGGAACCGTGCACCAAAAACATCTTGGGTGTCGTGTTACCCAAAGGGTTCAAGATGTCGAACATACCTGCCTACACCGAAATCAATGACCCAAGAGACCATCTATCCCGCTACAATCGCCTGATGACTGTAGCTCATGTTTGCGACAACAGAAAATGCATGTGCTTCTCGATCACTTTGGTCGGACCCGCCGAAGAGTGGTGGAAAAGGCTCAAGAAAGGATCAATCTAGTCTTGGTCTGGATTGCAGTCAACTTTCCGTAAACAATTCGTGGCTGCCCAAATACTAGACATGGAGGTTAGTGCGCTGGCCAACATTAAGCAACATCCTATTGAAACCCTTAGGGCTAACATCCAATGCTTTACAGAGGAAGCTTCAAAGACTAAGGTAGATGGTGGGCAACACTTGGTAGCCCTCTAGTTCGGAATCAGAGCTGGATCCCCTCTCTGGGATGACATGCAACGAAGTAAGGCGGCCACCCTTGAAGAATTTATAATGAGGGCTCAAGGCTTCATCAACTGGGAAGAAGCTCGAAATCCAAGATTTTGGATGACAGCAAGCACCATAACTAACATAAACCCTTCCCGGGTACAGAGCGCAGTACCCGAAAAATATTTATCCAGCACCACCAGCAGTGTCTAGACCCACTGGAACTCTCGGGATGCAGTTCATAACCCTGACCGTCTATGGGCCCACTTCATCGGGATGTTCTCCAGCTCATTCAACCCATTTCTTTGGGTATGGAGTAGCACCAACCGGATATAGTGCCTCTCTCGGAGCTGCTCAACCATCCCAAACTGAAGTAGTTAAGGATAGCATAAACCATTTCCGGGGAAAGATATCTGCGAAAAATCAGAGCTGGATCGAGCCCACAAATAAGGGAAAGAGGGGGTATGAGCCCCAATACACAGGATACACAAACTTGGTGGATACCCGGGAGAAAATCTACCTTGTAACGGGAAACGTAGTCCATTACTGAAAACCAAACCCCATGTTTAAAGGAGGAAAGAACCTGAGGGACACGAGCAAGCGATGTGCCTATCACAAGGACGTACGCCATACAACTGAGGAATGTCGTTAGCTGAAGGATGAGATTGAGAATTTGATCAAGCTGGGACACCTCCACCAGTGGGTCAGAATGCCAACTAGAGTTCCGGGACTGCCCACGGAACTTGGACAACCTTTGGCCCAGGGAGTACAAGTACCATACAGAACTGCTTAGGGAGGGTACACTCCATGATCGGAAGCACAAGCCCCTCAGGGGGCCCTAATAGTGCAATCGCCTGGGGACCCTATGGCTACCGGACCCGGGATGCCATATCCCCCCAGAACTGCACCCCCTTGGGTAGATGACCACGTAGCCATCATATTAAGATGACCGCACCTGGGAGGACCATCTCGGAATGACCAGAAGAGGTACCTCAGTGAGCTCGACCACAACCATGAGGTGTGAACATTGGTCCAGACTCTGGCCCACCGCTCGAAGCTGATGAATCTGTTGATAACGTTCACGGAGGAGGATGCTGGGAATGTCCACTTCCCGCATCATGACCCCTTGGTCATTGATGCCCAAATCGCCAACAAAAGAGTATCCTGAGTGTTGGTGGAAAATGGAAGTTCCATCAATGTCCTATTTAAGCCGGCCTTCACGGCGATTGGCTTAACAGAGGCGGACTTAGAATCATGTCCAACGCAGAGAAACGAATTCAATGGGGATTCATTGCTCCCGATGGTCAAGATTCAACTTCCTGTCACATTGGGGAACGAGGTTCAGAACTCGTTCAAATACTGCACCTTCGTAGTGGTGGACTGTCCCACTGTGTACACCGTGATTTTTGGGCACCCCACTCTAGTCGACTTCGGCGCCATTACCTCCATCCGCCATCTATGCATGAAGTTCCCCTCTAATAACGACGGAGTGGGGAGAGTATGGGGAGATCAAAAGAGCGCCCGAAAGTGTTATCATGTCTTCGCCCGACCAATCTTATGGTTCGTGAAGAGCCTTTCGAAGAGGAAAATGCTGATCCAATCCCACCACAACAGCCAACACGAAGGGTGGTCCAGGAAGACGACAAATTGGATCTCTGAATAGAGGCGGCCAGGGCATTAAAGTCCATGGAGGAGGTTGAGGAGGTGTGCATCAGTGACACTGACCCAACCGAAGTAATCCGGGTAGGAAGAAATTTGAATCCGGAGGTTAGGGCTGCCGTAATTGCCCAGGTAAAAGAAAATTAGGATGTCTTGGCTTGGTCCCACTCAGATATGATCGGGATTGATCGCAACATCATATGTCATGCCCTGAACATCGGCGAGAACACAACTTTCGTCCAATAGAAGCAAAAGCCACTGGGCGCGGAAAGGGCAGAGGCCCTCACGCTAGACATCGAGAAGTTATCCTCGATCAACTTCATTTGGGAGGCCCTGTATCCTGTTTGGCTAACGAATTCGGTGTTAGTGCCAAAACCAAACAGGACGTGGAGGACTTGCATCGGCTTCATGGATCTCAACAAGGCACGCCCAAAGGATCGCTTCCCTCTGCCCCAGATAGACTAGATGGTGGATGCTAAATCTGGGTACGAGTTGTTAAGCTTCATGGATGCCTACTCTACCTACAACCAGATTTCGATGCATGTAGCAGACCAGGAACACACCAGCTTCCGAACGGACAAGGGTGTATACTTCTACATTGTCATGCCCTTCGGGCTCAAGAATGTCGGAGCCACCTATCAAAGACTGGTCAACAGAATGTTTCAGAACCTACTCGGGAAGAACATGGAAGTCTACATAGATGACATGTTGGTCAAGTCCAAGTCATTGGCCCAACACGCAAACCACTTGGCGAAAGCATTCGTCATTATCCGAAAGTACGGGATGAAGTTAAATCCCAAGAAGTGCACTTTTGGCGTGGCATCCGGGAAGTTTCTGGCTTCATAGTAAGCTCAAGAGGGATAGAAGCCAACCCAGATAAGATTAGAGCACTAATCTACATGCCATCGCTGCAGAAACACAAAGATATTCAAAGCCTGACGGGAAGAATAGCAGCTTTAAGCCGCTTTGTTTCGAAGTCCACAGACAAGTGCATCCTGTTCTTCAACATACTTCGCAGAAACCAGAGGTTCGAGTGGACAGCCGAGTGCGAAGAGGCTTTCCAAAAATTGAAAGAGCATCTGGCCCAAGCGCCAATCTTGTCAAAATCGATGGATGGGAAGCCACTGTACCTATATTTGGCAGTGTCAGAACATGTCATCAGCGCTGCCTTAGTGCGAGAAGAGGGAAAATTCCAACTCTCAGTCTATTATGTAAGCAAAAGGTTGCTGGGCACGTAGTCCAGATATCCATTGATCGAGAAGTTGACATTTTCCTTACTGACCACTTTTAGGAAGTTAAGACCTTACGTTCAAGCCCATGCCATCAAGGTACTAACGAACCATCCCCTACGACAAGTATTACAAAAACCCGAGTCATCAGGAAGACTTTTGAAGTTGGCCATGGAACTAAGCCAGTTTGATATCGCCTGCCTCCCGAGAGTCTCCATCAAGGGACAGGCCTTGGCCGAATTCATCGCATAATGCACTGGGATAACTGAGGATGAAGAGCCAACTGACCCGTAGTGCCCGTTTGGAAGATCTTTGTTGGTAGAGCCTCCAAAGAGAATGGGGCCCGGGCAGGGATCATTCTAATATCCCCTCAAGGTCACCAATTGCAAAGCGCCCTATGCTTCCAATTCGAAGCGTCAAATAATGAGGCTGAGCACAAGGCCATGCTGGCCAGATTACGCTTAGCTCGAGGGGTCCGGGAACATTGAAGTCCACAACGACTCCCAAGACAGATTTTAGGAGAATATCAAACGAAGGGAGAGATGATGGCTGCCTACGTGACACGAACTCGGGAGTTACTCCAATCTTTCAAAAGATACTTCATTCGCCAGATCCCCAAGGAACTGAACATGTTTGCAGACACACTGGCAAAATTGGCCACAGATGTTGAAGTAGAACAATCCGGAGTAGTCCTGATCGACCATCTACTCGCGCCCAGTATTCAAGCCCCCGCAATCATCAACGCCATCAATTACACAACGTCCTGGGTGGGGCCTCTCATCCATTATCTAACCACTGACAATTGCCCATGGACAGGGTCGCCACCAGGAAGCTTCAGTACCAGGCTCCCAGATACATCATGATGGACGACAAGTTCTATTGTAGAGGGTTGTTCATGCCCTATCTTGGATGCGTATCCAGGATTGAAATGAGCGCAATCATGCACGAAGTGCATAAAGGCTTCTACGGAGATCACATAGTCGGACTTAGTTTGTCTAAGAAGATCCTAAGGACAGGATATTTTTGACCAACCATGAAGAAGGACTGTGTAGATTACATCTACAAGTGCGAACAATGCCAAAGGTACACGAAGATCCTGCGTGCTCCTCCAACGGAGATAACCCTGATGACCAGTCCCTGACCTTTTGTAGTTTGGGGAATTGATTTGGTAGGATCCTTCCTGACCAGGAAGGGCAGAGTAAAATATGCCATTGTAGATATCGACTATTACACCAAGTGGGTCGAAGCAGAACCAATGAGCACCATTACCTCCAAAAAGGCCCTGGACTTCGTCATCAACAATATATTATGCCGATACGGCCTCCCTCAAAAAATCGTGTCCGACAACGGGAAGCAATTTGATAACATCCACTTCATCGACTTCTGTGAAAGACATGGAATCATCAAAAGCTTCTCCGCAGTCGCAAGGCCTCAAGCAAACATGCAAACAAAGGCCGTGAACAAGATTTTGAAGGGGACACTAAAGAAAAAGCTACAAGCTTGCAAGAGCAAGTGGCCAGAAGAGTTGCCCCGCGTCCTATGGGCCTACCAGACCACAGAAAGAACATCGACCAGACATACTCCCTATTCGATGGTGTACAGATGCGAAGTAGTCATCCCAGTAGAAACTGCGGTCCCGTCTCATAGATGAGATACGTATGATCCTGTCCGGAATCACGCCTTACTCTAGGAATCCCTGGATCTCATCGAAGAGATCTGGGAAGAGTCATAAGTGCAGCTGAAGATGTATTAAGGAAATATCGCAAGGCATTTTAACTCGAAAGTTAAAAGTCGAAGGTTCAGAATTGGCGATCTAGTCCTGAGAAGAGTCTTCCTTGCATCTCAAGGTCTGAGAGTGGGGTTTCTAGGACCTAACTGGGAAAGACCCTATGAGATCATAAACGAAGTATGTCCGGGAACATATTGCTTAAAACAGCTATACGAAACAGAGGTTCCAAGGGCCTGGAACGCAGAACACCTTCGCCGGTACTATCATTAGTCGGGAGGATTTAACCCTGTTTTTTCTAACATTTTTACTTTCAAGTAATGTATACCTCAGGGTTATTTCTTATTTAATGAAAATGGTGAACAAAACAACATAAGAAATGTTTTAAGAAAAGAAAAAGTTCATGTCTGTCTTTAATTTTTACACGAACAAATGACCTAAGACTACAGTCTTTGGTCACTTGGGGGGTAGGACCATCTATACAGTCCAAGATTAAAAACAAAAAAGGATGCAAGGTTCAAAGCCTAGTCCTAATTGTGTAGATTGGGGGTCCAAAACCCATCTCCCAAAAAAGGATTCAAGGCTCAAATCCCTGTCCTAATCCGGATTCGTATTGTTCATAGAGGGGGGTTTTCCAACTCCCAAAAGATTGGTCCGGACCTATTATGGTCCAGGATAGCCTAATCCCTATTTATTGTTTCCCTATAACGTTCCAAGATCGTTGGAACTTGAATCTTAGGTTTAAATTTATTAAATTTAGTCTTGTAAACGGTCCAAGCCGTTGGAACCTAAACCTCGAGTTCAAGATAAGTTAATCAACTAATATCATTGTTGATGCTCAAAATCCCATGCTTGTAAAAGACCCAAAGAACGTACTTAGGCCCCCATATGCCTACACTTTCGTTAGATCCTCGGGTCGTCACCCTCTCGCGAGGCCACCATGTGTGCCCAAGGGGCATGCCCAAGGGGCATGCCACGCGAGGCCACCATGCGTGCCCTTGAGTGAGACGCCTGCTTCGGATGCGAGACGAGGGCTGGTGGCACGAGGCCATGCCTCGCGAGGCGCTTACACGAGGCGCCTGCTTTAGATGCGAGACGAAGGCTGGTGGCACGAGGCGCTGCCTTGCGAGGCGCTTACATGAGGCGCCTGCTTCAGATGCGAGACGAAGCTGGTGGTACGAGGCGCTTACACGAGGCCATGCCTCGTGAGGCGCTGGCACAAGACGCCTGCATGTGGCGCGAGACGGAAGTTGATGGCGTGAGGGTGTGCCTCGTGAGGCGCTGGCACGAGATGCCTACTTATGCCTCGCGAGGCCTCGGTACGAAGTGGGCCATAGTCACCGAACGGAGCATCTCCTAGCCTCGAGGGGTGGCCTCGCGTGGGGGCATCCCATAGCCTCATGGCCTCGCGTGGGGGCCTCTCCTAGCCCCGACGGCCTCGCGTGGGAGCACCTCATGACATCTCCACGAGGGGCGGCCTCATATAGCCCCGCCATGGTTAAGCTGCGAGGGCCTCGCGTGATAACATCTCGCGCCCTTCATCTCGAGATGGCATCTCCCATGGAGACCTATGTAAACCCCACCGTCTAGAAGTGAAAGCCCAAGTATGATTCCGAAGGGTCATGATGGTACAATCTCGTACGGGGTATGGCTTGTAAGGCCCCGTACGTCTGACCGTGGCACTCATGTTAATCAGGTAGTGGGAGCACTAGGAGAAAGGCCGTGGCCTGCATACTCCCAATCAGATGCCAGAGTCGACACCACTACCACTTGCACCACTCCTCTGACATTGGTACGGACAAGTAATGGAGACATCCTCCTAGCACCTGTCCCTGTACTGGTTGCAAGACCACAACCTCTGAAAGCACTCTCCAGGCAGTGTACCTATGTACCGCTTGGTCCCCTGGACCACAGTGTACCTAGGGCCATTAGAGCCCACTATATAATAAATCCCAATACCACATGGAAGGGGGTTGGAAAATTTACTGTAGCAAGTGTATCCCAGTGAATGAAAATTGATTTCACCATTGTTCTGTTGCAATTGTTCTTAGAGTTGATACTTAGATTCCTAGAGCTTTTCTTTGCATAATCTTGACTCTCTAATTTTTCTGACTTAACTTAGTTGACGAGTTCTCACCGTCAACAGTTTGGCGCCGTCTGTGGGAATTTAAGTACCAAGCTACTGTTCTGCCATTACTTTTGGCAAGAAGAAATGCCAAGACATTCAAAGCGACTCAGGGAGCCACGAGAGGTGGAGGTCCACCTTAACGGAGTCCAGTTGAAGGCCTCCATGAAGGACCCTCCTCCACCCAGAGACGTGGAGCCCCCAAGGGACCCTGAGGTTCATGAGGGTGATAGAGAGGCCTCGTCACCGGGCGTTCCACCTGGAGAGAGTCCTCCAAGAGTACCACCAGGAAATGCTAACGAGTTCCCGCTCCCTAAACCACCACAGGTACCGAACTCCGGCCGGCAGGACCCGGGCCCCTCTACGCGTAGGCATGATAAGCATCCCCGGGTCCATTCCGTGAGCTCTAGTTCGAAATCTTGATTCTATGAAGAAGAAATACGTGAGCTCCACCGTAAGAACCAAAGGTTGGAGACCACCCTAGACAACATGCAAGAGGTGCTGAATGGCCTATTGCAGGGTAAGTCGAGCGTGACCTTACCCAAGAGAAAAGAGAAAGGCCGGTTGGGGGTATAGACCACCGTACTGGTAGATGATGGGAGGACTCGACACTCTACCAGTAGCACCCCCCGAGCGAAGCAACGTGAACATCCTGAACCACTGAAGCAGGCCCAGAAACCAGAGCCAAAGACCAACGCTGCCCCTCACAACGAGGACGAGGTCACCTCTAAGAGAGCACCCTCAGATTTACGGGAGGAGCTCAACAAAAAGAGGGCGGGTAAAAGGACCACGCCCCCTATGGTGCCTCGGGAGGGCAAAGGAAAGGGTGATTCTAACCCGTCCGCTTTAAAGGACTCCCTAAGCAAGAGAAGGCATGACTTGGACACAGAAATGAGGAGCCTGCGAAGCAAGGTCTTCATCGCCTCTGGAGGTCAAACTTTTTAGGAGGAGTTCGACCATGAGTCACCCTTCGTCAGGGAGATCCAGGCCATCAGGCTCCCTGCCAACTTTAAAGAGCCCCACATGACCCCCTACGAAGGAAGCACGGATCCAAAATATCATCTAGATACATTTAACGACCTGATGAAGCTGAGGGGAATTGGCAGCGGGGCGAGATGTCATTGCTTCGCTGTCACATTAAAAGGACCTGCATACAAATGGTTGAAGAGGCTTAGACCGGGGTCCATCCGATCTTGGCAGCAACTTTCTGATGAATTCCTCCAGCAGCACCATGCTGTGCGAGACTACACGATGCCAGGCACCAGCCTCGCCAATGTGAAGCAAGGAGAAAACGAGAGTCTGAAGAGCTATATCCACAAGTTCAACATGGAGGCAGCTAAGGTAGGAATCCTGACCCGCTGAGAGCTAAAAATGGCCATCACGGCTAGAGTACGCCCAGGGAGCAAGTTATGGGATAACATGCTCAAGAGAGAGGTCACAGACTTGGATGATTTCTACGAGCGGGCATAAAAGTACATTCGTGTGGAGGATGGTCACGAGAACCTCAAAGCTGGAAAAGGCCCATCGCCCCTGAAACCTTCAGTCCGGGATAACCAAAGCGGTGCAAATAAGAAGGGGGTTTATGAGGGAACGAGGGATGATCGACCCCGGAAGCACCAGCGCTATGATGAGCGCACACAGAGCCCCTACACCTTTTACACTGACCTCACCCACGCGAGGGAGGATATTTTCGTTACGAACGAAAACCGGGTCCCTTTTAAAAGGCCCCCACCAATAAAAAAAGATCGGTCTAAAAGAGACCCCAGCAAGTATTGCCAATATCACAAGGATGTTGGCCACACCACCACGGAGTGCAACCATTTGAAGGTGGAAATTGAGGAGCTCATCCGCAGAGGACATTTGGGCAGATATGTGTGCAAGGAGAACCAGAGGCCAGAAGAAGGAGTGTCCCCGTCGCGGGCACGAGAGGTGGCCCCAAAAGTGGAAGGAGAGGTCAGGACCATCTTTGGAGGACCAGGACTTGGAGGCGATTCAAGGAAGGGGTGAGAAAAGTACGCCAAGGAGGCCCGACGAAGTCCACCACCTTGCGTTTTAAGTTTGGAGCAACGCCCCCCGAAGAGCTTTAAGGGCGAGAATGACTCGATAACTTTCACTGAAGGAGATGCACGGGGGGTGCATTTCCCTCATAATGACCCCCTGGTGCTAACTGCCCAGCTTGCTAACATGAGGGTACATCGGGTCTTGGTGGATAATGGGAGCTCTGTGGACATCTTGTATCGACCAGCGCTGGAAAAGATGGGATTGAGCCTCCGTCACCTAAAGCCTTGCACTACATCTTTGTATGGGTTTACGAGAGATTCAATGAGGCCCCTGAGGGCAATTGAATTAGCCCTCACCATGGGGGAGCAACCCAGGAAAACCACCATAATGGCTAACTTTGTCATGGTGGATTGCACCTCAGCCTTCAATGCGATATTAGGGAGACCCTCTCTGAGAGAATTGAAGGCGATAACTTCTGTGTATCACCTAGCTATGAAATTCCCAACCCCCGGGGGAGTAGCATGCGTGAAAGGGGAGTAGAAGGAAGCGAGGGAATGCTATAACATGTCCCTCCGCACAACAACCAAACCATCTGTACCGATGGCAATGGTTGTGTATGAAGGAGCGACCCACACAAGTTAGATCCGCGCAAGTTGGACCCACGAGTTACGGAGCCTCTCGAGAAGTGCTACCAGTGAGGCTTCGGCACTCAGTGCAAAAAGAACCTATGTTTAGTTTGCTCCTTGTTGTTGTAGCTTAAGTAAGTAAGAATCAAAGAGGCTACCTAGGTAACCTCCTAGTTAGATGTAACCCTTTTATTTACAAGGTTGGCTGTAAACCGCACGCTATGAATGAAACTGTTTGCAACTTCATGTGTTATTTTTCTTCGCTACGCGAGCATCAGCCAAAGTGCCTGCCGAAATAAATTTCACCAAACACTTGGGGGGCAGGACAGGAGGCAAAAACATACAGCTAGCAAAGGGAACCTAAAAAGGGCTCCTAAAAAGGACCCTCTATCAGGAGGATCCTAAAAAGGACCCTCTAACGGAAGATCCTAAAAAGGACCCCTTGCCCTCCTAAAAAGGAGGCTCCTAAAAAGGACCCTCTATCAGGAGGATGGTAGAAAGGACCCTTTAACGGAGGATCCTAAAAAGGACCCCTTGCCCTCCTAAAAAGGAGGCTCCTAAAAATGACCCTCTACTAGGAGGATCCTAAAAAGGACCCTCTAACAGGAGATCTTAAAAAGGGTCCTCTATCAGGAGGACCCTAAAAACGACCCCCTATCATGAGGATCCTAAAAAAGACCCTCCAATAGGAGATCCTAAAAAAGGACCCCTTGCATTAGAGCCTTAAGCAAAATTCTTTGAAAGAGAATTATAATTCGTGGCGAACCCTAGTAAACAGGGAGAGGACCTTGCAAGGCATCTCTTGGGGTTCACAAGGATTAGCTACCCTTGTGAACATCAAGGAGTCCAAAGGGACTTAAAAAAAAAAGTGGTAACGACAGTAATAAGTCTAGAGCGGCCACCAAGCCACCTAGCCAAAAAGGGTCCTAAAAGAGACCCTTGCAGAAATAGTGCTATGAATAATGACGAGAATGACGCTTTTCGCAAAAAAATAATAAGTGCGCGCAAGAATATATAAAAGGATAGCTAGGACCCAAGGGGTCAAAATATCCTTATAAAAGTAATCAAGAGGCACCAAAAGAGGTCCCAGTGAACCCTTTCACATGGGCTCCAAAGGACCTCCAGCCTAGTAAATAAAAGAGGGGAACCAACCAAACCTCATCATACAGGCTCAAAAGGACCTCAAATGCAGTAGAATAAGAGATAAATAGCAACACATGTATATATACATTTAAAAATAAAGTTTTGAAGACTGTACAAGATTTACAAAAAAAAAAAAGAGAAATAGTAATGACAAGGATATTACAAAGGCTCAAAAAAAGAGCATACACCCATAAGCGGGCTGGCTGACAAAAGTTATGAAACAACAACTTCAGGGCTTCTTGCCATGGGCGCTCCACACGGCTGCCCGAGCAACAGCGTGCTCACCGAAAGAAGAGAAATAAAAATTAGGGTCTTGCCTCCACACGCCGTAGAGAGCTCGGTCTATGGACCTGCACTCAATAGCCGTCCTGTCCGCCTCCAAGGAAGCAATTCTCTCCTGTGACGTGGAAATGTCGGCCCTAGCAGCCTGGAGTTCGGCCCTGGTAGCCTCGACCTCAGCCTCCAAATGAGTGACCCTCTGCTGCGACGCGATCGCGATAGCTTTGGTCCCCTGGAGTTCGCCCTCCAGGCTGGTAACTTGGCCCTGCAGCTTCGCGGCTTTGGCAGCTGCCTTCAGCCTCCTCTTGGACGAGGCAGCAAGTTTGGTTCGGGCCCTTTGTAGTTCATCCTGGGTGTTCTCAAGCTCTTTCTCGAGCTCCCCGACTCGGGCCGTGAGACGGTCCCTCTCAGCACTTGACGCGGAGAGAATGTTGGTCAAGTCAGCAAACCGTTGAGCCACAATATGGGCCTGCACAAGAAAGTTAACAACATAAATAATGAGTAACAAAAAGAAAAGGATGTATGTATATCTATATATAATAGAGCCGACACAAGATGCATGAACTCACCCAAGCAGTGGTGCGCCTCAAGATTTCCCCAAGGTCTGACAAAGCAACACTCCCAAGACTGCTCCAGTCGGGCTCAGGGAGGTCCGAGGCGAGTTGGGTGAACCGCCGCCCAAAGGTGGTCGACATACGGTTCACCCAAGGCACCCCATCCAGGTCAGGAGCATCTGGCTGGGTAAGGACAAATGACCCGCTCGCTGAAACAGGAGGGGGCGTAGGAAAAGTGGAAGCTTGAGGCCCTGGAAGGTCAGAGGGGGGCTTTGGAAGATCAGCAAAGCAAGCCCCCGATGGACCAGGGTCGAGGGGAGCTTGAGTGAAGGTGTCATAGCCCTCAGGGTCAGGGCAAACAAAACCCCCCGGAACAGCCTGCTGGTCTTGAGAAGGAGTGGCTATGTTCGGATCATATGAGGCAAATGGAGGGCACCCCCCAGGAGACGAAGGCGGCTGGTGGGGCCCCCCACGTTCAAGGGGGGCTTCCTCCGGCTCATCCTTAGCCTCATCGTCGTCTGGGCAGGGCTCGGCCAACACCTCCTTCATCTTCTTGGACCCAGAGATAGTCCACAACAACTTGGGGTCGGAGACGGGGGACAACTTATAGCGGTTGAGATTTCTCACGGTGAATAGGCACACAGCCTTTTTCGTAGCAGGGTCAGCGCTGAGGAACTTTCTCATGTCTCTTGCTTCCAACCTGACAACGGCAGGTTCGGCGAATTGCTCTACATAATACAAGCCACGGTCGACACGAATGTAAGGCGCGAAACAATAAGTTACGAAAAATAAAAAGAGAGAAAGTGATGCTTAGGGTACTTACTGGGAGTGGCTCGAAAATGCTCACGGACAGAGAGTGGGCCTTGCACAAAGAAAAAGTCATGCTTCCAGGACCCTGGATTGGACACCGAGCCCTCTATCAAAGAGGCCTCGTTGTTGGCTTTTTGTAAATAGTAAAAACCCTTTGACTTGGGAAGGGGCATGAGGTTGTAGAGGAAATGCACCTTTGTCGCCGTAGGAGCGCGTTTCAACAGCTTCGTAAATGCAACGAAAAGGTAGCTTAAAGTCAGCCAGCCATTGGGTGCCAGCTGAAGCGGGGCAAGGTCAAAGTAGTTGAGGACCGCAACAAAGAACGGGTGTAACGGGATGGTACCACCCGCCTTCAGGATATGCTCGCTGAGGGCCATGAAGCCGGGCCTAAGACAGTCAGTCCGGCATGTCTCCAAAGGAACATATAACGCGTACTCCGGAGGGACGTGATAGTGATCCACAATGTCCCTCAGTTTGTTTTCGGACACACGCGACACCAGTTTGGATGCCAATAAAGGAGCATCGTCTGGTTCATTGGAAGCCACCTGTCGTCGTGCCCTCGTCATATCTGCAAAACCAAAAGAAAAAGGTGAGAAAGAGACGGAACACTTGACCCTCCATTTTTTCTTCGTAGCAAGAGCCTTCCATCGGGGGAGCGACTGCGGAAGCGCTAAGCTAGGGAAAACCGAGACTAAGGGCTGAGGAGAAGCAGAAGTGGCCCCATGATAGTCATCAGGCGAGGATGGGCTGGAGGGCTTAGGCGGAAGGTGTCCCTCCATAAACTCCAACTCCCTCTGCAACTCTAAAAGGGTCACCCTAAGGCTCGCTACATGGTCACTAAGGTCTGGGGGGAAATGTGCCCTGTCTCCTCTCAGCACCGAGTCGATTTCACTCTCCACCACCCAAATTTTACGCCTAAGTTCAGCCATATGCTCAAGATGGCGGATACGAGCCTGCCTTAAGGGATCATAGTCCTGGTAAGGGTTTCCCTTAGGGGACTCTGAGTCTGAGGACAGGTCAATAAACTCAACCCCCGGAGGTATGTCGAATGGACCATCGCTGGCCATGAGACCTCATCTCGAAAGCAAAAAGGGGTTCATGGATAAATGAGAGGATTACTACAAAACACAAAGGAATGGGCTTAAAACCTCTAGGTGCAAACGCCCTAAATGATCCACTACAGGGTATAAACAGGGGGGCATGCAACTAGGCTAACTCACGGAAAGCCTAGGCCAAAATACCCCATCCCTTGTGACGCTAGTTTAGACCCAATGAACGTGAGGGAAAAAGAAAATATACATCAAGCAGATAAGATGGAGTGTTGTCGAGGTCAAAAGGAGGTCGAGGGCCAAAGGCACCAAATGGTCGAATATACGCGTCTACAAAAATAGACAATAAGGATGTGTTAGCCTCCAAATAGACATACCAAAGAATTAGCTCATATGTAAAAAAAAAAAGAAATGAAATGAAAAAATAAAATGAAGGAAACTATGGCAAAAATGAGGATGTGGGGGATTGAACCCCTTACCTCTTGAAAGAAGAGGGATTCTCAAAACCACTAAGGTAATGAAGTAAGGTGTAAATAATAAGCCTTGCATGAAGGCCTATTTATAAGAATTAAAAAGAAGAGTCTAGCAAAGCACCTAAAGGTCCTCTCCTAGACTGGGGGGCAAGTGTTGATGCTCAAAATCCCATGCTTGTAAAAGACCCAAAGAACGTACTTAGGCCCCCATACGCCTACACTTTCGTTAGATCCTCAGGTCGTCACCCTCTCGCGAGGCCACCATGCGTGCCCAAGGGGCGTGCCACACGAGGCCACCATGCGTGCCCTTGCGTGAGACGCCTGCTTCGGATGCGAGACGAGGGCTGGTGGCACGAGGCCATGCCTCGCGAGGCGCTTACACGAGGCGCCTACTTCAGATGTGAGACGAAGGCTGGTGGCACGAGGCGCTACCTCGCAAGGTGCTTACACGAGGCGCTTGCTTCAGATGTGAGACGAAGGCTGGTGGCACGAGGCGCTTACATGAGGCCATGCCTCGCGAGGCGCTGGCACAAGATGCCTGCATGTGGCGCGAGACGGAAGTTGATGGTGCGAGGGTGTGCCTCGCGAGGTGCTGGCAAGAGATGCCTACTTGTGCCTCGCGAGGCCTCGGTGCGAAGTGGGCCATAGTCACCGAACGGAGCATCTCCTAGCCTCGAGGGGTGGCCTCGCGTGGGGGCATCCCATAGCCTCATGGCCTCGCGTGGGGGCCTCTCCTAGCCCCGACGGCCTCGCGTGGGAGTACCTCATGACATCTCCACGAGGGGCGGCCTCGTATAGCCCCGCCATGGTTAAGCCACGAAGGCCTCGCGTGATAGCATCTCGCGCCCTTCATCTCAAGATGGCATCTCCCATGGAGACCTATGTAAACCCCACCATCTAGAAGTGAAAGCCTAAGTATGATTCCGAAGGGTCATGATGGTACAATCTCATACGGGGTACGACTTGTAAGGCCCCGTACGTCTGACCGTGGCACTCATGCTAATCAGGTAGTGGGAGCACTAGGAGAAAGGACGTGGCCTGCATACTCCCAATCAGATGTCAGAGTTGACACCACTACCACCTACACCACTCCTTTGACATTGGTACGGACAAGTAGTGGAGACATCCTCCTGGCACCTATCCCTGTACTGGTTGCAAGACCACAACCTCTGAAACCACTCTCCAGACAGTGTACCTATGTACCGCCTAGTCCCTTGGACCACAGTGTACCTAGGGCCATTAGAGCCCACTATATAATAAATCCCAATTCCACATGGAAGGGGGTTGGAAAATTTACTGTAGCAAGTGTATCCTAGTGAATGAAAATTGATTTCACCATTGTTCTGTTGCAATTGTTCTTAGAGTTGATACTTAGATTCCTAGAGCTTTTCTTTGCATAATCTTGACTCTGTAATTTTTCTGACTTAACTTAGTTGATGAGTTCTCACCGTCAACAATCACCTAAGTCATATCTTTAATGGCCCAGGCCGTTAAAATTAAGTCATGTCTGAAAAGTCCATAACGGTCCAGGCCATTGGAACCTGAACATCAGAGTCAGGACAAATTAAGTAGATAATATTTGATAATTCCTTAACGGTCCAGGGCATTGGAACCCGAACCTCGAGTTTAGGATAAGTTAATTAACTAAGTCATATCTGAGAAATCCATAACGGTTCAAGCCGTTGGAACCTGAACCATAGAATCAGGATAAACCGGTTAAGTTATATTCGGTAAGTCCAAAACAGTCCAGGGCATCGAGGCCTGAACTTTGGTTTCAAGACTAAGTAAATACCTTCTACAATTTTTCTCCTAATGGTCCTGGCCATTGGAACCAAGATTCCACATTTAATCCTTATTCATGCGTAGTGGTAAAACACTTAGTGAATTTTTTAAGGAAAAAATAAATGAATAAAAAGAGGGAATCATTGTGCAAAGACAAAAACCAATATAATAAGCAATTGTCTTAAGTGCATCCGTGCCCATAAAAAATATGTTTACAAAGAAAAAGGAGTGATGATGCCTCAAATAAAAGTACAAAGGCTTAGGCTTGAGTTTTGCTTTGATCCAGGATGTCTGGAGCGTTTTCATCCTATTGGTCACCAGCAAGGAGCTCCACGTCCTCTTTCTCCTTAGCCTCAAACTTGGCCCTCTTTACAGCCGAATCCAGATCTAGGAACAATTAAGGTCCCAGGAGCTTGAGTTGGGAACTAAAGGCTAAATATTGGTGCAAAAGGAAACTAATTAACTCGGATGGTTGAGACGTCTGGGTTCAATGATTCAGAGCAATCCAGCTCGCTCCATCAATCAATTTATCTATGGTATGGAGTGTCACCTAGAAAGTTCCCTACTAGTCATCTTTACCACTACCACTACCTAGAACGACCCTACACGGTGGTCGCGACCCTAACGACTACATGGTCGCGAAAACAATGTGGTAACAAAAATGACGAAAAGAAACAAAGAAATGACTAGAAAACTTACTGAGTAAACATGGATCTGGAATTTGTTGAGGTACAGGCGACGACACCGACAAAAATTCAGCCTTGAACCTGAGGAGGCGATACAACAGTTCATCGATGCTTTCAGACAGGTTGGCCGGGACAAAGTTGTCTTCTTGATAAATGAAATAGGGCTTCGTCGGAAATAGATGGGCACAAAAATGCACTAACCGTCAGAAAAGTTTGTCAGCAACTTCAGACATTCAGGGTTTTAGCTCTCTGCTCTTTAGTTTGAAAATTTGGGATCAATAAAATGTGGAAGAGAGCCTACTGAGGTATTTATAGGAAGAAAAGCTCAGATCAATCCAATGGTCCACAATGAGAGTCCCAAAGCAATCCTCATCTGATGGTCCTGGATGGCGCATAGGCATTAACTAGCCCAATCAAGTGCTAAATCCTGGATTTGTCAATCCACGATCCACACCTCCCTCATCCAACGGTCCACATCGAAAATCCCAAGACAATCCCCATTTGACGGCTCCGGATAATGCAAGAGCATTAAACAAACTACTCGAGTGCTCGAAGCACCTTTTCGTGTAGACGGGACATTTCGGGAAATGCGCTGACACCCATCAGTCGCCTAGGACATCAAAGGTTTTTCCCCAGAGTATTTGGGCACAAGTGGCATAGACGTACCATCTACCTGGAGACACATGTCTAGGACAGTGGGAATTCGAAAGGACAAGGATTAGCCAGTTGGCCCCCGAGTAAACGAACTTGGATTTAGGTGAATGAACCCGGGTCCTGGTAAATGAACCAGGACTTAGGTAAACGAACCGAGGTATAGGTGTTTGATCCAGGATGAAGAAGGCAAGTCTCCATCGCACAAATAAGGATGAAGACTTGAGGGGTAAATGTTATCCATATTTTCCACCTTGGAAACGTGGCATGGCCAGACAGGTTACATGGGCTCTCGGGAGAGGCCTGGGCCCAACCAGGGCCCAGGGAACAATGAGCAACCGAACCCTATCGGCCCGGACCATGCCGAGCCCAATAACTAGCAAGTAGCACGAGCATAGTAAGGGGGCCAGAACTGAGATGCAGGCTCGAACTGCCTTCTCGGACACACACAATCCCTATCCTCCGAGATCTAGATTAAGGTGGCGGGCAATCCATTCCAGGAGACAGAACCCATCGAGTGGGATTTAGGCGAAGTCTCTAGGTCCATCACTAATGCTCTGGCCCGCCATCAGGATGTCCGATTGATAAACGAGTTTTAGGCTCGTTTATGGTCCTAGTTTTTAGGCTATTTTTCATTAGTTAGGATTATTTTAGTTCGGAATTATGCTTGTTTGTTCTTGTTTCAGGGTGATTAATGTTAAGTGATGCAAGTATTGGAAAGGAGCGAAAATGGAATGAAATCGAGACGGATTTGTGACTTTTGTTGGTTCTGTAAGTAGCGCTATAGCGCTACCTTGGGAGCGCCGTAGCGCTAGGAAGAAATCTTGAAGAGGCTCGGCACTGACTTTAGCGCTACAACGCTACAACATCCAAACAATGATGGGATTTATTTTATTTGGTTTTGAACAATGATGGGATTTAGTATTTAGTTGTTATTTTTTTTTTCATGATTTTCACGGTTCAATCAATACATGAAAATAAAAATAACAACTAAATACTAAATCCCATCATTGTTCAAAACCAAATAAAATAAAATAAAATAAATTTACAACTGAGAACTGCCTCCTCAAAGCGCTGTCTTTAACGTCATTTAGCCGGACGCTGGATCCCTCTTCAAAGAGGCTTCAGAAGGAGGACAGACTTTGCTTGATCAAAAGTACCACCCAAATAAGGTTTCAATCTCTGGCCATTGACTTTAAAGGAATCACCTGAATTGCCCCGTACTTCTACAGAACCATATGGAAAAACTTGAACAACAGTGAATGGCCCTGACCATCTTGACTTCAATTTGCCAGGAAACAGTTGCAGTCTTGAATTGAACAGAAGTACCTGCTGCCCTGGTTGGAACTCCTTTCTGATTAATTTCTTGTCATGCCAAGCCTTTGTTCTTTCTTTATAAATCTTGGCATTCTCATAAGCCTCATTTCTGAACTCGTCAAGTTCATTCAGTTGCAACAGCCTTCGTTCACTAGCGGCATTCCAATCAAAATTCAACTTTTTCATAGCCCAGAATGCCCTGTGCTCCAATTCAACTGGTAGATGACACGCTTTACCAAACACCAACCTGTAAGGAGACATGCCTATTGGTGTTTTGAATGCAGTTCTGTATGCCCAAATCGCATCATCTAACTTTTTCGACCAATTTTTCCTCAAACTGTCAACGGTCTTCTCAAGGATACTCTTGATTTCTCTGTTTGAAACTTCAGCTTGCCCATTTGATTGAGGATGGTAAGGCAAAGCTTTTCGGTGATAAACTCCATAACGAGCCAGCAATGCATCCAGTTGCTTATTCACAAAGTGTTTCCCTTCATCACTAATCAGAGCTCGGGAAGTGCCAAATCTAGTAAAAATATGTTTATGCAGAAAATTAAGCACAGTTTTACCGTCATTGGCTCTAGTTGCTGCAGCCTCCACCCATTTGGAGACATAATCCACTGCCAATAGAATGTATTCATTGTTGTAAGATGGTGGAAAAGGCCCCATGAAATCGATGCCCCATACGTCAAACAGTTCCACCTCAAGAATCCCCTGTAAAGGCATTTCATTTCTCCTCGAGATATTACCAATTCGGTGACACCTATCACAAGCTTTGACAAAAATATTGGCATCTTTGAATAATGAAGGCCAATAGAAACCACTTTGTAATACCTTGGCCGCTGTTCTTGATGCTCCAAAGTGCCCTCCGCATTGTTGAGTATGACAGTGGTTAAGAATGGACTGCATCTCTTCTTCAGGAACACACCTTCTGATAATCTGGTCAACACAGTGCCTATAGAGAATAGGTTCCTCCCAATAGTAGTGTTTCACCTCAGAAAAGAATTTCTTTAATTGCTGCTTTGACATTTCAGGAGGCACAATCTTGGCAACCAAGAAATTCACTATGTCTGCAAACCAAGGGACAGCTAAAGTTTCACTTACCCCAAACAACTGCTCATCAGGAAAGTGATCATTGATTTGCACTGCCTTCTTATTTTCAGTCTCCTCCAACTCAAGTCTAGAGAGATGATCAGCCACCACATTCTCGCTGCCCTTCTTGTCACGAATCTCCAAGTCAAATTCTTGAAGCAAAAGAATCCATCTAATCAGGCGGGGCTTGGCATCTTTCTTTGACATCAAATATTTAATGGCAGAGTGATCAGTGTAGACAATCACTTTGTTACCAATCAGATATGGTATAAATTTGTCACAAGAAAACACCATAGCTAGCAACTCTTTTTCTGTAGTGGCATAATTCAGCTGAGCATCATTTAGAGTCCGACTAGCATAGTAAATAGACCTGAATACCTTGTCAATCCGCTGTCCCAGAACTGCCCCCACTGCGTAGTCACTGACATCGCACATCAACTCAAAAGGCAACTCCCAATTCAGAGCTATCACAATTGGAGCAGAAATAAGCTTTTCTTTCAAGAATTTGAAATCCCTCAAACATTCGTCATTAAAATCAAAGACAACTCCATTCATAAGCAGATTTGAGAGAGGCTTGGACACTTTAGAGAAATCTTTTATGGATCTCTGATAGAACCCAGCGTGACCAAGAAAACTTCTAACTCCTTTGACTGAAACTGGTGGAGGCAGCTTTTCAATGGTAGAAATTTTTGCTCTATCTACCTCAATTCCCTCACTTGAAATTTTATGGCCAAGAACAATCCCTTCTTTCACCATAAAATGGCATTTCTCCCAATTCAGCACCATATTTGCCATCTTACAACGACGCAACATGCACCGTTGAAATGTTGCAGGGGCATTGCATAGTCCAAATGGCATTCTCCTGAAAGCAAATGTGCCATAAGGACATGTGAAGGTTGTTTTCTCTTGATCCTCTAGTGCAATAGCGATCTGATGATACCCAGAATACCCATCCAAGAAACAGTAGTAGCTATGGCCTGCCAATCTGTCAAGCATCTAATCAAGGAAAGGCAAAGGAAAATGATCCTTCCTTGTGGCCTTATTGAGCTTGCGGTAGTCTATACAAATCCGCCACCCCGTTACAGTCCTTGTTGGAATGAGTTCATTGTTCTCATTTTTCACCACAGTCATTCCACCCTTCTTAGGTACCACTTGCACAGGGCTCACCCATGCGCTATCAGAAATTGGGTAGATTACCCCAACATCCAACCATTTAAGAATTTGCTCCAACACTACTTCCTTCATAGCTGGATTGAGTCTTCTCTGGGCCTCTATGGATGGCTTGCTATTCTCCTCCAACAAAATTTTATGCATCACTGTCGATGGGCTGATTCCTCTAATATCTGCCAAGGTCCACCCAATGGCCAATTTATGCTCCCTTAGAACCCTCAATAGTTTCTCCAATTCTACCTTTGACAGGTCAGCTGACACAATGACAGGTAAAGTTTCATTCTCTCCTAGATAAGCATAGCGCAAGTGATCTGGGAGGACCTTTAATTCCAACTGCGGTGGCTGCTGAATGGAGGTTAGCGGTTTATCAGTCGCATCTGCTAGTTCTTGAAACTTCTTCCAATATGGTAAGAACGAGTTGATCCAGTTCACACATTCTCTGATCTCAGCATCATCATCATCGTCGCCCTCATCACCCAATAATACTGCCTCTAAGGCATCACTGCTCATTCTTCTCTTGGAGACTGCCTTTTCTATCACATCCACACTAAAGCAACTGTCACTAGCCACCGGATACTTCATAGACTTAAAGACATTAAAGACCACCTCATCTCCTTGAACTCTAAGCTTAAGCTCTCCTTTGTGAACATCAATAAGAGCTTGGCCTGTAGCTAGAAATGGCCTACCGAGAATAATTGGGACATCTGTGTCCTCCTCCATGTCTAGAACAATAAAGTCAGCTGGAAATATGAACTTATCTACCTTCACAAGAACATCCTCAATGATACCTCGTGGATGTGTTAATGATCGGTCTGCGAGCTGTAAAGTGACAGTTGTTGGTTTTAACTCCCCCAAACTAAATCTTTACTCGCCCTCTAGTAAATACTAAGTTAAACTGACAAAACGAAACAAACACAAAACGAACACACTAAACCATCATTACCATCTATACTGCTTTGCCAAAACTCATGAAATCTCAATTGCAATAATAATAACCAGAATTTCAGCTCAATTGCCTTAAAGTCCAATTTGTAAAGTTCAATTAGGGAAATCAACAATATATCATGAAAAAGACTGCAACATTTGGACTCTATCATATATGCTCAACTCCTTCCAGACAATTCCACAAACCAATTTTTCAATATGCTTGCATTACTTGACCTTCTCCACTAATGTCAATAACACGTGTTTTGAAATCAAAAGGACTTTCACAGGTTATAGCGTTAGGCTTAGGCAAGGGTAGATAAAATTGTCATTTAGGCTCAATCGTTACCATAAGCATAAAACCTTAAAACCAGCCAAATTTTTCTTTACCACACCAAAAATCACCCTTTTATACAATTAGAGAGAGAGATTACAACACTTTCATCATTTTGTTCTTTTCTTTTCATATCATATTATTTTTTATTTATTTATTTATTTTTTATTATTATTATTATTTTTTTTAATTTTATTTTATTTTTTCACGATTTTCACGGTTCAATCAATACATGAAAATAAAAATAACAACTAAATACTAAATCCCATCATTGTTCAAAACCAAATAAAATAAAATAAAATAAATTTACAACTCAGAACTGCCTCCTCAAAGCACTGTCTTTAACGTCATTTAGCCGGACGCTGGATCCCTCTTCAAAGAGGCTTCAGAAGGAGGACAGACTTTGCTTGATCAAAAGTACCACCCAAATAAGGTTTCAATCTCTGGCCATTGACTTTAAAGGAATCACCTGAATTGCCTCGAACTTCTACAGAACCATATGGAAAAACTTGAACAACAGTGAATGGCCCTGACCATCTTGACTTCAATTTTCTAGGAAACAGTTGCAGTCTTGAATTGAACAGAAGTACCTGCTGCCCTGGTTGGAACTCCTTTCTGATTAAGTTCTTGTCATGCCAAGCCTTTGTTCTTTCTTTATAAATCTTGGCATTCTCATAAGCCTCATTTCTGAACTCGTCAAGTTCATTCAGTTGCAACAGCCTTCGTTCACTAGCGGCATTCCAATCAAAATTCAACTTTTTCATAGCCCAGAAATCTGTGAAGATGGCACAGAATGAAGGGGATGGCAGGAATGTTCTAATTCCTGGAGTTGTACAAGGGGGTCAGGCTCAAAACAATGCTGAGAGGAGCCTGAGAGATTATGTACTGCCCACTCTGATGGGAGTACAAAATAGTATACGCCCACCAGCTGTACAGGCCAACAACTTCGAAATCAAGCCTGCTATTCTACAAATGGTGCAGTCCTCTGTGCAATTCAATGGGTTGCCTTGTGAAGATCCTCACACCCATTTGTCCAATTTTTTGGAGTTGTGTGGAACCTTCAGATATAACGGGGTGAGTGATGACGCTATTAAGCTTAGGCTTTTCCCATTTTCTCTGAGGGACAGAGCTAAAAGCTGGCTGAATTCGCTGCAGCCAAATTCTATTGTCACCTGGCAAGATCTAGCTCAGAAATTTTTGTCCAAATTCATGAGAAGACTTTAGCTGTAGCGCTGATGTTTTAGCGCTGTAGCGCTTGGACGCAGTTTTCAGGAAGTTGGTTCCTGACTTTAGCGCTACAGCGCTATCAAAAGAGCGCTACAGCGCTGGTGCCCAGATTTCCCCCATTTCGGCTCTGAGTTTAGCGCTACAGCGCTACAAGGGTAGCGCTACAGCGCTGGTTTCGCGATTTCTGATATAACTGGTTATTTTTGATGGGCAATTCAGTCTTTTCCAGAGGGAACTTTTAGTAGGGATTTTTGGGAATCATATAGGCGACTGAGACGAGGCAAAAGGGGATAACGACGGCTGGAGTAAGAACACCATATTGGAGGATTCGTCCCTGAGTTTTTCATCTTTTTCTGTTAATTTTCATGTTTGTAATTGAACTATTATATGGGTAGAATGAATATCATAGGCTAAATTTTCTTTTAGGGCTTTTATGTGAATCTTTTGGAAACTCTTGTTATGGTTTAATGCAAAATTGATATTCTTCTTCATCTCTTTCAATTCCTTGCAATCTATGTTAATTGTGCGATTATTGATTGATCACCTCTAATTGCTATTTTATGAATCAAATTGAAATCTGAAAAGTGAAATTTGATATGCTTTGATTGTTTGGATGCAAATTTAATTTAGAACGAAAGTATCTAAATTATTTGCCTATTTTCTGAGTTGCGTGGCTAATGCCCTCTACATGATTCAACTTACCATATAAATATAGGAAGTTGTCATTTAGATTGAATTTCATAAGCCTTGACCAGATTATGAATTGTTTTTGCAACTTATTCTTGAATAGGGAGAAGGGGATATAGATGCTTGCATTAGGAAATAACAGGGTGGAAAAATAGAGGATCATAATTGTCCTAATTGTATTTTCTTTGTTAATTTGTTTAATTCTTCATTGTGCTTCGTTAGTATTTTTCTTAGTTTAAAATTTCTAAAAAATTGTTTAATCAAATAGAATTAAAAGATTAATTGATTGGTAATTGATAAATCAGTCATTGAGGACGATACTTGGTTTTTACCATTTTATTACGAACTGCGACTGTGTGCACTTGCATAGCATAAATATCGCAACAAGTTTTTGGCGCCGTTGCCGGGGACTGAAAATAATTATCACCGATCTATTATCGTATTGCAATGTCTGCCTTGGTAAATGAACCTAGGTCTTGGTAAATGAACCTGGGTCTTGGTAAATGAACCCGTGTTTTGGCAAATGAACCTGGGCATCGGTAAATGAACCCGTATTAGGTATCCGGGTAGAACAAACTCAGTCTTCCTACAGATGGCGTGTCCCCGAGAAACCCGGCAGCTGGTCTCCCTAACTAACCTGCAGAATGGGGTACGTACAATGTTCTTAGGAAACGGTATTGCTACTACTCTGACAGATATTGTCCATAGGATCCCCCTGGTAGCCCACGGGAATCAGTCCGTGCCAACATACAAAGGGCAGCTATAAGGCTCTACTACCCTTAAGTCGGCCCAATGGGCCTAGATTAAGAACTTATAATCATGTTACACCCTTGTATTATGGTTTCGTTAGTAAGCACTTATAAATATATCCTTATTGGGCTTAGATTAGTCCATCCCAAGTCACATGACTGCCTATAAATAGGGTCATTCGTGCACTGTAGCGAGGATCCCCGATTTTCTCTTAGATGCATAAACGCTGCTGAACTTGCAGAAATCCTCCATTCATAAACTCTCTAAAACCTAATACTAGTGACTTGTGGACTAAGACTCATTAACGACCCAACCACGTAAAAACTGTGATCTTATTCATTTCTTAGCCTTTCTTTTTACCTCTTATTTCTCAATATATTTATAGTTTTCAAAAAACTCAGTAAACACCTAAAATAAACTAAAATTAAACAAAAAATACTCTCAACTAGAAATCAAGCCAAAATATACATCAGAACAACTACACATATACCTAAAATAAATTAAAACTCACTGAAAATTAACCAACACAATAACAAAAATTAAAAATATATTCATCCAAAGTACCCAAAATAAACTAAAGATATACCCAACATGTATCGAAAATAAACCAAAATATAATCAATTAGAAATTAGCTAGACAACAACTCACTGCTTACTAAAATATGCTAAAATTATACTTAAAATTTACTAAGAACATTTGAATATCTATTTTATATAAAAAATGTGTAGATAACAAAAATTATTTGTTTTAACAGTTTGTTTTGTTAACTTTAACGGAATATTCTAAATATTTAATGGAATATACCTTGAAAACTAACTAAAATAAATATTTATTAATTATATTAATATAAATTTAAATATTATAAAAGATTATTATTATAATAATATTTAATATAAGACTATATATATAATAATTATATTAATATAAATTCAAATTCAAATGTTATAAAATATCATTATTATAATAATATATAATACAAGACTAGATATTTAATAATTATATTAATATAAATATAAATTAAAAATTTATAAAATATTATTATGATAATAATATATAACCCTATTTTTTTACTAAATATATTAACATGTATTCAAATATTATAAAATATTATTTTAATAATATTTAATATAAGATTAGATATTTAATAATTATATTAATATAGATTTAAATATTATAAAATATTATTATTATAGTAATATCTAATATAAGACTAAATATTTAATAATTATAATAATATAGATTTAAATGTTATAAAATATTATTATAATAATAATATTATATAATTCTAATTTTTTACTAAATATATTAATATGAATTCAAATATTATAAAATATTATGATAATAATATTTAATACAAGACTAAATATTTAATACTTATATTAATATAGATTTAAATATTATAAAATATCATTATAATAATATATTGTTATCCCAAAAATCAGAAGTGAATGACATGGTAGGAATTAATTGCACGCGGCTGATACCTGGCAAAACCCGTATTCGACTATCGACCAGGAAGATATTCGGCATTATGCGATCGGTCTCTTCACGCGACTAGTCTGGTCGTGTGCACGTAACACGCGGAGGAAATCTTAGGCAGTTATGACGGAATCCGAAATTCTCTCCCATGATTTCCTGAGTATCCGATTATTTAGGAAATAATATCTGTAACAAATCAATGTAAATCTTCCCTGAGCTTATAAATAGAAGAAGATGGCTCAGGGAAGCGGATCCTGGATCCTTTTTCTTTTTCTGACTTCTAAATCGCTGGAGATTAGAGTTATCATATCACTCATATTGTATTGTTCTTCTGAGGTTAGTGAAACTCATTGAACCCTAGTTCTTTGATCACTCCTTTGAATCTCACATCAATAACAATCTAAGTGGATGTAGGTTATTACCAGATCCTGGAGCCGAACCACTATAAAATATCGTGTTCTTATTCTTTTCGTCATTACGTTCTTTTCAACGCATTCATCCACGTCAAGCGTATTCTGACTCCGTGTCAGTTGACCAAAATCAGGGTCAACATTCTGGTGCTTTCATTGAGAGCTTGGTATATCACCATTGAGAAAACCAATGGCGAAAACTGCAAGGAAAACTGGACAGGCGGCCGCCGCTGCACCATCAAACCCGCCTCCTCCTCCTCCTGCAAGCGTGGCTGAGGATGAGCCACATTTGGACTTTGAGGAGGAAGAAATGGATGATGCGACGCTGAAGAGTACTCTGGGGGCGTTGCATGAAGAGCTGGCCAATCTGAGGGCCAGTCAGGAAAGTGCTGCCGAAATCATGGCGCGACAGCAGCAAGAGATTGAACGGCAGCGCGCGGAGTTAAGCGAGAGGCAGGTAGAGATGGACCGTCGCCAGAGCGAAGCCATGGCAGCCCTTGAGGCAGCCCTGCAATTTCCTAGGAACCAGGCTGTACCTGCCTTGCAGCCTGATCAACCTACGAATGGGCCACCCCACAGGGGTCCCAATCCTAGTCCGCCTATCCAACCCTCGAGCCCACAAAGGCCCGAGCAGCCACCAGTACCTCAGGACGATGTCCCTCTAGGAGACCCTGAGGCACAGCCTCTTTCCCAAGCTGGTCGCGGCAATCCCCCGCGTCAGAGGCAGAATAGGACCGAGCATCAGCCTCGCAGTTCTAGACGCCATAGGGGCGACGAGCCGAACCTTCCGAACAGAGGACAGCATCCTCCTGGTAACAGGAGGAATTCAGAGTTGGGCTCTACGGTCCGAGGTCCCCCACGGCATGACAATGCACGTGTACCTAACGACCAACACAGGCCACCCTCTAACGCTCGGGACGTTTCAGCCCGGGGAGGAAATCGAGGAAACAGTCAATCCCGTCATAGCCAATCGCGATTCAGAGATGGCAATGGTTATGATGAGGCTGATTCTGGCAGAGGAAATGCCGATCGGAGGAATGAAGAAAGAGGTGGAAACAGGATTCAGCCACCTTAGGATGACCAACCCGGCAGACGGGAAGCTGGGGGGCAATCCAGGCAGAATAACGTCTTCAACCGGCTCGGAGCTAGCGAGTAGCGGAGAAGAGACGAGGATTTGAGAGATGTGCTCAACGATCGCCGTGAGCGACATGGCGAGAACATCCCCCAGCAACAGAGGCCACATCAATTCCTATCACTGTGTAGGCCCAAATAGATGCCCTCAACCAGGCGGTGCAATAGCTGGTCGGGGGAAGAACATTTCACATCGACCACGACAGGAGGAAAGGCACTCCTTTCGTCCAGAGGATAGCTATGGCAGAGACTCCTAGCAAGTTTAAAATGCCTACGCTTCCGAACTTTGATGGGTACAGTGACCCGGTATCTCACGTCAATAAGTTTAAGATACAAATGGACATTCAGAAAGTGTCCGAAGATGCTCGGTGCAGGATCTTCCCCGCAACACTTTCTGATGTCGCACAGGAGTGGTTTTTCAAGTTCCCTCCTGCAAGCATAGTTTCCTGGGAGATGTTCGTAAGGGAGTTTTACAGACAGTTCTACGTAGGTCGTGTGCATCCGACCGAGGCAAACCAGCTGGTTGAAATTCGCCAGCAGGATGGAGAATCGCTGAAGGATTACATCCAGCGCTTTATGCGAGCAGCAGCTAGAGCAAAAACAGTGGGGGACGAAGGAAAAATGATGGCCATAACCGCAGGGGTTAGGCGTTGCTCCCCCCTCTGGAAGAGCCTCCGCAAAGATGGGGTTAGAACTACCCAGGAATTCTTGGACCGGGCTGATCGTTACATTAAGCTCGAAGATGCCATTGCCGATGATGGAAAGCCTCTAGGAAAGGATAAGAAGGCTGCCAAGCCCGCCAAAGCCGCCAATGGGTCTAAACCTAACGGCAACGACAAAGGCAACGGGAATGGTAACGGCAATGGCAAGAATGGTGGAAAATGGCCACACAATGAGCCTTCCACCTCCGACAATAAACGAGCCAAGGGTAACCGTTATGAACCTCGGTTCACTAACTACACTGCCCTTGTTGAGTCTCGGGGAGAGGTTTATCAGGCCACGAGTTCCAGTGTGCCTTATAAGAAGCCTGCCCCCATTCGAAAGGATATTTCGAAAAGAGACACTACCAAGTTCTGTTGTTATCATAATGACTACGGACATGACACCAACGAATGCAATCGGCTGAAGGATGAAATCAAGTTCCTTATTAGACAAGGACACTTGAGAAGAGACGTACGAGCCTCGGGAAACTCCCAACGAGAAGCTCCAGGTGGCAACGAGCAAGCGCCCACACGCCAACGCTCACCACCTTTGCAGCCTGCCCCCGTGACTAGCACACTGTTAACCATTTGTGGAGGCCCGCACCTCGCGGGAAATAGCGGAAAGGCCAGGGAACGATATGCTCGAACTTTGCGCCACGACCAGGACATCGAGATGATGACTGTGGAGGACCGTGCGCCAAAAAAGGCTCGGTTAGAAGAAGTCGAAATAACCTTCTCTGATAGTGATGCCCAGCATGTCCGGTTCCCACATTCCGATCCGCTGGTCGTGGATATCCAAATGGCCAACATGATGGTGAAGAAAGTGCTAGTCGATACAGGAAGTTCGGTGAATATCCTGTATAAGTCTTCGCTGGAACGCATGAAATTGTCCGTTAAGGACCTGGAACCCTGCAACCAAACAATATACGACTTCTCTGGTGAGGGACTCGCCCCCGCCGGATCAATCAGACTGCCAGTGACGACATGTACAACGCTTGCTACCAGGACATTACTCGCTACTTTTATAGTAGTTGATTGTCCTTCAGCGTACAATACCGTCATTGGGAGGCCTATACTGGTTGATCTACAGGCCGTCACCTCCATGTGGCACTTGGCCATGAAATTCCCGACGGACGCAGGGGTAGGACGCATGTTGGGAAACCAGAGGGAGGCCAGAGAGTGCTATAACGTCTCAGTTACGAAGGCGAAAAAGGGAACATCGAAGAGCACTACCTCAGATAGGTTGCAGATGGAAATTGATACACAAGCCCAATCCGGTGATGAGGTCACCAAATAGGGTGTTGCCCAAAGGGAGGATAGAGATCTAGATCCTCGCTTTGGGGATTTTGAAGAGAACGTTGGACCCGTCGAGGACCTGGAAGAGGTCCAACTCGACGAAAAAGACCCGACCAGAGTCGTGAAGGTCGGGAAAAACCTAGAACCAACCACGAAGCATACACTGGTGGAATTTTTGCGGAAGAACCAGGAAGTCTTTGCTTGGTCACACAAAGACATGGCTGGGATAGACCCTGCAATTATCAGCCATGTCCTGAATATAGACAAGACTTTTCCACCCGTGCAACAAAAAAGAAGGCTGCTCGATAAAGATCGGTCGAGAGCCTTAAAAGAAGAAGTTGAAAGATTAAAGGAGAATGGGTTCATCAGGGTAGCGTATTATCCATCGTGGGTCTCCAATCTAGTACTGGTTCCCAAGCCTAACGGAAAATGGCGAACCTGTGTGGATTTTACAGACCTCAATAATGCCTGCCCAAAAGACTGCTTCCCACTCCCAAGAATCAACCAGTTGGTCGATGCTACTGCAGGACACGAGATCCTCTCATTCATGGATGCATATTTGGGCTACAATTAGATTAGCATGCATCCCCCTGACGAGGATCACACCAGCTTTCGGACCGATACGGGCTTATACTTATAAAGTAATGCCCTTCGGACTGAACAACGCATGTGCGACTTACCAGCGGCTAGTCAACCACATGTTTAAAGGGCTGATCGGAGTAAACATGGAGGTATACGTGGACGACATGCTAGTAAATTCTAAGAAGGCAGAAGGACATGTGAAGGATTTACAAGAATGTTTTGAAGTATTGAACAAATACCAGATGAAACTAAATCCTCTCAAATGTTCCTTCGGAGTTGGATCAGGGAAGTTTTTGGGGTTCATTGTAAATTCAAGAGGAATCAAGGCCAACCCCGACAAAATAAAAGCCTTGATCGACATGAAATCTCCAGAGAGGATCAAAGATGTACAAAGTTTAACCGGGAGAATCGCAGCCCTCATGAGGGGAGGGGGCTGGCCATTTCTTGAGTTTGTAAAGGATATAGAGCGCGGTCAACATCCTATATCCGTTCGGGGTAATCTGAAAAGGGGCCACCCCGAAGTAATTAACCACCCCTTGGAAAAATGAATGCAGAGGCAAGGTGGCACCCGCCTCAATGTGATATCTCGACTAGGCGCTATAAGCCCCCCCTGGCAGGTTGGCTCGCTGGTCGATGGAAGGTCTGACTAGTGTTATCCCCGTCAGATTGTACTTATTTAAATAGTTGGAGACCATGCGAATGGTCACCGTGCTTGGAGGTACCACGTGCCACTCGACAGCCGGCTGGTTGGCATGACGAGGACGGGCACGTGCCTGAACTTTGGTCTCAGGAGGGAATTCTCCTCGACCACTGGTCGAGGGGGCATCAGCAGGAGGCTGACTTGGAGAAGGGTTGCGTCTTTTTCTGGCCTTGGTTTTTGTTCTGACCAATTTCTGGGTAGGAGCTGGTGGAGGATTTGGGTTAGAACGTGAAAATGGAATTTCTGGAATCAACGTGGATGGATTCTCTTCGCCTTCGAGCAGTTGGGCTAAGAGTTCGTCTTCGATAGGTCTTTCTCCCCCCCAAGGGTCTTGCATATGAACTGTAAATAGACAATGGAGGAGATAAGACACAATCCGCGAAGTAGTGTGGGGAAGCTGGGATAACGTTGCTCGTGCCTAAATAGCCAGCAGCATCCTAATCCTACGCTAACTTCAACGTGGGAAAATTAAAAAAAAAAAGGGAAAGAAGAACGTTTTCTGAAAACAACTTTTTTTAACTCCTAAAGGGCGGGAAAAAATTTCAGTTTTTTCATCTAGCTTAAAGGTTGAATCTTTCGACAACCTAACGTCCCAAATCAGAAACTCTATCTATCAAAGTATTGATCTAACCCATACAAGGTATAAAGACGCACTTCTACAGAATATTAGGCAGTTTATACCAAAAACCCTAAAAACCCTATTCAAGAACGCAGACATATCAGAGCACAAAAATAGCATGCATGGCGTAATACAGAGCTTAAAGGATGGAATCTTTACCTGAGAGGAGGAGGAGATTCGGAAGAAAGTGAAAACTTGAGGCGGAAGACCTGCGGCACGACGTCGGACTGGTTTTCGAAGCTCTGAACACTGGCGCGAGTTCTTGAAGATTTTAGCAAAGTTGATGGGTAAAAATTTCTTGAAAGAGAAGAAAGGCCTACTTATAGAGGTTGAAGGGACAGCCTAAAGTCGGTAATCATCACTTCCCACTTTCGAAACGTGGGGAAGTGGACAAGCCGTCAGATTGCCTTTTTGGAAATCGAAAAGGCTTGATTAGACATAATTATGACACGGTTTTCGAAAATGCACGGGGACTCTGACACAGACGTGGGAAGACGAACGGTTGTTCCCTTAAGTTTCTTTATTACTGGTCGCACTAAACAAACTTAGGGGGCAAATGTTATCCCAAAAATCAGAAGTGAATGACATGGCAGGAATTAATTGCATGCGGCTGACACCTGGCAAAACCCGTGTTCGACTATCGACCAGGAAGATATTCGGCATTATGCGATCGGTCTCTTCGCGCGACCAGTCTGGTCGTGTGCACGTAACACGCGGAGGAAATCTTAGGCAGTTATGATGGAATCCGAAATTCTCTCCCATGATTTCCTGAGTATCCGGTTATTTAGGAAATAATATCTGTAACAAATCAATGTAAATCTTCCCTGAGCTTATAAATAGAAGAAGAGGGCTCAGGGAAACGAATCCTGGATCCTTTTTCTTTTTCTGACTTCTAAATCACTGGAGATTAGAGTTATCATATCACTCATATTGTATTGTTCTTCAGAGGTTAGTGAAACTCATTGAACCCTAGTTCTTTGATCACTCCTTTGAATCTCACATCAATAACAATCTAAGTGGACGTAGGTTATTACCAGATCCTGGGGCCGAACCATTATAAAATATCGTGTTCTTATTCTTTTCGTCATTACGTTCTTTTCAACGCATTCATCCACGTCAAGCGTATTCTGACTCCGTGTCAGTTGACCAAAATCAGGGTCAACATATATAATACATAATCTTAATTTTTATTAAAAAAATTATTATTTAAAAAGATTATCATATTATATATATTTAAAAAAAATCATAAACAATGTTTTGGTTTAATTTTTCATTTAATATGTTTATGTCATTCTTTTATATATAATATTAGGAAATATAACTGTGTTTCTCGTGATTTTATAATATATTTAAAGAATTTTTATATTAATCTTGATAATTATAATATTTCTAAAAATAGAATATAATCTTAAGGAAATTATAATTTTTTTTATAATGATAAAAATCTATATATTTTTTTTTGTATACATTTGGCAATTCCTCTATTTTTAATGTTATATTTGTGTATATATATATATATATATATATATATTAGTTCATCACTAAATCTATCTAAAAAATTCAATATTTTTTCAATTTCGTAATATTTTTTTTCTTCACTTATTCTCATATAAATTACCTTTGTATAGCTCTCCTTTATATATAACTAAAACATATAGATTTTTTTCAATATATAATTTACAAATTAATATGATATAAAAATATATACTACAAAATTAAATATATAAATATAAATAATATATTAAATATTAATATAAATTTAATTAATTTAAAAAAATATTTGGCAAGATTGAGTTAAATTAATCACCTATATAAGAAAAAAAGAATATTAATATTTCAACATATTACAAATTAGAATGAATAAATGATACTTTATATATAGCCTAAAAGTATAACATCACAATGAATTTGTAAACCATGTGAGACTATATGAATTTTTAAATTGTTAATTAATTCTTTTGCTAAATAAAAAAATTAGAAAAAAATCACAAATTATGACAAATTAGATAAATCATATATAAATGATTCTAACAAGCCACTTCACCTCCTTATAACTTTCCTTTATATAAGTATATAGATATAGATTGTTTATTTATTTGAAATTTATATGGTAATGATACAAATTTAATAAAAATAATTAATAAATTCTATAAATAAAACTAAGCAAATGTGCATTGCACTTTACTTGTATCTAATATAACAAAATAAACATGTATAGTTTAATTAATCTTAAAAAAAATTCAACCCAACATATATTGAATGTAAATTAAAATTATACGCAAAGTATACTTAAATGAAACTTAAATTAAATTAATAAAAACTATATTGAATTAAAAATCAACTAAACATTAACCCTAAATAAACTATAAAATCACTGAAAATTAACCAACACAACTACCAAAAAATTAAAATAGACTTAAAATAAAATAAAAATATATATTTCCCAAAGTACACTCAAAATATATCTAAAAAAACTAAACATATATTCAAAGTAAACTAAAAATCAACTTGTAAAATCTACCATATTTTCATGTAGACATTGTTAATAGTATTGAAATTGTTAATAATAAGCTATTATATGTACATATATATTAGCAATATATAGCATTTATAATTAATGGCTATTTATTACTAATTTTGAACCCCGATGGAAATCAAATGGCTCTCAATATTACTGGTTTGGTTTTAATGAAAGTTTGATAATTATTCTTTTCAATAATATTGATTAAAGTGTCTTTTGTGCCTCTAGCACGGTCTTTATAATAGTTGAAATTACATTTTTGTAAGTTTATATATAAATTTTTTAGGGTAGGGAATTATACTTATTAACATTTTTACTAAACGTACCACATAAAAAATATATTTTCACTTGTTGACGCCGTTTTTCGTCAACTTAAAATGTAGAGCACGTAAACAGTAAAGAACTATGGCAAGAATAACACAATAAAACAAGGAGCGTTTTTTACGTGGTTCAGCAGTTAACTCTGCCTAGTTCACGAGTCTTTGTTATTAGAACTTAGGAAATTTCTGGAAATTCTTCAGGGATGAATTCTCCAGAGGTTCTCTAAAGATCACAAAATTTCAGTCCTTTACAATGGTACATGACTTCTCTATTTATAGAGGAGGTCTTAGAATACTATCCCACACGTTTCGGGAAGTTATTCTGTATATTAATAAATTTAATGGCTTTAAAGCCTGTAACTCCTATATACAAGAAAACGTCCCTTGAAGACCAGGAGGTGTATAACCGACTAGTTAATATCCTTTTATTGTAGGGAAGTTACAACAATAAATATCTCTTAAATGCATAGACTGCGTCTCCTCAAGTGACCTATTAAGTCGTTTGAGATCAGCAATCAGCACATGCCCGTCTAAGTCTCTGAGTAAATTACAAGTTGCCTTATTTTCCCAAGATCAACTCGGAAAGGGTAAATACCACTGAGGTCACCTTACCCCGAGCTCACACTCATGCCAAGCTCGGGCCACTTGATCCGAGGTCACTCGACAATGGACGTACTCTGATGTTCTGTCTTTCGAACTTGTAAGGACTTCGAGGCTGCCCATCTTCGAGGTTGCCACCTGCTTTGAAGATTCGACGTCTAGATTACGAGCATGTATTTTAACTATCGCGAACTCACCCCTGATGGATCCAGCTTTCGAGGTCACAACCTCAAGTCTCGAAATCTGGGTGTAACATTTTGCCCCCTTAAAAGTATTTGTTCGAATCCTATGAGAAGGAAACTTTTGAACTACTTTCTTCGGGAACCGCACCGCCACACATACTCGAGTATGGACACGTGTCAGTTGAGTATTGCTTATTCAAGGTACTCGAGTGCCTTGGAAATCTGCCCACGATCATTCGCCTGCCACCTTTACGGCACCATCTTGTCTCTTATCCCTGACCGTCGGATTTGATACGGAATCTGGCCAATGGCTCAGATTAATCCCTATTTTACAATTTTTGATAGCCTATATATAAGACTCCAATCGTCTTCTTCCTTTCATTTGCACGTTTATCAGAGGAAAAAAAAAGGAGAGAAAACCAGAGGCAAGCCCAGAAAGTGTTTGCTATTACATGTTCTCTCAGCCAAAGAAACAAAGGACCATCAGCTTGTTCGAGACCGTGAGACTGTACCTGCAGCCTCTTCTTCAATTATCTATTTCGCTGCAACCACCATCTTTAGTGCGTAAGTATCTGATCTTGGCTTTATGTATATTTTCTTTTTTCTTTACATCAGTTTCTGCCTTTGTTGCTTTTTAATTTCTGGGAATGTGCTGGTTCAGTCTTTAATTTGACGTACTAGAATGCTTTGATCAATAGATATTAGGCTTAGGTTCCCTCATTACTGGTTCTAAATCCAGTTCATATGTAGGAAGACCCAAATATGGTCTTTTTTCTGGGTTTTCAAATTTCGGAAGGCGTATCTTGCACACCAAGATATCGGGTACACAATCTTGGTTTTAAAGAATGCACGATACTCAAAAATACCATTTTTTAATAACCGCCACCTTTTTTCCCTGATATTTCAGGATTTTAAAAAATTAAATCCACTTCCCTCCCTTTTTCGTGAAATACACGTCGTGACACTAATCGGGTCCCCAGGATCGAACTCATCTCATATCCAAGCATTTTCGAGCTTGACCCACCGAGATTGTTATTCTTGATTCCTTGCATGCATGGCCCTCACCATTTTTTCTTTCTTGCTAGATGTCACAGAATCTGGAAAGACGGTGGGGGTCGTTGCTTGCCATCCCGTATTCGCCAAAAACTCCGAGCCCGGAGTCGTTGTTTGCTTGGAACCAGCGTCTAATTTGTGAACACGAGCTGAGGTGCGAGCAAGAGGACACTCGAGATCACTTCCGACGTCAGATAGACGAGGTTGATGAAGGAAAAAGGAAGAGACTAAGGGTCGCCCTTCATCGAGACCCTGACACTGAGCCTAGACCGATTCCCCTCGACCCTAAACTTAGAGTGACAGTTGCCTTCAAACCTGGTGACTTGCAGTTTTCACTGATGGGGGAGCCCTCTACCTCAAAGCCGAGGAGGGAATTTTTCGAGGCCGAGCATTATTGGAGCTCAGTTACGTCGCTAGGTCAGATAACCGATATCCTAGCCTTTCATGGTATAGGACTTTCAGGCTCGCTAAGGTGTCGAGCCCCGACCTCCCACGAGCGAAGCTGCCGCGCTCCAGGAGATGGAAATCCTGACAACAAGCTGAGATACGCAGCTTGGAGCCAGGAGCCAGGAGCACATGAAGGCAGGAGTGATACTGCCTTTATAGTCTTTCTTCAAAGACTTCACAGATTTTGTTGGGTTGGCCCCATTCTAGCTCAACACCAATTCTTATAGGGTTCTGTCTGCCCTAAGGTCGCTATACCATGAGCTGAAGTGGGAAGGACCATCGCTAGAGGAGATCCTATATCTCTTCTGTTTGAAAAGCAATCCCTCCCGAGCTAGGGGAGGAGATGGCTTCTATTATCTCTTGAGCTACCCCAAGGAGAAAAAGATGTTCGAGGATCTTCCCAACCATCCTTCTGACTTCAAGAAGGCCTTCTTCTAGACAGATGGCCTAGCTCTGTCTTGATACTACTCATTCAGAAGGATTCGTAAGTATCTCAACCTCCTTCTTTTCTGTGCTCGGACTTTTGTTTATAGGCCCGTACTTAGTTGAAATGCGTTTAATTTTCCAGCCAACTATCATCGCCCTGCTCCCACCGATGAGATGAAGCAGCATAGAGAGACTCTGCTCCAACTCCCTTATGGCAGGAGATCCCTCTCATATCTTTTGCACGAAGACAAGCTTCGAGCTTGCAGGCTCTTGGGAAAGGATCAGTCCACCTAGGATTGGTTCAATAAAAAATATGACCGCTGGGAGCTCATGCCTTTGCCAACAGGCATCCTCCCCCCAAGGAGAGAGGTGAGGCCTCCACCTCCAGTTCACCGAAGGAGTCCGTAATCAGGGAATGAGGCCAACGATGAGGCCTCGAGCTCGGGCTCGGATGAGCAAGGTACAGTCATCCTAAGCTCGAAAATGTGGTCCCCCTCCCTATTAAAGCACAAACCTGATAGGTTAGTTATGTGTGAGGATGATAGAAACCATTTTTATGTATGGTCTTGGGTAGATGAATGGGTTCATAGGTTCGATAGCTGGCTCGGGAAATACAACACCATGTATAGCCTGAACGAGGTATGGAATGGAATAGCCGTCCAATATGGGACCAATGACTATAGGGACCTTTCGAGGTTGACGTCCACCTATAGGGAAGGTACTCCCCCCGCCTTTTCTGAAGATGGGGGAATTTCGTGGTCTCCGAGCTCAAGCTCGGGGGAGAGTTCCAGTTAGGTTTTTCTCCACTTGTCTTTTTATTCTTTGTCTGTTAGCGCCATGCTAAATCTTTAATTGCTATTATGCAGGTGCCATGGATTCCGACCTTGACGCCGTGCTCACTAGTGGCGAGGGGGCTCAAAAAAGCAAGCGCCCGCGAGGCTCGTGGAGGTCGGACCGACCCTCCAAGGTCCTTAAGCGAACTGAGAAAATTCCACCAGCTCCGACTACTGCGAGCACAACCGAAGACCCGATTGCCTAGGTCGACGCATCCATCTCGGCTGCTTCTGCTATGCTTCCTCCGACCACAATTCATCCAGTCCTCGGCCTACCTCCGAAAAAACCCTCAACCTCCAAGTTATAGTTGCTGTCGGTCCGAACTCATGTTGATGAGTTCGTGGTTGACAATGCCGCCGGGGCCCACGGAGCTGTAATTGGTTCGGATATCCTGACTCGGGTGTGTCAGAGCCTTACGGGATTCGACGCTGAGCACTGGGAGTTTGTGAATAAAGCCCAGGACTACAATACTCTTTATGATAAGAGTATTGAACTTATTGCCGCGGTAATTTTCACAATTTACTTTTAATTGCTTATGTGCCTTGGTTTATGTTCTAATTCAATCTCTTTGTGTTTCAGGCTCTTGTTGTCTCAGCTCAGCTTAATTATAAGTTGACCAATGAAGTGCACTCGAGCATGTCTTTAGCTCAAGAGTCAAAGGATCTTCAGCTTAAGATGGCTAATGACCTCAAGGCTGCGAAGACAGAGGTCGAGGCTAAGACAGCCGAGCTAGAAAAAGCGAACGCTCGGCTTGCAGAGCTGGAGAAGACCAATGCCAAGCTTGAGGAAGAGAAGGTCGCCACTTTCGAGATAATTGAGAGTGAAAAAGCTCATCTCCTTGCCGAGTACAAAGAGAAGAAGGACAAGGCGGTTGATCAAGCCATGTACAGGATCTGGGCCAGCAACGCCGACCTCGACACCAGCTTCCTGGGCTCTTTCGAGGCAGGATTTGTGGCCAAATGGAAAGCTCGGCTTGACGTGGAGGAGGCTGCTTGGGAGGTTGCTCAGAAGGATAGTCATGCTATTCGTCCTGGAGGATCTAGTGCTACTGGTGCTGAGAAGGCTAAGGAGACTGCTCCTTCATAAATCTCACCTCGGGGCTGCGTCCCTTTATTTTTTTAATTTATGCCCGTAGGGCTGATACAATTTCTCTTTCTTTTAATATATATGCTTTACATTTCTTGGTTTGAAATATTTTGCACATTTTATATTAAAGGGTCGTATATGCTTGTTTATTCATACAAACATAGTTTGGATTTAGGCTCGAGGTTCAATGCATTCATGCACAGTTTGCTCGAATTATCCGCTTCTGATCTCGTTATTTGTCAAGGTCGGATATTACTTTAACCATGCACCCGAAAGTACTTGTATGGTGTGTAATGCAAATGGTTTAGTTATATCTTTTTTTTAGTTACTTTTGCTCGTCCTCGTTTATTTCTCCGAGGTTATGAGTTCGAAACTTTTGTGTTATAAGATACTCCAGCCTCGATCTCGACTTAACTCGAAGTGGGTTTATGTTCCAACTTACTGTCGATTAGTTTTAGCTAGTTTGTTCCAAACCTATTAAGGTCGTGTTTGGTTTGTAATCCATACACTTATATTTTTAATTCAGTTCGCATATTTGGTTACATCCAAACATTTTTATCTTTTGATAATTTGGTTATGTCCAAACTTTCTTAGCTCGCGCATTTGGTTACGTCCAAACACTTATATGTTTTTGATAGTTTGGTTATATCCAAACTTTCTTAGCTCGCGCATTTGGTTATCTCCAAACACTTGCATGTATTTCGTATATGTTATTTTATTTTTCAAGTTGATGGTATTTATATATACCAATGATGCCCCCTTAATATCCTATGAATGTGACCATAGGTTATCAGATTAAGAGAGATTGCAAAAATAAACCATATTAGATGAAATAAATCTTTATTTGACAAAATCCAAAAGTAGACAAAACAGCACAAATAAACAAGCATGGTTACAGGCAACATCCTTCCTATTGATAGTAAGGTCGTAGGTGTTCGCCATTCCATGCTCACGGTACTAGGCTCCCATCCAATCTCGCCAACTTGTAAACACCAGGTCGGATGACTGACTCTATCTGGTAGGGTCCTTCCCAATTTGGCCCAAGCACTCCAGCTACTAGATCTTGAGTTGCCAAGAATACACGCCTTAGCACTAAATCTCCCACACAGAATTTTCGATCCCGAATTGAAGTACCTGGCAACTCGCTGTTGGTATGCAACATTTTTTAGCTGGGCTTCATTCCTTCGCTCTTCGATCAGGTCAAGAGTTTCTTTGAGCTGGGTGTGGTTCGAGGCTTGATCGTAAGCTAGGGTTTGAATTGTGGGAATTTCGGCCTCAACTGGCAACATAGCCTTGCAACCGTACGCCAGAGAGAACGGGGTATGTCCCGTCGATGTTCGGGCCATAGTTCTATATCCCCATAGGACTTGGGGCAATTCTTCAGGCCATCGTCCTTTTGCTTCTTCCAAATTTTTCTTCAGCGAACATTTTAGAGTTTTGTTTACAGCTTCGACTTGGCCATTCGCCTGGGGATGAGCTACTGACGAAAAACTCTTTATTATTCCATGTTTTTCTGCAAAAGTTGGTGAACAGATCGCTATTGAACTGGGTTCCCTTGTCGGATACAATTTTCCTTGGCATCCCATATCGACATATGATGTTCTTCACTACAAAGTCAAGGACTTTTTTGGAGGTTATAGTTGCTAGCGGTTTTGCTTCTGTCCACTTCATGAAGTAGTCTACGGCAACTACTGCATACTTCACTCCGCCCTTGCCAGTTGGGAGAGAGCCTATGAGGTCGATTCCCCATACCGCAAATGGCCATGGGGAGGTCATTATAGTCAGCTCGGATGGTGCAGCTCGAGGAATCGTGGCGAATTGTTGGCACTTATCACACTTATTTAAGTACTCGAAAGAATCCGACTTGATGGTAGGCCAGAAATAACCTTGGCGTATGATTTTCTTGGACAGGCTATGTCCCCCAGTATGTGTTGATGCTCAAAATCTCATCAAGGAAAAACACGCAGTTTACAAGGTGTGGATGCTAAGATGTCATAGCCTTGCACGACCCCGCTCAGATGCTTAGGCGCGAGGCGACATGGCCTCGCTTGGCCTCGCGAGTTGCCTAGGCCACACCTCCCAAGTGGCCTCGCGAGAAGGTCTCGGCCACACCACCAAAGTGGCCTCGCGAGATGCCCAGGCCACGCCACCCAAAGGGCCTCGCGAGATGCCTAGGCCACACCTCCCAAGTGGCCTCGCGAGATGCCTAGGCCACACCTCCCAAGTGGCCTCGCGAGATGCCTAGGCCACGCCACCCAAAGGGCCTCGCGAGATGCCTAGGCCACACCTCCCAAGTGGCCTCGCGAGAAGGTCTCGGCCACACCACCAAAGTGGCCTCGCGAGATGCCTAGGCCACGCCACCCAAAGGGCCTCGCGAGATGCCTAGGCCACACCTCCCAAGTGGCCTCGCGAGATGCCTAGGCCACACCTCCCAAGTGGCCTCGCGAGATGCCTAGGCCACGCCACCCAAAGGGCCTCGCGAGATGCCTAGGCCACACCTCCCAAGTGGCCTCGCGAGAAGGTCTCGGCCACACCACCAAAGTGGCCTCACGAGATGCCTAGGCCACGCCACCCAAAGGGCCTCGCGAGATGCCTAGGCCACACCTCCCAAGTGGCCTCACGAGATGCGCCCATGGCTTCGCCCATGGCCTCGCCCTGGCTTCACCCATGGCCTCGTCCATGGCCTCGCCCATGGCCTCGCCCATGGCCTTGGAGGCGAGAATACTCACAAGGGGCACGGTACATGCATGAGTATGGAATGTGCCTACACACCTAAAGAAGTCAGAGTACGGATATAGTACCTCTACCAGACAAGTAGTGGGAACGCCAGGAGTGGGTATGCAAGGATAGGAGTTATGGTCCGTACGTGTACGGCCATAGGTCAGAGCCGACACCACTACCCCTTGCGCCACTACGCCTGCCACCACGCGTTAGACATGGGTACCGACAAGTAGTGGAGACATCCTCCTGACACCTACTTCTGTACGGGATGTACGACCACAACCTCTGAAGCCACTCCTCTGACACAGTACGTATGTACCACTTGGTCCCCTGGACCACTATGTATCTAAAGCCATTAGAGCCTACTATAAAATGGACCCTAAGACCACCTGAAAGGGGGTTGGAAATTTAACTGTAGCAAAGACATTAGTGTGAATGAGATACTGAATTCTCCATTGTTGTTATTCCATTGTTCTTGAGTTATTGTTCAAGTTTTCATAGCTTTCCAATTAGCGATTTTAATTTGATAATTTTTCCAACTTAACTTTGTTGACGAGTTCACACCGTCAACAGTTTGGCGCCGTCTGTGGGAACGTAAGCACCAAGCTACTGTTCTGCCATTACTTCCGGCAAGGAGAAATGCCAAGACGTTCGAAGCGACTCAGGGAGCCTCAAGAAGTGGAGGTCCACCTTACCGGAGTCCAGTTGAAGGCCTCCATGAAGGATCCACCTCCACCCCGGGACGTAGAGCCCCCAAGGGACCCTGAGGTTCACGAGAATGACAAGGAGGCCTCGTCACCGGCCATCCCACACGGTGAAAGTCCTCCAAGGACAACTACTACACCACCCGGGAATACCAATGAGTTCCCTCCTCCCAAACCACCACAAGTACCGAACCCCGGCCGCCAAGACCCGGGCCCCTCGACGCGTAGACACGATAAGCAACCCCGGGTCCATTCCGTGAGCTCGAGTTCCAAATCTCGTTTCTATGAAGAGGAGATTCGTGAACTGCACCGTAAAAACCAAAGACTAGAGACTACCCTAGAGAACATGCAGGAGGTGCTGAATGGCCTGTTGCAAGGTAAGTCGAACATGACCCTGCCCCAGAGGAAAGAGAAGGGTCGGGAAACCACTGTCCCAGTAGACGACGGGAGGACCAGACACTCCACCAGTAACACCCCCAGGGAGAAGCCGCAGGAGCGTCCCGGACCGTCGAGGCCACCCCAAGGGCCAAGGCAAGGGAACAATGGTGGCTCTCACAACGACATCGAGGTCACCTCAAGGAGGACGCCTGCGGATCTACGAGAGGAGCTCAACAAGAAGAGGGCGGATAAGAGGACTACCCCTCCTACTGTCCCTCGGGACGGCGATGGAAAGGAAGGTGTCGACCCGTCCATGTTAAGAGACTCCCTGAGGAAGAAGAGGCAAGACCTCGATACAGAGATGAAGAGCCTGCGGAGTAAGATTGTTATCGCGTCTGGAGGGAAAAGCCTTGAGGAGGAGTTCGACTATGAATCACCCTTCACCAAAGAGATCCAAGCCATCCGACTCCCAGCCAACTTCAAGGAGCCTCATATGACCCCGTATGAAGGAAGCACCGACCCCAAGTACCACCTAGACACATTCAATGACTTGATGAAATTAAGAGGGATAAGTAGCGGGGCTAGATGCCACTGTTTCGCAGTCACGCTGAAAGGACCCGCATACAAATGGTTTAAGAGACTTCGGCCGGGATCCGTCAGGTCTTGGCAACAGTTTTCAGATGAGTTTCTCCAACAACATCATGCTGTGCGTGATTATACTATGCCGGGCACCAGCCTCGCCAATGTAAAACAGGGCGAAAATGAGAGTCTCAAAAGCTACATTCACAGGTTCAACATGGAAGCAGCCAAAGTGGGGAGCTTGACCCGCAGAGAGTTAAAAATGGCCATTACTGCTGGAGTGCTCCCAGGAAGCAAGTTGTGGGACAACATGTTGAAGAGGGAAGTCGCCGACTTAGACGACTTCTATGAGAGAGCGCAGAAGTACATCCGCGTGGAGGATGGCCATGCAAACCTGAAGGTGGGAAAGGAGGAGCCCCCCGCGAAGCCCCCAGCTAACGACGGGTCGAATGTAGCAAAGAAGAAAAGGGCATACGATGGATCAAGAGATGACCACCAGAGGAAAACCCAACATGGGAATGATCGTAGGCAAGCGGCTTACACTTACTACACAGACCTCACAGACACCAGGGAGCACATTTACCTCACCAATGAAGATCGAGTTCCTTTCAAAAGACCCCCACCAATGAGAAAGGAGTGGTCCAAGAGAGACCCTGGTAAATACTGTCAGTACCACAAGGATACCGGTCACACCACGGCAGAGTGTATCCATTTGAAGGAAGAAATTGAGGAACTCATCCGTAGGGGACATTTGGACAAGTATGTGCGCAAGGATAACCAGAGGCCGGAAGGAGGAGTGCCCACCTCACGGGCACGTGAGATGGCCCCGGAAGTGCAGGGGGAGGTTAGGACCATCTTTGGAGGACCAGGATTCGGAGGCGATTCTAGGAAAGGGCGAGACAGGTATGCCAGGGAGGCCCGGAAAAGTCCACCACATTGCGTTTTAAGTTTGGAGCAACGCCCCCCGAAGAGCTTCAAGGGCGAGAATGACTCAATAACTTTCACTGAAGAAGATGCGTAGGGGGTGCACTTTCCTCATAATGACCCCCTGGTGCTAACCGCCCAGCTAGCTAATATGAGGGTACATAGGGTCATGGTGGATAACGGGAGCTCTGTGGACATCTTGTATCGACAGGCGCTGGAAAGGATGGGGTTGAGCCTCCGTCACCTAAAGCCTTGCACCACGACTTTGTATGGGTTTACGGGAGATTCGATGCGACCCCTGGGGACGATCGAATTAACCCTCACCATGGGGGAGCAACCCAAGCAAGCCACCGTAATGGCCAACTTCGTCGTAGTAGAATGCACCTCAGCCTTCAACGTGGTGTTAGGGAGACCCTCTCTGAGAGAATTGAAGGCAATAACTTCTGTATATCATCTGGCCATGAAATTCCCCACCCCTGGGGGAGTAGCATGTGTGAGAGGGGAGCAGAAGGAAGCGAGGGAATGCTATAACATGTCCCTCCGTGCAGCCACCCAACTGTCCGTGCCAATGGCGATGGCTGTGCATGAAGGAGCGACCTGCACAAGTTAGACCCGCACAAGATTGGACCCGCAGGTTATGGAGCCTCTCGAGAAGTGCAACCAGCAAGACTTCGGCTCTTAGTGCCAAAAGAACCTATGTTTAGCTTGTTCTTCGTTATGTTAGCTTAAGTAAGAATCAAAGAGACTACCCTAGGTAGCCTCCTAGTTATATGTAACCTTTTTCTTTTTTATTTACAAAGTTATATGTAAACCGCGTGCTATAAATGAAACCGTTTACTACTTCCCGTGTTTACTTTCTTCGCTGCACAAGCATCAGCCAAAGTGCCTGCCGAAATAAATTTCACCAAGCGCTTGGGGGGCAGGATAGGAGGCAATAACATGCAGCTAGCAAGGGGAACCTAAAAAGGGCCCTCTAACGGAGGATCTTAGAAAGGACCCCTCGCCCTCCTAAAAAAAAGACTTCTAAAAAAAAGAGGCTCCTAAAAAAGACCCTTTAATAAGGGATCTTAAAAAGGGCCCTCAATTAGGAGTAACCTAAAAACGACCCCCTATCAGGAGGATCCTAAAAAGGGCCCTCCATCAAGAGGAAGTGGCCCGTGGAGACGAAGCAAGCAACAAGCAGGAGAATCCAAAGAAGGACCCCTTGCACCAGGATCCTAAAAAGGATCCTATGCACCAGGAGGATCCTAAAAAGGGCCCTCCATCAGGAGGACCCGAGAGGGACCATGGCCATAAAAAGGACCGTTTAATGGGAGGTCCTAGAAGGACCCCTTATATCGAGGCCCTAGGCAAAGTCCCTAAACACAGGAAACAGTAAAAAGACCTTGCAAGGCGTCCCCTGGGTTTACAAGGATTAGCTACCCTTGTGAACATCAAGGAGGCCAAAAGGCCTTACAAAAAAAAAATTATATATATATAGTGACAACACTAATAAGTCTAGAGCGGCCACCAAGTCGTCTAGCCAAAAAGGGTCCTAAAAGAGACCCTTGCAGAAATAGTACTATGCATAATGACGAGAGGGACGCTTCTCGCAAAGAAATAATAAGCGCGCGCAAGAAAAACATAAAAGGATAACTAAGACCCAAGGGGTCAAAATATCCTTATGAAAGCAACCAAGAGGCACCAAAAGAGGTCCCAGTGAACCCTTTCACATGGGCTCCAAAGGACCTCTAGCCTGATAGATAAAAGAGGGGAACCAACTAAACCCCTTCACACATGCTTAAAAGGGCCTCAAATGCAATAGAACAAGAAATAAACAAGCAGCATATGTATTTATACATTAAAAGAAAAAGGGAGTTCTTGAGACAATACAAGAGTTACCAAAAGAGAAGTAATACTAATAATGAAGTAAGGTGCAAATATTAAGCCATGCATGAAGGCCTATGTATAAGAACCAAGATGAATAGTCTACAAGAGCACCTAAAGGTCCTCTCCTAGACTAGGGGGGCAAGTGTTGATGCTCAAAATCTCATCAAGGAAAAACACGCAGTTTACAAGGTGTGGATGCTAAGATGTCATAGCCTTGCACGGCCCTGCTCAGATGCTTAGGCGCGAGGCGACATGGCCTCGCTTGGCCTCGCGAGTTGCCTAGGCCACACCTCCCAAGTGGCCTCGCGAGAAGGTCTCGGCCACACCACCAAAGTGGCCTCGCGAGATGCCTAGGCCACGCCACCCAAAGGGCCTCGCGAGATGCCTAGGCCACACCTCCCAAGTGGCCTCGCGAGATGCCTAGGCCACACCTCCCAAGTGGCCTCGCGAGATGCCTAGGCCACGCCACCCAAAGGGCCTCGCAAGATGCCTAGGCCACACCTCCCAAGTGGCCTCGCGAGAAGGTCTCGGCCACACCACCAAAGTGGCCTCGCGAGATGCCTAGGCCACGCCACCCAAAGGGCCTCGCGAGATGCCTAGGCCACACCTCCCAAGTGGCCTCGCGAGATGCCTAGGCCACACCTCCCAAGTGGCCTCGCGAGATGCCTAGGCCACGCCACCCAAAGGGCCTCGCGAGATGCCTAGGCCACACCTCCCAAGTGGCCTCGCGAGAAGGTCTCGGCCACACCACCAAAGTGGCCTCGCGAGATGCCTAGGCCACGCCACCCAAAGGGCCTCGCGAGATGCCTAGGCCACACCTCCCAAGTGGCCTCGCGAGATGCCTAGGCCACACCTCCCAAGTGGCCTCGCGAGATGCCTAGGCCACGCCACCCAAAGGGCCTCGCGAGATGCCTAGGCCACACCTCCCAAGTGGCCTCGCGATAAGGTCTCGGCCACACCACCAAAGTGGCCTCGCGAGATGCCTAGGCCACGCCACCCAAAGGGCCTCGTGAGATGCCTAGGCCACACCTCCCAAGTGGCCTCGCGAGATGCGCCCATGGCTTCGCCCATGGCCTCGCCCATGGCCTCGCCCATGGCCTCGCCCATGGCCTTGGAGGTGAGAATACTCACAAGGGGCACGGTACATGCATGAGTATGGAATGTGCCTACAAACCTAAAGAAGTCAGAGTACGGATATAGTACCCCTACCAGACAAGTAGTGGGAACGCCAGGAGTGGGTATGCAAGGATAGGAGTTATGGTCTGTACGTGTACGGCCATAGGTCAGAGCCGACACCACTACCCCCTGCGCCACTACGCCTGCCACCACGCGTTAGACATGGGTACCGACAAGTAGTGGAGACATCCTCCTGACACCTACTTCTGTACGGGATGTACGACCACAGCCTCTGAAGCCACTCCTCTGACACAATACGTATGTACCACTTGGTCCCTTGGACCACTATGTATCTAAAGCCATTAGAGCCTACTATAAAATGGACCCTAAGACCACCTGAAAGGGGGTTGGAAATTTAACTGTAGCAAAGACATTAGTGTGAATGAGATACTGAATTCTCCATTGTTGTTATTCCATTGTTCTTGAGTTATTGTTCAAGTTTTCATAGCTTTCCAATTAGCGATTTTAATTTGATAATTTTTCCAACTTAACTTCGTTGACGAGTTCACACCGTCAACAGTATGGTTTCCACAGAACCCTTCGTGAATTTCTTCAATGATTTTCTTGGCTTCGGGTGGAGTCACACACCGAAGTAACGGCATGGAATATCCTCTTCTATATAGTCTTCCATCCATAATGGTGTAACATGGGACTTGATACATTAATTTTCGAGCCTGGTTTCGATCTTTCGGAAGGACGCCGATCTCAAGATATTCGACTATCGGAGTCATCCAGGTAGGCTCGAAATCAATCATACACACGTCTTCCTGCTCTGGCTCATTAATACTAGGTGTCGAGAGATGTTCAATTGGTACGACATTTAGCTCATCATTCTCGGTGGAAGTAGCGAGCCGAGCTAAGGCATTTGCATTCGAGTTTTGTTCTCGGGGGACCTGTTCGATTGCGTAAAACTCGAAATGTTCCAACGCTGACCTTGCCTTTTCTAAGTAAGCTGCCATTTTCGTGCCACGAGCCTAGTATTCTCCCAAAATTTGGTTAACCACTAGCTGGGAGTCACTGTAACAATGTATTGCTTTAGCATTGAGCTCCTTGGCTATACAAAGTCCCGCCAGTAAAGCCTCGTATTCGGCCTCATTATTTGATGCGTTGAAGTCGAATCTTAAGGTAGAATGAAATTTGCTTCCTGCAGGAGTGATCAAAATTACTCCTGCCCCCGATCCATTTTCATTAGATGACCCATCAACGTAAAGTTTCCACAGCTCGTGGGCCGGGGTTATAACTTCATCGTTGGTCATGCCATTACATTCCACTATAAAGTCTGCCAAGGCTTGTGCCCTAATGGTCATCCTTGGATGGTAGGTGATCTCGAATTGCCCAAGTTCAACTGCCCATTTAAGAAGTCGTCCTGAAGTTTTTGGCTTGGATAAGACTTGTCTTGGTGGTTGATCAGTTAATACATGGATGGGGTGCGCTTGAAAGTAGGGTCAAAGTTTCCGAGATGAATGAATTAAGCTGAGAGCTAGCTTTTCCATCAAGGGGTATCTCGACTCTGCTCCCAGTAACCTTTTACTAACGTAGTATACGGGCATTTGCACCTTTTCTTCCTCTCGCACGAGCTCTGCACTTATGGCGTGCTCGGTAGTGGCAAGATATAAATATAGCACTTCTCCCATAATAGGTTTTGATAAGTTAGGTGGTTCTGCGAGGTGTTTTTTAAGCTCCTGGAAGGCCAACTCGCATTCTTCTATCCAGTCAAATTTCTTGCCTCCCCTCAATAGGTTGAAAAACGGAAGATAATGGTCTATAGATTTCGAGATAAACCTACTTAGTGCTACCATCCTGCCGGTCAAACTCTGGACATCTTTGTGTTTTCGAGGTGAGGGCATATCGATCAGGGCCTGGATCTTGTCTGGGTTAGCTTCTATTCCTCGAGCGTTTACAATGAAACCCAGGAATTTTCCTGAAGATACCCTAAAGGAGCATTTCTGAGGGTTAAGCTTCATGTTATATTTCCGGAGCACGACAAAGCTTTCTTCGAGATCATCAACATGGTTATCATTAAGTTAGGACTTGACTAACATGTCGTCAACATAAACTTCCATGTTGTTCCCTATTTGTTCCGAGAACATCATGTTCACGAGCCGCTGGTATGTGGCCCCAGCGTTTTTGAGTCCGAATGGCATGCCGTTATAACAATATAGCCCTTTGTCTGTTATGAAGATCGTATGTTCCTGGTTAGGGGCATGCATGGCAATCTGGTTATATCCAGAATAGGCATCCATGAATGACATCAGTCCATGCCCTGCTGTGGCATCCATGAGCTGGTCAATCCGCGGTAAGGGAAAGCAGTCCTTTGGACAGGCCTTGTTGAGGTCCGAATAGTCAATGCAGGTTCTCCACGTCCCATTAGGCTTCGGGACCAGTACCGGATTGGCTACCCAATCGGGGTAAAAAGCATCCCTAATGAATCAGTTTACTTTTAACCTATCGACTTCCTCTTTCAGTGCCTTTTTTCTATCGTCGTCCAGTTGTCTTCGCTTTTGTTGCTTTGGTGGGAAGCTTTTATTGATATTTAGCGCATGGCTCACAATATTTGGACTTATTCCTACCATGTCCGAATGTGACCATGCGAAGACATCCTGGTTTCTCTTCAAAAAGCAAATTAATTGCTATTTAGTTTCTTCGTGTAGATGTTTCCCGACCTTTACCGTTCTCGAGGGATCTGACTATTCGAGCCTGACATCCTCGAGTTCTTCTAATGGTTCGAGATCAGCTCTTTCCTCCACTCTTGGGTCGATCTCTTCATCTATCTCCAAGACCGTCCTGTCCTTATTCTGGATAATGGCGAGTGCTTGTTCGCTCGCCTGTTTCTTTCCTCTTACGGAAATGCTATAGCATTCCCTTCCGGCTAACTGGTCTCCCTTCAGCATCCCAATGCCACTAGAAGTCGGGAACTTGATGGCCAGATGCCTTACAGACGAGACTTCCCCCAGCCCTACTAGGGCGGGTCTCCCGAGCAGCACGTTGTAGGCTGACGGCAGGTCCACTACTACAAACTCCATCATCTTAGTTACCGAGATCGGGTAATCTCCCAAGGTTACCGGGAGTTTGATGGACCCCATACAGGAAATCCCCTCTCCTGAAAAACCATACAAAGTTGTTGCACATGCTTTTAGGTCTCGAAGCGCGAGTCCCATCTTTTCTAGGGTGGCCTTATAGAGGATGTTCACGGAGCTCCCATTATCAATGAGAACTTGGTGAACTCTCTTATTCGCGAGCTGGAGAGTGATGACCAGTGGGTCATTGTGGGGGAACTAAACATGGGACGCATCGTCCTCAGTAAAGGTTATCGGCTGAGATTCAATTTTCTGGCATTTTGGAGCTCTAGGTTCGGGTTCACAAGGAGACCCGTCCCCAGTTTTTAGCTCGTTCACATATCATTTTTGGGCATTCCTGCCCATTCCAGCGAGATGAGGCCCACCTGAGATGGTTATCACGTCTTCTCCATCAATTGGAGGGGGCCTATCTTTTTCCCTTGCTCGGGAATTGTTGTTTTGGGCAGGTTGTGGTGCAGCTGCCCTCTGGCTAGTTGACGCCTAATTATTATTCTGGTTTTTGACATACTGTCTAAAATTACCTCTCGAGATCAATCCTTCGATCTCGTCCTTCAACTGCCGGCACTCATCAGTAGTGTGCCCAGTGTCTCGGTGAAAATGACAGTACTTGCTGGAGTCCCTCTTGGACTTCTGATTTCTCATGGGGTCCGGATGCCTGAAAGGGACCTGGTTTTCATTAGCCAGGTATATATTCTCCCGAGACTCGTTGATCTCGGTGTACACTTTGTACACAGAGAAATACCTCTCCCCCTTCTTCTTATTTCCCCCTTCGGCCTCGGGGTTACTCCCTTCGTTCTTTTTTCTTTTGGAAGGGTTTTCCGCAGTAGGCTTTGAAACTGGTGGGTCCGCCGAGGTTGAGGTAGAGTTTATGTTTATCGTTGTAGTTATGGGCTGAGAAGTCATATTCAGTGTCGACCTCGCCTCTTCTACATTGACAAACCTCTGAGCTCGCTTATTAAACTCGGTTTAGGACCTCACCGATTTTCTCTGCATATCGTCCTAAAGAGGACTTCCTGGCATTACTCCAGCTTGGACAACCATTAGATGACCGCTGTCATCCACATTTCGAGCTTGGGAAACTTCTAAATTAAACCTCGTAAGGTAGCTTTTCAACGTCTCGCCTGGCTGTTGCCGAACGTTGGTCAGAGTTGATGCCTCGGGTCTTACCCCGATCATGGCTCCGAACTGCTTCTTGAAATCCTTTGATAGCTGATCCCAAGAAGTAATCGAATGTCTTTTATATTTCTCGAACCAGCTTTTGGCTGGTCCCGTAAGCGATGCTGGAAATAATATGCATCTGAGCTCGTAACCCACGTTACTTGCTCTCATTATGGTATTGAATGTACTCAGATGGCTGTATGGGTCGGACTTCCCCTCAAAAGGTGGGACATGAGGGATCTGAAACCCTTGAGGAAACAGAGTGTTGGAAATATGGGGAGCGAACGGTTCGAGCTCCTTGTCAGAATCCTCATCCCGACTCCGACTTCGCTCATTTTGCAAAAGCCTAAAGGCTTTTTCTAACTGATCAATTCTTTCTTGAACCGGGTCCGCAAGGGGTCTTGCCCGGAATTAGCTATCATCGATCACAATTCTAGGCTCGCATCTTCGCATGGGATCTTTACGCCCATTTAGACGATCTCTTAGGTCCGGGTTCAATGGGTTACCATTACCCCGATTCTGATTCAAGTGTTCCCGCAGGTTGGAGCGGTTCCTGTGGTTCCCAGTATTTTTTCGACCTCGATCATGCATACTGACTGATCTAGTATCTCCTGAGTCATCACTGGCAAGGCTTGTCGCATGATTATTCCAAGATAAATCCTTTTCATGTTGCCTCGTGTCTGCAGTGCGAGACCGGGACATTTGACTTCTTGTAGACTGGGCGCCTCTCCGCTCCCTGAAGGCTTCTCTGCTACCTTGTCTCCTTCCCACACATCTTTCCCCATCATCTTGAACTGGTTGAGCATTCCTGCGAGGCGATGAAGGGTATCTTATAGGTGATGGAGGGAATTGTATGGGTGACGGTGGCTGCCACCCATTTCGAGCCCTAGATGGTCCGGAGTTCGCCTGTGTTGGGTCGGTAACATTCTGCGTGTTACCAGGGATTTGAGTTTGAGCCTCTGTAGGGGATCGGTTATTCCCAGTTCCCACTGGTGCCTCCGCAGTTGAATTAACCGGTGCCCTAGCTTGGGTACTTCTTCGGGGTCTCGAGGGAGCGGATTTCTCTACTGGTGCCGAAGGTTGCTCTGGTCTCCTTGTGGCAGCATTTTTTTGAGGTCGTCCACGAGGCCTGCAGGGAGGAACATGCACGTCCCTCGGAGGTGGGGCTTGGTTATCACATGGAGGTGGGGGCTGAGCCGCCTGGGCCTCTGCGGCTAATCTAGCCAACTCCTCATTTCGCTTGTTGGCCTCAGCCAACTGTTTTTTCAGCTGTCGGTTCTCAAGTTCCACAATGGGGACGTACCGTTCAGGATTATAGTACATGTCCTCATCCCTTGGAGCTGGAGGTGCTGGAGGTCCCCGAGAATCGGAGGACTCGCTTCTCTCTTCAGTCTCTGGATTTACCATTGGCTGCTTCCCAGGGCGTCTTGGATAGTTTTCTTCAGGAATGTTTTGATCATTCGCGACCATAACTGTTCAGGGATCGTACTGCTCAAGGCTCTCAATGAAAGCACCAAACTGTTGACGCCGTTTTTCGTCAACTTAAAATGTAGAGCACGTAAACAGTATATAACTATGGCAAGAATAACACAATAAAACAAGGAGAGTTTTTTACGTGGTTCAGCAGTTAACTCTGCCTAGTCCACGAGTCTTTATTATTAGAACTTAGGAAATTTTTGGAAATTCTTCAGGGATGAATTCTCCAGAGGTTCTCTAAAGATCACAAAATTTCGGTCCTTTACAATGGTACATGACTTCTCTATTTATAGAGGAGGTCTCAGAATACTATCCCACACGTTTCGAGAAGTTATTCTGTATATTAATAAATTTAATGGCTTTAAAGCCTGTAACTCCTATATACAAGGAAACGTCCCCTGAAGACCAGGGGGCGTATAACCGACTAGTTAATATCCCTTTATTGTAGGGAAGTTACAACAATAAATATCTCTTGAATGCATAGACTGCGTCTCCTCAAGTGACCTATTAAGCCGTTCGAGATCAGCAATCAGCATCATGCCCATCTAAGTCTCTGAGTAAATTACAAGTTGCCTTATTTTCCCAAGATCAACTCGGAAAGGGTAAATACCACCGAGGCCGCCTTACCCCGAGCTCACACTCATGCCAAGCTCGAGCCACTTGATCCGAGGTCACTCGACAATGGACGTACTCCGATGTTCTGTCTTTCGAACTTGTAAGGACTTTGAGGCTGCCCATCTTCGAGGTTGCCTCCTGCTTTGAAGATTCGGCGTCTAGATTACGAGCATGTGTTTTAACTATCGCGAACTCACCCCTGACAGATCCAGCTTTCGGGGTCACAACCTCAAGTCTCGAAATCTGAGTGTAACATCACTAAATAACATAATATAACTTATCACATTTTGCGCTTGGGAAATCATCTTTTTTTATAAATTAATATTAATAAATCCAAACACAATAAAAAATAATTACTTTATTATTATTATTCAAATCTATATATAAGAAATTTATATATAGTATTTATGTACGTTAATAAATTAATTTAAATAATTAATATCTATTATAATTATTAATAAACAATTACTTTATTATTATGAATCGCGATTCAAATTAGTTATATATAAAATATTTGTATATTATTATTAATTTATAACATAAATTAATTTTAATAATTTCAAACACAATAAAAATAAATAATTACTTTATCATTATTCAAATCTATATATAAGATATATATAGTATTACTAATTTAAATAATTTCAAAACAATAGAAAATAAAAAATTAACATTTATTATAATTATTTTTAATTAATAACCATAAATTAGAAAAACTAGAATACTGTAGAAATAACTCTCACTCAACATGTGCCCAAACCTAATGACTAAAATTCTCTTAATTGTTGCGTGCATTAAAATACAACCTTTAAAGTAATAAAAAAAGAGTTATTTGTGGCATAAATACCATATTTTTTTTCGACGGATTAAATACCAAATGTTATGATTTAGCCAATTCTGTCACTATACTCCGTTAACTGGGAAAAGAAAAGATATGTGTAGGGTTCTGAATAAATCCCATTTATTTTTGTCAAAAACTTATAAAACAAAATTAAAACATAAAACTAAAATAAAAAACCAAAACCCCAAAAAACTAAAATCCATTCCTTCAAAAACAGAAACCCCAAAATTCAAACACTCAAATTCTCCCTCTCTCTATTTGGGTCAACACCAGGGGACACAAACCATTTTCGACAGTGTAGCATGAAATCGACAATGGGAGATGCTTCCTCTTCATCTCACGTAAGCCCTCGAAGAAATTGGCAAAGAGTAAGCCCTTGTAGTAACTCTGGGAGGAAGAAAGATTTTTCAAAATCTAGGGGTCCTAACACTTGTCACTGTGGGGAACCATGGTTCAGAGGATGTCATGGATAGACGCTAATCCTGGAAGAAGGTTCATTGCTTGCTGGAAGAAGAAGGTAAGATCGTTGTCCCTTAATTTTTTTTTCAATTTTTTTTTGTTTAATCGCAGGTTCTTTGTTGCCTTTTTTATTTTTTTTTTGTTGAATTTCCAGTCAGCAGGTGGGTGTAATTTTTTTCATTGAGTTGACCCTGAAATTTGTGAAAGATCCAAAAAAGTCATACTGGGGCTGTTGAGAAGAATTAGGGAGCAGAAGCACGAGATTAGCAATATCAGAGAACCACTGTAGACTATGGAAAATGAAGACAAAATTATGGGACCAATGGCATGTGGAACTTGATATTTGAGAGACCAAGCTAATGAAAATGGGGCTAGCCTTGTTTGGATTTGTAAAAATTTCAAATTAATATTGTTGATGTCTATATTTGTTGTTGTGTCTGTTTGGATAAAAAATTGAACTTGTAATTTGAATCAACGACTGTTTGTATATTGACAATGAAAATGGAATTTGTAGCTAGTATTTTGCATCAATAAAATTTTATTTATTTTGAATCCAAAATGTTCTTGCAAGTTGTCTTTTTAAATGTTGCAGCTGGTATTTTGCATGATTTTGCACCAGTAAATAAGCCATAAATGAGTAAATAGCTGCTACATCATTAATTAAGTCAATTTGAGTGCCATTATCATTGTAAACCTTCAAATTGGTCAACGACACGGAGTCAAATAAACGATATAAAATGAGATGAAACCAAGAAGAAATTCAAATGAAAAAGTAAACGACACAAACGATTTGTAGTGGTTCGGCCCCAATTGGATGGTAATGACCTACGTCCACTTAGTGTTCTTATTGATGTAGAGTCTCAATACTGTGATCAATGAACTATGGTTCACGAGTTTCACAAGCTTTGGGAGAATTACCACTTCGGTGAATAATCACACTACAATTTTCTCTCCGGATTCAAAGCTCGAAAAGTCCCTTCCCTAGAGCCCTTTTATTCTTATTTATAGGCTCCAGGAAGTTACACGGGCCAATGGGCCTTAATTACAATTAAGACTTGCGTATCTAGGTAATAAAAGAAATTACAATTAATGCATAATTAGAGATTTGCATGAATAAAGGAAGTAAATGAAAGTATGCGACCAGGCTGGTCGCACATAAGTATGATGCTTGATAAACCAATAAGTTTCTAGTAGATGGTCTAGCAGGATATTATTCACTTAAAGCCGCCACGTGTAGGTCAATCTTGCCATGTCATCAGGAGCCGTTTTTGGGTAAACATTTGCCCCCAAGTTTATTTTACTGCAACCAGTATAAAGTAAACTCAGACAACCGACCTTTCGTATGCCCTGTCAAATCTGTTAGAGTCATCCATGCCTTATCGAAAAAAGGCAACCAATAATGTCTTTGTAGTTTCCCAAAAAGTGATTTGACGGCTATTACGCTTACCCATGCCTTGAAAAATCACCCCTCATGATTACCTCTGTAACCGTGCTTCGACCAATGTATATATAGCCCTTCATATTTACCTTTTACCTTTACTTTCTATCTTTTTCTCAAGAACACTGGAGAACAGAACCCTTCGAACCTAGAAGACCCAAACGATCCCAACGATCCACAGAGTTTTTTCCCAGCCATTCATCGTCTCGGAAGTTTGCACTAATCTTTATCCGAGTAAGTTTCTCGAACTTCTCCGTCGTCAGACTGCCATGCAATATTTAATTTCTGGTTTGTTTCAGACTTTGAGTTTCTGAATGTTCTTGAAAAACCGATTTGGGGTAAATGGGTACGTAGGTCTTAGGATGATAGGATAAGAAAATAACACTATATGAGGCTTAGGAATCAGTTTGGGAGTTAGGATTATTGATTTAGGGCATAAAATCGAAGTAAAAATTCGACTTTCAAGCATGCAGAAAAAACTGGGTTTTCCCCGCCCTTTCAGAGTTGAAAAGTTTTTCTTGAAAAACTTTTCACTTTTGCTTTTTAAACCGTTTCCGAAACTGTTTGCATAGAATTTAGTGTTTTTGTTAGAATGCTGCTGGTCGTATAAAAGCTTAACTTTTATACACGAGCAACGTTATTCCAACTTTTCCACTTTCGAGGTCGCTCCTTTCCAAATCACCCCAAACAGATATAGAGTGCTCTCTGCTCTCTATATCCTGTACAGCCATAAGAAGTGGCTCGTTCCTATGCCACACGAGATCAATTATTTTTTTGATCTCAAGTCCAACCCCAATCACAACAACACGGGGTTCTTCCACTTTTACCACTAGGAATCTGTCACACTTTCTAGAGTGAGATCACCCACAAGTCCAACGTGGGAAAGTACTTTCAGGAGTAATTTTTAACACTGGACTTGACTTGGTCACCAACAATCTAGCCTTCACTGAAGGAGGTAAATTGTTTATTCACTGGTCGCTTAATTTTCTTTAGCTTTTCTGCACATTCCTTAGAACTTTGGTGTCATCCAGGTCCATGGTGTCGACCAACTCCTACTCCAGAAATGGAGATACGAGCAACTTCCCTGGTCAGCATGACCGATATAGAAAAAAGTGTTAAAGAGTTGGTCATGGAGAATAATCTAAGGCTAGTTGGCCTTTTGGCCCCTCACCAGGATGTGAGGGAATCAACTGCAGGGAGTGCTACCGGTGGAGAAGTTCCCGAGCAACACCAAGATGTGTCGCAACCTCTGAGGAGGAGGACAATGGGAGTGACCATCAGGGAACCCTCCAGCATCCCGCGAGCAGCTGCTGCCCCTGCCCCACTAGGAAAGGGCAAGCGGAAGGTTTCTGAGCATCCTGAGCCTATTCTTCAATCTTCAGATGAGAATGGTACTGACTTCTCACTCTTAGACAGTTTGCCCATTCCCTGTCATTTATTTGACGGGGACGACAACTTTAAATACATGCCTAATTTAAATTCAGACTTCTTCAAGGTAGTGAGTGAGTGTAGCAGTAGTACAATAAGTAATGTAGCGACCAGTAGTTGTAGCTCGAGTATTTTACTTATAATTTCCTTGATCCTATTTTCTTGATTTAGTAGATATCTCCATCTATAATGCCTGACTGTTCACTTCTTTTTTTTGCAGTCATGTCAACTGAAGATTTGTTCGACCTGTACTGCGAACCTAAACCCGTCACTCCTTTGAGCAAGAAAAAGGGGAGTAGGCAACACCGCAGAGAAAGTAGCAAGAACTCTCCGACGAAAAAGGTTCGGACCGGGGATCCTCCAATGCCAGTTCCTTCCAAGGAAACAAAACCTCCTCCAGCTCCCATCGACCAGACATCTCCGCCAGCCCCTGTCAACCATACACATCCTTTAGCGCCTGTTAACCAACCTCCTCCAGCTCCTGCTGACCAGACACCTCCTGATCAGACAGGAGAAGCTTTGACAAACATTGTGCTTAGTTCGGCCAAAGATAGGATGACTAAGCTATCAAGGCACTGACACAGCCGAGAAGCCATCATCGGTACCGACTCCATGGAGGTTGACCAGATCATTAACCATGCGCTGAATGAAGTGCTTAGTGTGAGTTGCCATTTCCTACTGAGCTTTATTTTTTTATCTTGTCATTTTATTTCTACTAGCAGTTTTACCTTCTTGCTGATCGTAGGGAGTTCTAACCATGAGCGCTAGCTGGCGCCACTCGGGAGCCCTGGCTGTTCAATTTGAGAAGAGACTTGGCGAGCAGCTTAAGGCGTCCGAGGACAGACATGCTGAGGAGCTTAAAGCGTTCGAGGCCAGACACGCTGAGGAGCTTAAGATGGATGAGGTCCTTAAGGTAAAAAGACCTAAATGCCCTCAAGTCTAATTAAAATCCTTAACAGCCACCAAGGGAAAAATCGTCCTTTCTCACCTATCCCTTTAACCATAATTAACACCCTCCAATTCTTGTTATTCTCAAAATTCTCGAATGCCAATAATTCATATCCCGTTACCCCTTAACTCCCAGCAACGCTCTAATCACCAAATTACCCCGGGACTCACCCCGAGCCCCGAACTTAATCCCGTTATGACCAAACCGCTAACTTATACTCAAAGATCGTCTCATGTCGAACAGTTCGAACAAATCCACATTATAATGTGGTCTCAATAATAGTTTACCAATACACATACCAATATACAATTACGCCCTCAACAGGCCAAATTACCAAAATGCCCTCATAACAAAATATATACCCCTATGCATGCATTTATCATCATATAATAATGTGATCCACATAATCATGCATATAGTCATATAATGAAACAATAAATCAAGTATGGCCCTCCTAGCCTCCTAATCAATGTCCTAAACCTTATTAGGAAATTTGAGTTGTTACAACTATCCCCTTCTTACAGAAATTTCGTCCTTAAAATTTTATCTGAACTGCTTGGAATATAAATTTCGCACAATTGATTCCAGTTTCCTAGGTCATTCCTTGACCTACTGTTTCTAAAATATTACCTTAACTCAAGGTACATTTTTATTCCTCAAAACCTTATTTTTTCAATCTCATAACTGAGCTAGCCACTCCACACAGAATAACTCCATCTTCAGCTGCAGATCCCCATAACTCAACACATGAGTTTCTCTAACCCATGTCCCCAACATGGAATATATATACACTGTGTACAGCTGACAGTGCCAGAACTGTTATCAACTTAAAAGCAACCTCATTGATCCTTTCCAGGATCCAAACAGTCTTAACATTCTAGGGTCCAACTTGCTCTTATCTCCTCACCCCTTTATCCTTGGTGATACTTTGAGAAAGGTACAATCTTCTAATTGGAACCCCATATTTTTTCTTTCCAATTTAATAAAACTCTTTCATTTACTTTGAAAAGTGAGCCTCCAAGCTCTAACCTTTAATAATCTCAATGATCCTCTGAGCTACCTTAGGATCCAAATATAACACCTCACTTATCTCATTCCAACAAATGGGTGATATACATTCTCTATCATACCTCATCTCGTCAAGTGTTCTTCCAATAACTGGATAACTCTCTCTGATTTACCATCAATCTGAGAATAATCATCTGCACCAAATTCCAATTATATACTCATCGTCTTCCTTAACCCTCCCAAGACTTGGGAGTAAAACAAAGTCCTCATTCGATAAAATAGACCTTGAATTCCATGAAGGCATACTATCTATCTCACATAGAGTTCTGAATATTGATCAACTGTGTAACTTTCCCTTACTGATAAGAGTGAATTCACCCAAAATGCTGGTCCATAATGACCCAACCATCCCACCCTGACCCACCGTCCTGGCAGCCCACCGCGAAACCCATCGCAATGATTCTTTATTCCCATTATAAAATACTCAAAGGCTGCAATAGCCTTACTGGTTTCTGATACCTTGTCCTGACCTACTAACAGGTTAAGAGCTTTGTCATATATTCCATTATGTCCCTCTCCATCCCAGGCCACCAATATAAAACCTCCAAACTCTGGTACCTTTTTCCTGATGCCTGGATGAAAAGACCAAGAGAGTAGTATGGGATTCATCTAGAATTTTCATTTAATTCTAATGTCCATTAGATTCCAGATCCGATCCTTATATTACAATAAACTTATACCTGACATTGTATAATCCTTAGCTAATCCAGCTAAGACTTTGCCTTCAATTCTCCCATCTGTGGTTCACTTAACTGTCTTTCCTTAATCCTTTATGAGATAATAATCTCAAATATCAAATTGGCCACTTAGCTCACTAGAAACTCTATTCTAGTTCTGGTAAGATCCTTTAATCAACACGATGCATAGAAAATCACTTTTTCCTGTCACCGAGGTGTTGTAACAACTCACAAACTGATTCTGACGTGTAAAAAGACTCAGAATTCATCCCAAAATACATGTACTATCACGCCCGTCCAAGGAAACTCCTACTCTTAAGGCGTTCCTTAACCTTGGTGAATTTCCAACCAAGAACACATCACAATACCAACGATTGAGACAATCACAAATCTAATTTAGATAATCCTTGGATATTCTGTTCACCCATTCAACAAAAGCAATTTGGCATTGACCAAATCCTCAACACATGACTCAGCATCCCCAGTGCCCTTATCTAATATGATAACAGTCTTTTTTTGGATACCAAAAATCCACCATAAAAAAAAGAAGTTTCTAGTCCCTTAATGAAGTAAGCAACTAAGGGGCACCAAAGGCGCCAAGTACGTGATGGAGGCAGAAGATTATTACAGGCCATCAAAATGTCAGACATTCGCAAGGCTCTAGGCCTCATGAGGTCATTCCAGGCCTCCAAGCTGCATCACCTCGTAAGACGCCTCTATCATGCACACATGGCCCTTAGCCATGCCCCTCGGAGTCAAGGCCCCAGCCTCGCGAGATGCCTCCATCTAGCGCAGCACCCAGCTGCGCCTCGCGCATGGGCCTCGCGGACACCACTCCGGAAACACCTAGCTGCACCTCACGCATGCCAACACCTCATGGACCACGCCTAGCCTTGCCTCGAGGGTCTCACACCATGTGTCTCGCGCCAAGTGAGGCGCGCCTAGCCTTGCCCCGAGGTGTCCCACACCATGGACCTCGCGCCAAGAAGACACCTCGCACCTGGGATGTGTCCCACGCCTCACCAAAGCATGCGCCTCGCGGCCCCCAAGCACCTGGTGCCCACGCGCACCAGGGCCTCGTGCCCACGTGCACAGGGGCCTCGCACCCGCGCACACATGAGCCTCGCGCCTACCACACGCGCACTAGGGCTTCGCGCTCGCGCGCATAGTGCCTCGCGCCCATGCGCACAAGTGGCTCGTGCCCGCGCGCACAGGTACCTCGCACCGGCGCACACAGGGGCCTCGCGCCTGCGCGCACAGGGGCCTCGCATCCGCGCGCACCAGGACCTCGCACCAAGGCCTCGCCTCATACGCCTAACGAAATACATCTTGTGCCCAGAGTACACACGTGGGGTCGAGGGGCCCTTCTCACCTCTTTCTCATGGAACCATTTCGCAAGGTCCATGAGTTAGAGTACAGACGTGATGTCCATGCCAGACAAGTAATGGCCGTACAAGAATGGTACATGGTACAGACTCCCTCAGCACGCTTATGTGGTTTGTACCCGACAAGTAGTGGAGGCATAACATGGCATCAAGACATGAGCACTTTTGTAGACCTCTGACACCTACTGGAGCCAACCACCACTCTTCCAACACCACTACCACCTGTGCCATGACCCTGATAGTGTACTCCTATACTATTTTGTCCAAAAGGACCATCATGTATAAGGGGCCATAAGAGCCCTGCTATAAATAAGGCTTTACCCCTCAGAATAGGGGTTGGAAAATTCATTGTAAGCTGGAGCTATTAAGCAATATACAGTTTTTACTCCATTGTTGATGTGTGCTTATCCTTCCATAAGTCCATTTTAAGTTCTCATCTGAACATCACTTGACTTAACTTTGAGTTTTTCGATCTAATTTCGTTGACGAGATTTCACCGTCAATAGTTTGGCGCCATCTGTGGGAAGAACAAGCATCAAGCCAGCGTTCTTCCATCACTTCCAACGAAGAAAGATGCTAAGACGTTCAAAACGCCTACGGCAAATACAAGAGGATGAGATTCGCCGGGACGAAGTAGAGCGGAGGGCTTCCAAGAAAGACCCCCCTCCGCACAAGAATGGAGGTAGACCGAATGAGCCTCTTCCCCCAAGGGAGGATAAGGAAGCATCATCCCCGGCCATCCGGCCTGACGGAGGTCATTCAGAGCTGCCAGTGCATCCACTTCACCAGCCCCCGGTGGCACCACGCTCAGGCCACCAAGACCCAGGTCCATCGATGCAAGGGCCAAGTAAGGGTCCCGGGGTACACTCGATAAGTTCCAGCTCAAGGACTCACTTCTACAGGGATGAGATTCAAGAGTTACATAAAAAGACTCGAAGGCTAGAAACCACAATAGAGAACATGCAGAAGGTCTTAAACGACCTACTACAAGGAAAGTTGAGCACACCCCTTCCTAAGCGTAAAGAGAATGATCATGAAAAAGGGGGAAACACTGTCCCCATAGACGATGGGGGAACCCGACTCTCCACGAATAAAAGTCTCCCGACAAGGTCCCATGGAAAACCTAGGCTGACGAAATGCCCCCAGGAGCAAAGGCAGAAGGAAGATTATGGTCGCAAGAATGAAGCAGAAGTCACCTCAAAAGAAGCGCCCCCCGCGGTTCCCCCGAGGAGCACGACCAAAGCAAGGGTTCAGTCTGAGGACCCGCGAGACTCCTCAAGCAAAAAGAAGAGGAGACTAGACACTAAAATGCGAAGCCCTCGAGACAAGATTACCACTGCACTTGGGGGGCACAAAGATGAAGAATTTGACCGTGATTCGCCCTTCACAAGGGAGATCCAGGCTGAACAAATGCCTACTGGCTTCAGAGAGCCTCGCATGACTCCGTACGAGGGTACTACAGACCCAAAATATCACTTAGACTCCTTCAATAACTTGATGAGGTTAAGGGGGGTCAACAACAGGGCAAAGTGCCATTGCTTTGTCGTTACGCTTAAAGGAGTGGCGTACAAGTGGTTCAAGAGGTTAAGGCTAGGAACAATCAAATCATGGCAGCAATTCTCTGATGAATTTCTTCAGCAACACCATGCAACATGTGATTACATCGTGCCAATTACTAGCCTCGCTAACATAAAACAAGGCGAGGATGAAAGTTTGAAGAACTATATCCATAGGTTCAATATGGAAGCAACGAAGGTGGGAAGTTTAACCAAAGTAGAGCTCAAGATGGCTATTACAGCCGGAGTACGACCAGGAAGCAAGTTATGGGGTAACATGCTCAAAAGAGAAGTTTCAAATTTGGATGACTTCGAGAGAGAGCACAGAAGTACATACGTGTGGAAGAGGGCCATAAGAACTCCCACGTTGAAGAAAGCAAACCTTCCTCCAGTCGCCCTACTACCAATACGTCTGAAGATTCCATATTGAAGGGGGCGTCGTGCTAGAGGGGTCGCTGACCAAGTTTGAGATTGAACAAAGACCATCTAGCCATGAAAGTCCCGACCCGAGGGGAGATCACCTCAAAAATTGCAAAAAGGGTCTCCAAAGTAGATGCTTGCAAAAAGGGTCTCAAAAGTAGATGCCTGCAAAAAGGGTCTCAAAAGTAGACGCCTGCAAAAAGGGTCTCCAAAGTAGATGCTTGCAAAAAGGGTCTCAAAAGTAGACGCTTGCGAAAAGGGTCTCAAAAGTAGACGCCTGCAAAAAGGGTCTCAAAAGTAGATGCCTGCAAAAAGGGTCTCAAAAGTAGATGCCTACAAAAAGGGTCTCCAAAGTAGATGCTTGCAAAAAGGGTCTCAAAAGTAGACGCTTGCGAAAAGGGTCTCAAAAGTAGACGCCTGCAAAAAGGGTCTCAAAAGTAGACGGCTGCAAAAAGGGTCTCCAAAGTAGATGATTACAAAAAGGGTCTCAAAAGTAGACGCTATCAAAAAGGGTCTCAAAGTAGACGCTTCCAAAAATGGTCTCAAAGAAGACGCTTGCAAAAAGGGTCTCAAAGAAGACGCTTGCAAAAATAGTACTATGCCTAATGACGAGAAGGACGCTTCTCGCAAGAAATAATAAGCGCGCGCAAAAGTATGCAAAAAGATAACCAGAACCCAAGGGGTCAATATAACCTGATAGATACAATCAAGGTGCACCAAAGAGAGACCTATCGAACCCCTTTTTGCGTGGGCTCCAAAGGACCTCGAGCATGATAAATACAAAAATAAAATAAAATGATAATAATAAATAAATAAAAAAAAGAGTCTACAAGAATGCCTAAAGGCCTCCCTATAGACTGGGGGGCAAGTGTGGATACCAAAAATCCACAATAAAAAAAAAAAAAGTTTCTAGCCCCTTAATGAAGTAAGCAGCTAAGGGGCACCAAAGGCGCTAAGTACGTGATGGAGGCAGAAGGTTATTACAGGCCATCAAAATGTCAGACATTCGCAAGGCTCTAGGCCTCACGAGGTCATTCTAGTCCTCCAAGTTGCATCACCTCGTAAGACGCCTTTGTCATGCACACATGGCCCTTAGCCATGCCCCTCGAAGTCAAGGCCCCAGCCTCGCGAGACACCTCCATCTCGTGCAACACCCAGCTACGCCTCGCGCATGGGCCTCGCGGACACCACTCCGGCAGCACCCAGCTGTACCTCGCGCATGCCAACACCTCATGCACCATGCCTAGCCTTGCCCCGAGGGTCTCGCACCATGTGTCTCGCGCCAAGTGAGGCGCGCCTAGCCTTGCCCCGAGGTATCCCACACCATGGACCTCGCGCCAAGAAGACACCTCACACCTGGGATGTGTCCCACGCCTCGCCAAAGCATGCGCCTCGCGGCCCCCAAGCACCTGACCTCACCTGGCACCCGTGTGCACAGGGGCGTCGCACCCGTGCGCACTAAGGCCTCGCGCCTACCTCGCGCACACCAGGGCCTTGTGCCCGCGCACACAGGGGCCTCGTGCCCGCGCGCACAGGGGCCTCGCGCTCGCGCGTACAGGGGCCTCGCGCCCGCGCGCACAGTGCCTCGCGCCCACGCACACAGGGGCCTCGCGTCCGCGCGCTCCAGGACCTCGCACCAAGGCCTCGCCTCATACTTCTACAGAAATACGTCTTATGCCCAGAGTACACACGTGGGGTCGAGGGGCCCTTCTCACCTCTTTCTCATGGAACCATCTCGCAAGGTCCATGAGTTAGAGTACAGACGTGATGTCCATGCCTGACAAGTAATGGCCGTACAAGAATGGTACATGGTACGGACTCCCTCAGCACGCTTATGTGGTCTGTACCCGACAAGTAGTGGAGGCATAACATGGCATCAAGACATGAGCACTTTTGCAGACCTCTGACACCTACTGGAGCCAACCACCACTCTTCCAACACCACTACCACTTGTGCCATGACCCTGATAGTGTACTCCTGTACTATTTTGTCCAAAAGGACCATCATGTATAAGGGGCCATAAGAGCCCAGCTATAAATAAGGCTTTACCCCTCAGAATGGGGGTTGGAAAATTCATTGTAAGCTGGAGCTATTAAGCAATATACAATTTTTACTCCATTGTTGATCTGTGTTTATCCTTCCATAAGTCCATTCTAAGTTCTCATTTGAACATCACTTGACTTACCTTTGAGTTTTTCGATCTAATTTCGTTGACGAGATTTCACCGTCAACACTTTTGCATGTCCTACTCTCTGATCTTTAGCTGGTAATAACCAGATCAAAGATCTCTAGCTGTCCCTGATCTCTAGCTGGTAATAACCAGATCAAAGATCTACCTTGAAGAACATTATCCTACTCAACAATTGAGCCTTTAATTCTTACAGCTTTGTTGAAATCGTTCAATACAACGCCCTAGATCTAATTCCACCCCTGGCATCAATCCAATCACCATTCTATCTCTTTATACAGATGTACCCCTTGACAAATTCCTTGGAAACTTATCCGGAATCTCACAGACTAATCCAGTTTGTCTTGATCCCACTGGTACAACTTAAGTAGTGTCCATCACACTAGCTAAGGTTCTAAACATCCCCCTGCAGTAGACCTCCAACTCTATATACAAATGCCATATATACAACGCCAATTACTGCTAGGGTTTCTCCCTTTTAAACTCAAGAGTTACTGTTCCTTCCTTACAATCCATCACCGTCCCCATACTTGACTAACCATTCCATATTCAAAATCCTTACGTTGTAGCTGTCTTCGAAGATACTTTAAGTAGTAGCTGATATGTTCACCGGTCTTGATGTGCTTTTGATCAAATTTCTTCATACCCAATCTCTTCCCTTCCTATAATATGACCTTGAGTACCCTTGAAAAACGAAGTTAATACCTTCTGAAACCTCACCTATGACCCTGCTGCTTCAGTCGTAATATCATCAGTGTAGTAGTCGTTCATATTCTGATTCTAGCTGGGGAGTAGTTCAACACATCGCTAGTGCACCTGAATGCAACCCATTCATGTTGTATTTTGTATTCTCTGCTTGCCGGACTTATCAATGTCATTGAAGTACAAAATGATTAGGAACCTTTACTATTGATCCATCGCGCCCCACTTGGTAGAAGTAATAATTCCTGAAATGTCTCTTTCCTTGATCCTTATCTGGTGATAACTAGATCGATGATCAATTCCTGAAGACATTGTCCTGTCTTGTAACGGGGCATTTAAACTCTTCATCCCTAACATGCGATAACAATGAGTCCCATGATACAACGCTCCGTCCAATCCAACCCCTAAGTCAAATACTTATTCAGATGAACCAGGAATTCCTTCCACCAAATTAATATCATTCCTTATAGCGTCCCTGATACCAAATCCACCCATGCCCAAGTTTTGAAGTGAACCCAACAATTCCTTGTATACTCAGTTGAACCCTTACAGACCAATTTAGTTTCCGTTCAATTAAGTCAATATACTTCAAGTAATATTCCCTACAATCCATGGTTGTCCCTTATTCAACACATTAGCTTTCCTCAGGCCTATGTCGAAGCTCTTATATGACAAGCTCAACCACTTCCCCTATGAACCCCTCTAGCACTCATATTCTAATTCCTCTTTGTAGAGTTGCTAACCCTTCCTCAACAAGTACTCACATCTCAAGCCCCTCGTATAACCACCTTGCGGTATGTACTTCATATCTAAATCTTTCCTGGGAGACACCCAGCACCAAATTCTTCCAGATTATTTTCTAACCAAAACAAAAATGATCCAATCCACTGGTCAAATCTGAGGAACTAGTCTCGGGCTCAGAATGTAACAAGGCATCCCACTCTTCCTTTCTCTAATCTTGGGAAATCCGCCCTAGCGTACCAAATCATCCCATATAGAAAACATATCCTTACCTAGCATCTTTCAGATAGCGTCTTTCACTTCTGGTGCATACTAAATAACATCACTAAGCCTCATCCTTATCTTGATGGCCAACCTGTAAACTAGACCCCCTGTTGCCCAAGTACAGATAACCATCTCATGCACTAGAGCGGCCCCAATGCTCCGACCCATCCCAGAGTTCAATCCATAGCTGAGCCACAATAGTGAGCATAGCTCCCTCTAGCCATGTGACGATAGGGTCACCAGGGCTTAACTGATAAGTGATTCTTTCATAAGTTTGATCAGGACAGGTGCATGGTGATTGGTCACCAACATAACCTTCCTCTCAACTCTAGAGTCGTAACTATGGACAACGTCTCCTAGCCATGTGACAAACAGTCACCGGGGTCATATACCTTGGCTATAAACATCTGGTCTTAGACCAGGCAAGCACTTATAAGTTCTTCGACCTTAGGGTCGGTCCCGCATTAATGCCATGGAGCCATTCAATGCGTGTTCATCGACTTTAGGGTCAGTCCCTGACCAGTCAATGTCATAAACAGGTAATCAACATTCACTAGCATTTAATATGCAATCCATGTCCACATATATCAACCAACATGCTTCAATAGAAAACCATGCATGTCATATATCTATACAGGGTGCAACTGTATCCATACACTGTTTTCTTACCTCAGATTCGAGCTAGAAAGATTAAAAGAACGACCCGTGAGAACGATCAACCTTTAGTCCTTTAGCGGTCAACTAATTAAAACCAAACATGAGCCATCATTAATAATAATGATCAACATAGGTTCCCACACCAATATCTAGCCTCCGGAAGATCAATCCCAACTAATCCAAGTAGTAGGAACACTCCCGAGGCCTATAACTAAGTTCCCGGGGTCAAAACGAGCAAACGGGGCGAAAACAGGGCAAGGGCTGCGGCCCTAGCACCTTGGGCCGCGGCCCCCAGGGTTCCCAGAGGCAAGGGCTGCGACGCCCTCCATCAAGGGCCGCGATGCCCAGCAAGCACAAAGCCTCCACCTGCTTCTTCAAAGAAGGGCTGCGGCGCCTCAAGAACAGGGCCGCGGCTCTCCACCCTGGGCCATTCCCAAACGTGATTTTATCACTCCAAAGCCTCCAAAATCATACCTAAACATTCCCCAATCAACAAAACAAAGTTCCCAAGCTTCCCCATGCATCAAAACCCTCAAAACCCAAGGTTCAAACGAATCAGAAACTCAACAATTCACAAAATCAATTCAAAGCTTAAAAACCCGGAAAAACTCAAAACTTAAACCTCGATTACCTTCGATTGGGTTGTTTTCCGTCAAATCCTTCGGTTAAGATGCTTCTAATCTTCCCTAGGATCGCTATGCCTCAATCCTTGCTTGATTCCGACTCCTAGAACTCGAGATATCTTCGAAAATGCTCAAACGGTAAAACGGGCTATCAAAAGGAAGAACGAGAGGTTTTCTTATCGTACGATCTATCTGACAGCTACTTCAAGCTTAAGTAACCTCAAATAAAACCTAGTGCTCGGGGTCCCAAAAACACCCCTGGGGACATTATAGTCAAAACCTCTGAAATTTCACCCTGATCTCAAATATTCCCAATTTTTCATCAAATAAGCATTTCTATTACCCCAAAATTGACCCCGCTACGACAAAACTGCTAATCCATCAAATATGACCGTCTCATGCCGAATAGCTCGAATATATCTCCATAATAATGGGATCTCATTCACAAATCAAGTTATGCACCCAAATACACAAATTCACCCTCAATGGGCCAAATTATCAGAATAGCATAATTATTTAAATGTGGACCCACATGCACGCATATAACATCATATCATAATATAATTCACATATACATGCATAAACTCATTTAATGGCATAATTAAACAGTTATGGCCCTCCCGGCCTACTAATCCAGCCATTAAACCATATTAGGGAATCCGAGGCATTACAACTATCCCCTCCTTACAGAAATTTCGTCCTCGAAATTTACCTGAACAGCTCGGGATACTGACTCCGCATATCTTACTCCAGTTCCCAGGTCGCCTCCTCGACCTTGCTGTTCCTCCACAATACCTTAACCAAAGGTATTGTCTTATTCCTGAGGACTTTATCTTTCTGATCAAGTATCTGAACAGGCTACTCCTCAAAGGAGAGATTTGGCTCAAGCTCTAGATCTTCATAACTTAAAACATGTCTCTCATCAGATACATACCTCCGAAGAGCGGATACATGGAACACATTATGCACGGCTGACAATGCCGGAGGCAAAGCTAGCCTGTAAGCCACTTGACCAATCCTCTCCAGGATCTCAAATGGACCCAAAAACCTGGGACTCAGCTTGCCTTTCTTCCCAAACCTTCTCACCCCTTTCCATGGTGAGACTCTAAGGAAGACATAGTCTCCTACCTGGAACTCCACGTTCCTGTGTTTGGGATCTGTATAGCTCTTTTGTCTACTCTGAGAAGTAAGCATTCGAGTTCTAATCTTGTCAATAGCCTCACTGGTCCTCTGAACTGCCTCAGGACCTAAGTATCTCCTTTCACATGTCTCATCCCAATGAAAGGGGGATCTACACTTCCTACCATACAGCATCTCATAAGGTGCAACACCAATGGTAGACTGATAACTGTTATTATAGGAGAACTCTATCAAAGGCAGATACTTACTCCATGATCCACCAAAGTCCAGCACACATGCCCGCAGCATGTCTTCCAATATCTGGATCGTCCTCTCAGATTGCCCATCTGTCTGAGGATGATAAGCTGTACTGAACTTCAGTCGTGTACCCATAGCTGTTTGTAAACTCTCCCAGAACTTGGAAGTAAACGTATGGTCCCGATCTGACACGATCGACCTAGGAGCTCCATGGAGGCGCACGATCTCTCTTACATAGAGATCTGCATACTGGTCAACAATATAAGTAGTCCTCACTGGAAGAAAGTGAGCTGACTTGGTATAGCGATCCACTATCACCCAAATGGAATCATGCTGACCAACAGTCCTGGGCAAGCCCACCACAAAGTCCATTGTGATGTCTTCCCACTTCCACTCTGGGATATCCAGAGGCTGCAGTAACCCTGCCGGCCTCTGATGCTCAGCCTTGACCTGTTGACATGTCAAGCACTTAGCCACATACTCTACTACATCTCTCTTCATCCCTGGCCACCAATACAATGATCTCACATCCTGATACATCTTCGTGGTGCCTGGATGCGAAGAGTAAGGTGTAGTGTGAGATTCATCCAGAATCTTCCGCCTTAACGCAGTGTCTAACGGAACACATATCCGCCCTTTGTATCTCAACAACCCCAAATCAGACACTATATAATCCCTGGATGCTCCAGCCAAGACATCCTCTCCAATCTTGATCAGCTGTGGATCATTCAACTGACCCTCCTTGATCCTCTATAGCAGCGTAGACTGTAGCGTAATATTGGCCAACTAGCCCACCAGCAACTCTATTCCAGCTCCGGTCATATCATCAGCTAATTCCCTGGCTATCAGCCTAATACCATGAATCTGTCCCGGACCCTTCCGGCTTAAGGCATCAGCTACCACGTTGGCTTTCCCTGGGTGATGCAGAATCTCACAATCATAACCTTTTACTAATTCCAGCCAACGCCTTTGCCTCATATTCAAGTCTTTCTGGGTGAAGAAATACTTCAGGCTCTTGTGGTCTGTATAAATCTCACACTTCTCTCCATAGAGATAGTGCCTCCATATCTTTAAAGCAAAAATCACCGCTACCAACTCTAAGTTATGAGTAGGATACCTCTTCTTGTACTCCTTCAGCTGACGAGAAGCATAAGCTATAACCCTCTCTGATTGCATCAAAACACAGCCCAAACCCTGATGAGAAGCATCGCAGTAAATCACAAACTTCTCCTGGTCTGTCGGAAGACTCAGAACTGGAGCTGTAATCAACCTCTATTTCAACTCCTGGAAGTTGTTCTCACATTTGTCTAACCACACAAACTTCTGACCCTTGCGTGTCAGCTCAGTCAACGAAGTAGTAATCTTTGAGAACCCTTCCACAAAACGCCTGTAATACCCTGCCAATCCAAGAAAACTCCTAATCTCAGAAGCATTCTTCGGCCTTGGCCAATCTCTGACCTCTTCAATCTTTGATGGATCTACTTTAATCCCCTCCTTACTAACAATATGCCCAAGAAAGGACACCTGAGACAACCAGAATTCACACTTCTTGAACTTTGCAAACAATTTGTGTTCCCTTAATCTCTATAGAACCAACCTTAGATGATGTTCATGCTCTGAATCAGTTTGAGAATATACCAGAATATCATCGATAAAGACGATCACAAACTGGTCTAAATAATCTTTGAACACTCTGTTCATCATATCCATGAAAGCAGCAGGGGCATTAGTCAATCCAAATGACATAACTAAAAACTCATAATGCCCATACCTGGTACGAAATGCGGTCTTCGGTATATCTCCCTCCTTAACCCTCAACTGATGATAACCAGAACGAAGGTCGATCTTAGAGAATACCGTCTTACCCTACAATTGATCGAACAGATCGTCTATCCTTGACAAAGGATACCGGTTCTTAATTGTCAACTTATTCAGTTCTTTGTAATCTATACACATCCTCAGAGAACCATCTTTTTTCTTTACAAACAGAACTGGCGCACCCCAAGGTGAAAAGCTAGGTCTGATAAAACCCAAATCCAACAGCTCTTGCAACTGCACCTTTAATTCTTTCAACTCAGCTGGGGCCATTCTGTATGGTGCCCTAGACACTGGCTCCGTCCCTGGGGCCAGTTCTATAACGAACTCAATCTCCCTGTGTGGTGGCAACCCTGGCAAATCCTCAGGAAACACATCCAGAAACTCACATACAAGTCTAGTATCCTCTGGTCTCACTGGCATGACCTGGGTGGTATCAACCACACTGGCTAAGAATCCAATGCAACCCCCTTGCAATAAATCCCTAGCCCTCAATGCATAAATCATAGGAATACGGGGTCCATGCACAGCACCAACAAATACAAAAGGATCCTCACCTTCAGGCTCAAAGGTGACCATCTTCCGTCTGCAGTCAATGGTTGCCCCATACTTGGCTAACCAGTCCATACCCAGTATCATATCGAAGTCAGTCATAACCAACTCTATAAGATCCACTGACAACTCTCTGCCCTCCACTATCACTGGCAAAGACCTGACCCACCTCCTGGATACAACCAACTCCCCAGTGGGTAACAAAGTACCAAACCCCACAGCATAGAAATCACAAGGTCTACACAACCTATCAATAACACTACTAGCAACAAAGGAATGTGTAGCACCAGAATCAATCAATACATTATAAGCAGTTCCTGCACTAAGAAGCTGACTTGTAACAACTGAGGGGGAAGCCTCAGCTTCTGCCTGAGTCAATGCAAACACTCGCGCTGGGGCCGAGCTGTCTGCCTTCCTGGGTTCTTCCTTTCTTGCCTTAGGGCAGTCCTTTTTTAGATGACCCACTGCTCCCCAAGAGAAGCAGGCCCTTGCCTTACACTCTCCCAAGTGATGCCTCTTGCATCTAGGACACTCAGGATAAGACCTCCAGGCTTCATTGCCACCTGGACGACCCATAGAAATACCACGGGGCCGTCTGTCAGGGCCTGGAACTGGGAAGGTATCAGGAACCTTCCTCTTCTGATCACTGGGGCCAACACCCCTACTAGAACCCACAAATGGAGGACCTGGCCTCCTGAAATCCCTTCTGGCTGCATTGTCACGCTAGATCTTAGTCTCTGCACTCTCAGCTGTGAGTACCTTCTCCACCACCTGTGCATAAGTAGTCACTCCTGCCACAGTGGTGATGCGTACATCTCGGGTTAACCTGGGCTGTAGCCCCTATAAGAAACGCTCTCTCCTGGTCCCATCAGTGGGCACCAACTCCTTGGCAAACTTTGCCAACCGGTCAAACTTTAAGGCATACTCGGTTACTGATAAGCTTCCCTGAAGTAGCCTCATAAATTCATCAGCTTTCGCCGCTCTAATAGCGTCATTATAGTACTTTTCATTGAACAAGGTCTGAAATTCCTCCCAGCTCAGGAGATTAACATTCTTGGTCTGACCAACCACTTCCCACCAAATCCGGGCATCATCCTGAAACATATAGGCAGCACAGGCCACCCTCTCAGTACCAACTACCCTCATAAAGTCCAGAATAGTGGTAATCATGCTCATCCATTGTTCAACTTTCGTAGGATCGGCACTGACTTCAAACACAGGAGGTTGTTGCTTCCTGAACCGCTCATAAAGAGGTTCCAATCTGTTTTCAACCCCAGGCAGTTGCCCAATAACTGGCACCGACACAGAAGGTGCCTCTGCAACACTGGCCACAACAGACACTTGCTGCTGTCTTAGGAGACGAAGCTCCTCTCCCCGTTTTAACACTGTAGCCTGCAATTCCTCAAACATCTGTTGCCAGTTTGCAGGTGCTGGCTGTGGAATCTGGGATTGGTCATTCTCTTGACCCTGACTGTTATTATTCTGGCCTGGATCACTCTGGCCAGCTGACATGTCTGTTTGCCCTGTGTTCATTCTGTCACTGATACCTTACTGAAACAATAATCAATACGGCCAGTCAGGTAGTAATAACTAAACCTCTTGCCGCCTTACGGTCTAAGAACAACAGACAATTATCACATTCCATAGTCATTCAATATTCACATTCAGATACATGTTCATGGCACTCAACACTCAGCATGTATCACATAATAACTTATAAACAACCATACTAATAAGCAGGTGCCAGCAATCTCAGTACTAATTAGCACACATTTGCTGAAGATATAATATTTCAGGGCACAGGCTCAACATGGTATCTCATGCACACAGGTAAAGCATATATATCACATTTAAATGATTATTCATATAACCACATAAATAGTTACCAAACCATGAGTCGAGCTTGACTTCGGTGATGTGTGTACATAGCCGGCCAGTCTACAGGAACCTTAACCTTGGCATTGCTCTGATACCAAGTTGTAACGCCCTGGTTACCCCAGAACAGTTACGGTGAACAGTGAACCGGAAATTTGACTCGCTACCCGAGTCCTTTGGTTAAAAACGTGATCTAAGTGTTATTATTAGATTAAGGTGGAAAACTAGTAAAAAGGAAAGGATACATTTCATGAAGTAAATAAACTGCTCATGAGCCTTTCAAAATATTTACAAGCTATTCATAATACAAAAGTGTCGCTACTGTTTCAAATATACAATTCCTGCCGGCCTAAGCGGCAAAAATAGGGTAAACCCCTAGTTCCTCTGAGAACTCCTTGACCGTGGCGGTCAAGCGGCCCAATATGTACACCACATCGCCCAAGCTCTCCACTCAGGGTTGGTTAAGCTTCTCCTTTCCTTTACCTGCACCACACAGCACCCATGAGCCAAGGCCCAGTAAGAAAACACAATAAAGCATGACATAATATCAACAATGATCATAATAACCATTCAGGACTATCAGTCCAAACAAATAGGTGACAATAGCCAAAAGCCACAATAGTGAGCATAGCTCCCTCTAGCCATGTGACGATAGGGTCACCAGGGCTTAACTGATAAGTGATTCTTTCATAAGTTTGATCAGGACACGTGCATGGTGATTGGTCACCAACATAACCTTCCTCTCAACTCTAGAGTCGTAACTATGGACAACGTCTCCTAGCCATGTGACAAACAGTCACCGGGGTCATATACCTTGGCTATAAACATCTGGTCTTAGACCAGGCAAGCGCTTATAAGTTCTTCGACCTTAGGGTCGGTCTCGCATTAATGCCATGGAGCCATTCAATGCGTGTTCATCGACTTTAGGGTCGGTCCCTGACCAGTCAGTGTCATAAACAGGTAATCAACATTCACTAGCATTTAATATGCAATCCATGTCCACATATATCAACCAACATGCTTCAATAGAAAACCATGCATGTCATATATCTATACAGGGTGCAACTGTATCCATACACTGTTTTCTTACCTCAGATTCGAGCTAGAAAGATTAAAAGAACGACCCGTGAGAACGATCAACCTTTAGTCCTTTAGCGGTCACCTAATTAAAACCAAACATGAGACATCATTAATAATAATGATCAACATAGGTTCCCACACCAATATCTAGCCTCTGGAAGATCAAGCCCAACTAATCCAAGTAGTAGGAACACTCCCGAGGCCTATAACTAAGTTCCCGGGGTCAAAACGAGCAAACGGGGCGAAAACAGGGCAAGGGCTGCGGCCCTAGCACCTTGGGCCGCGGCCCCCAGGGTTCCCAAAGGCAAGGGCCGCGACGCCCTCCATCAAGGGCCGCGGTGCCTAGCAAGCACAAAGCCTCCACCTGCTTCTTCAAAGAAGGGCCGCGGCGCCTCAAGAACAGGGCCGCGGCTCTCCACCCTGGGCCATTCCCAAACGTGATTTTATCACTCCAAAGCCTCCAAAATCATACCTAAACATTCCCCAATCATCAAAACAAAGTTCCCAAGCTTCCCCATGCATAAAAACCCTCAAAACCCAAGGTTCAAACGAATCGGAAACTCAACAATTCACAAAATCAATTCAAAGCTTAGAAACTCGGAAAAACTCAAAACTTAAACCTCGATTACCTTCGATTGGGTTGTTTTCCGTCAAATAATTCGGTTAAGATGCTTCTAATCTTCCCTAGGATCGCTATGCCTCAATCCTTGCTTGATTCCGACTCCTAGAACTCGAGATATCTTCGAAAATGCTCAAACGGTAAAACGGGCTATCAAAAGGAAGAACGAGAGGTTTTCTTATCGTACGATCTATCTGACAGCTTCTTCAAGCTTAAGTAACCTCAAATAAAACCTAGTGCTCGGGGTCCCAAAAACACCCCTGGGGACATTATAGTCAAAACCTCTGAAATTTCACCCTGATCTCAAATATTCCCAATTTTTCATCAAATAAGCATTTCTATTACCCCAAAATTGACCCCGCTACGACAAAACCGCTAATCCATCAAATATGACCGTCTCATGCCGAATAGCTCGAATATATCTCCATAATAATGGGATCTCATTCACAAATCAAGTTATGCACCCAAATACACAAATTCACCCTCAATGGGCCAAATTATCAGAATAGCATAATTATTTAAATGTGGACCCACATGCACGCATATAACATCATATCATAATATAACTCACATATACATGCATAAACTCATTTAATGGCATAATTAAACAGTTATGGCCCTCCCGGCCTACTAATCTAGCCATTAAATCATATTAGGGAATCCGGGGCATTACATATAATCACGTGCAATCCATATACCAATCATTATCCAAGTATTCATTCACATGCAAGAGCAATGCTAATCAGCACGCCTCAATATCATCACACAGCAATCAAGGGCCAGGCCCTATCAGTATCTCATGCTCCCTATTGGTCATACCAATTAATACATTCATATTTCATTCAAGCACTTAAGCATATAGTCTCATGTATTCAATTACAAAACCTTGAATCAAGCTTGTCTTCAGCGGTGAGTGTACATGTTCAGCCAGTCTTCAGGAACCCATAAACCTAGACCGCTCTGATACCAAGTTGTAACGCCCTGGGTAACCAAGACCATTGCACTGTGTGTTTAAAATAGTGCAAGACTTGCTAATCAAGTCATTTAAACAAAATGTGAATCTAACGTCATCGACGGATTAAGAATAAAATATTTTGGTTATAAACATGTTATTTTATTAAAAAAAAAGACAGTTTAGTACATGGAATCTCAAAACAGGGTTTAGATGACATATTTACAAAAATTCCAGAAGTTATAAATAACTCAGGCCACTCTAATGGAAAAATACACATTTTAGGTTTCCGTCCCTGTACAAACCCTCGACCGTGGTGGCCGAGCAGCTGACAATGTACCCCTCACCCCCAGAGCTCTCCAACTCATGGTTGAATCAACCTACCCTTGCATTTACCTGCACCACGTAGCACCCGTGAGCCGAGACCCAGCAAGAAAACATAATGACACAGTATGATCAATATCAATAACCAAATATTCCACAAAGCATAACCAAGTATTCAACAATTCATAACATTCCCCTATTCAGTGATAACAATCGACAAATTAATAATTTGTCATCCAGATAATCAACATATCATATTCATTAGATTAACAACAATAATCATAGTTTATTGCAACCATTACACAATATTCAGGGTCAACAATCTTAGGCTGCTCCCTCTGTTTAACCCACTATCTTCGGCTCACTTAGGCCACCGCCAATGTTATACCCACTGACTTTGGCCAGCTTAATCGAGCTCAGTGATTAATAAGCTGTCCTCAGCTACCAGTGGCTGAGCCACACCCTGTGCGCAAATATTGATTCCGACACTCTTAGGTCGTTTATCACATGTCCCTATGGCATAATACCATCTCATGACATTTATACAAATATAGGGAGCTCTTCGTCCCAACATATTCACATGGTTTATCACAATCATATAACAATGCATACAAATATAGGGAACACTTAGTCCTAACCTATCCACATAAACGAGTGTAGTTTTCTTACCTCTTGTTTGAGCGAGAAATATGTTACGAACGACCCTTGAGAACGATCTATCCTTTGACCCCTTAGTGGTCACCTTGTCATAACCAAATATGGAATCCAATTAATGAAGATATCAATAAATGGGTCTTAACCTAAACCTCACTCCCGGGACCCTGAATTGTACCTAAATGATGAGTAGATTCGATCCCGAGCCTTAAGGATTGAAACCCCGAGCCAAAAACCCTTGAAAACACCCAAAATATGCATTTGAGAAAACAGCGCCCCAGCGCTACAACCAGGGACATTTTTCCCTGGCTAGCACTGTAGCGCTACCCTCTGGGCGCTACAGCGCTAGGACCAGGCAAACATGGCCCTGGTTCTTCCTCCTTCGAATCCTCCATCTCCAACCTGATTCAAAAGCTTCCAAACACCATTTAAACCCCTAATTGAACCCAAATACCATATATACTAGTCCTAGACATCATAACCTACCCAAGCTTTGCCAAAAACCCCATTGAATTCTCAACTTTCAAACCCAAAATCTCAACTGAACATAATAAGAAAATAGAGTAGGAAGCCAGAGTTCTAATGGTTAGAATCTTACCTCAAGCTCAGTATGAACTCATCTTCAATGGTGGAGCAATACCCTAGATCCTCAAAACTTGATTCCCTAGCTTGGTTCCTCAAAAGAAGCTTCAAAATCCAAAGAAAAATGGAAGGGAGATGGTGTACGGAAGAAGATGTGAAGTGCTCTATTTTGCTTCCTATTTTCTACAACCTTCCTTGATTCATATATATCTTTAAGGTAAAAAGACCTAAATGCCCTCAAGTCTAATTAAAATCCTTAACATCCACCAAGGGAAAAATCATCCTTTCGCACCTATCCCTTTAACCATAATTAACACCCTCCAATTCCCGTTATTCTCAAAATTATCGAATACCAATAATTCATATCCCGTTACCCCTTAACTCCCGGCAACACTCTAATCACCAAATTACCCCAGGACTCACCCCAAGCACTGAACTTAATCCCGTTATGACCAAACCGCTAACTTATACTCAAAGATCGTCTCATGCCGAATAGCTCGAACAAATCCACATTATAATGTGGTCTCAACAATAGTTTACCGATACACATACCAATATACAATTACGCCCTCAATGGGCCAATTTCCAAAATGCCCTCATAACAAAATATATACCCCTATGCATGCATTTATCATCATATAATAATATGATCCACATAATCATGCATATAGTCATATAATTGCACAATAAATCAATTATGGCCCTCCCGACCTCCTAATCAAGGTCCTAAACCTTATTAGGAAATTTGGGTCGTTACAGAGCTACTGAAAAAAAGATGTTGATAATCCCGTGCCTTTCACAAAAATCCATGAACAGATCACTATCAAACTGAGTGTCGTTGTCTGAGACCATTTTTCTTGGCAATCCATAGCGACACACTTTTTGACCACAAAATCCATCACTTTTTTTGTCGTTATGGTTGCAAGAGGTTCAGCTTCGGCCCAATTTGTGAAGTAATCAATAGCTACCACGGCATATTTGACGTTGCCTTTTCCTGTGGGCAAAGACCCAATCAAATCTATTCCCCACACTGCGAATGGCCACGGACTTTGCATCTGCTTTAGCTCATTAGGGGCTGCTCGCGGAATCTTGGAGAATCGCTGACACTTGTCACACCTTCGAACAAAGCCCATAGAGTCTTCATTCATTGTTGGCTAGAAGTATCCTTGCCTTAGGATCTTCTTTGATAAACTTTGCCCCCCAGTGTGATCCCCGCAGAAACCTTCATGGACTTCTCGCATTAATTCGTTGGCCTTTTCTTTTGAGACACACCTTAAGAGTGGCATTGAGTACCCTCTTCTGTATAGAATTCTATCGACCAGAATAAACCAAGCAGCCTACCTTTGGAGGGCTCTTGCTTTGTTTCTGTCCGTCGGCAACACTCTATGCGTCAAGTACTCAATGAAAGGTATCGTCCATGTATCCGCTGCCTGAATTATCAGAGAGTTTTCTTCTGCTTTGATGCTTGGTGCGGATAGCCGCTCAACATGCACTAAATTCAGGGTGTCAGCATCCTTTGCACTCGCTAATTTGGCCAAAGCATCAGCGTTTGAGTTCTGGTCGCGAGGTACTTTCTTGAGAGTGTATTTTTAAAATTGTGCCAACAAATTCTTTGCTTTGTTCAAGTAAGCAACCATCTTCAGACCCCGGGCTTGATATTCTCCAATAATTTGATAAACCACCAATTGGGAGTCACTATAGATTTCAAGTGACTTTATGTTCATGTCCCTGGCTAATCGTAAACCTGTGAGCATCGCTTCATACTCGGCTTTGTTATTGGACGCTGTGAAGTCGAATCTGATTGTGCAGTGGAATCAATGTCCTTCAGGCGTTACCAAAATCACTCCGGCTCCAGCGTGGTGCTCGTTACAAGAGCCGTCTGTAAACAACTTCCAAGAAGGAGTTTGGTTTTGAGGCTCAGGCTCTTCTATCTGTTTACTGTTTGGAAGCCTAGTGAGCTCTGTGACAAAGTCTGCTAGAGCTTGTCCTTTTATTGCTGCTCGTGGTGAGTAAGAAATATCAAACTGCCCAAGTTCAACTGCCCATTTCAATAATCGACCAGTAGCTTCTAGCTCTTGCAGAACTTGCCGTAAGGGCTGGTCGGTTAGTAGTGTGATGGGGTGAGCTTGAAAGTATGGCCGCAACTTTCTGGAGGCTAAGATCAAGCAGTAGGCTAATTTTTCAATGGGCGGATACCGCAGTTCTGCTCCTATTAGCCTTTTGCTTATATAATATACAACTTTTTGCACATTTTCCTCCTCTCTTACCAAGACAACACTAGCAGCACATTCTGTGACCACCAAATAGATGAACAAAGTTTCTTTTTCAACTGACTTAGATAGGATTGGTGGCTGCGACATATGAGACTTTAAGGTCTGTAAAGCCTGCTCGCACTCCTCCATCCACTCAAATTTCTTATTGCCTCTAAGTAGATTAAAAAATGGGACGCACTTGTCCGTCGATTTGGAGATAAATCTACTTAGAGCGGCAATCCTCCCTGTTAAGCTTTGAACATCTTTTATCTTTGTTAGCGATTTCATATCGACCAGGGCCTTGATCTTTTCGAGATTAGCTTCAAGACCTCGTGAGTTCACTATAAATCCCAAAAATTTCCTTGATCCAACCCCGAAGAAACACTTGAGGGGATTCAACTTCATCTGATATTTGTTCAAGACGTTGAAGCACTCTTGCAGGTCCCCTACATGTCCTTCTGCCTTCTTCGACTTAACCAACATGTCATTAACATATACTTCCATGTTTGTACCGATCAGCTCTTTGAACATGTGATTGACTAATCGTTGGTAAGTCGCACCATCATTTTTCAAACCGAAAGGCATTACTTTGTAATGGTAAAGCCCTGTATGGGTCCGAAAGCTAGTGTGATCCTCATCAGGTGGGTGCATACTGATCTGATTATACCCAGAGTATGCATCCATGAATGATAGGATGTCATGCCGTGAAGTGGCATCGACCAGCTGGTCGATCCTTGGGAGCGGAAACAATCTTTTGGGCAGGCTTTATTAAGGTCTGTGAAATCCACGCATGTTCTCCATTTTCCATTTGGCTTGGGTACTAATACGGGATTAGAGACCCACGATGGATAAAATGCTACCCTAATGAATCCGTTCTCCTTTAGCTTCTCGACTTCTTCCTTTAGAGCCTTCGATTTGTCTTTGTCGAGCAACCTTCTTTTTTGTTGCACTGGTGGAAAGTTTTTATCTATGTTCAGGACATGGCTGATAACCGATGGGTCAATTCCAACCATGTCTTTATGCGACCAGGCAAAGACTTCATGGTTTTTCTTCAAAAATTCCACCAACTTTTGCTTTATTGTTGTCTCTAAGTTTTTACCGACTTTCACAACCATGGTCGAATCTGCCTCATCGAGTTGGACCTCTTCGAGGTCCTTAATTGGTCCTACTTCTTCATCAAAATCCCTAAAGTGAGGATCTAAATCCCTATCCTCACTTTGGGCAACACCCTATTTGGTGACGTGCTCACCTTGTGCCAAACCGAGGTTACAGCTCGCATGTCGACCAGAATAGGTCTTCCAATTACAACATTGTATGCGGAAGGAAAATCAACTACTATAAAAGTAGTGAGTAATGTCCTATTCACAGGTGCAGTTCCTGCTGTAACTGGAAGCCTAATTGACCTTGTTGGCACGAGCCCTTCGCCAGAAAAATCATAAATGGTTTGGTTGCATGGCTCTAGGTCTTTCACTGACAACTTCATTCTCTCTAATGAAGACTTGTATAAGGTATTTACTGAGCTCCCTGTGTCAACTAACACCCTTTTGACCATCATGTTGGCTATCTGGACGTCCATGACCAGAGGGTCCGAATGAGGAATTCGGACATGCTGAGCGTCAAGCTCAGAGAAAGTTATTATCTCTTCCTCTGTTCGAGCTTTTTTGGGAGTTCGCTCCTCCACATTTAGCATCTCGATGTCCTGGTCATGGTGTAAGGTTCGAGCGTATCACTCCCTTGCCTTCCCACTATCTCCTGCAAGGTGTGGGCCGCCATAGATGGTTAACAATGTACCTGCCACAAGAGCTGGTTGTAAAGGTGGCGAGCATTGGCGTACAGGCGCTTGCTCGTTGCCTCCTTGAGCCTCTCGTTGAGAACCTCCCGTGGCTCGTACGTATCTCCTTAGGTGTCCCTGTCTGATAAGGAACTCAATCTCATCATTCAGCTGGTTACACTCATTGGTGTCATGACCATAGTCATTGTGGAAACAACAAATTTTTGTTGTGTCCCTCTTAGAGATATCCTTCCTTATCGACACTGGTCGCTTGTAAGGGACATTAGAGCTGGTCGCCTGGTACACCTCCGCTCTGCTCTCGACAAGGGCTGTATAGTTGGTGAATCTTGGCTCGTATCTGTTGCCCTTAGGGCGCTTATTCTCAAATGTCAATGGCTCATTGTTTGCCTTTTTCCCACCATTTTTACCGTTCCCGTTGCCTTTGTCGTTGCCATTGGGTTTATCCGACCCGTTGGCGGATTTAGCGGGATCTTCCTCTGGTCCCTTATCTTTCGCAGGCGATTTCCCTTCGTTGGAAATCGCCTCTTCGAGTTTGAAGTACCGGTCTGCTCGATAAAGGAATTCCTGGGTACTTTTTACCCCATTCTTCCTTAAACTGTTCCAGAGGGGAGAATGGTGCCTCACCCCAGCAGTAAGGGCCATCATTTTCCCTTCATTACCAATTGTTTTAGCTCCAGCTGCGGCTCGCATAAAATGCTAGACATACTCCTTTAGGACTCTCCCTCCTTCTGGCGTATCTCGACTAGCTGGTTGGCTTCAGTTGGGTGAATGCGACCAACAATTAGTTTTTGGATATTTTCATTAATAAGATAATTAATTTATTAAAAGATAAATTGTAAATTAGTTACATATTTATTTTTTAAATTTGAATATTTTTCTTTTTAAGTAAGACTTATCAGAAAATATACAGATAATTCAAGACACTCAATTCATTCGCTCTGTGAAAAAGAATGATACTTTTCTAACTCTCCCTGAAAAGATATAGAACCTATTTCAGGTCTTATTCTCTTGATCTCATGTGTTGAGCACATCAAGTAGAATCAGAAATTAACCATTCTTTATTCTCTAAGTGCCCACACACTTCTTGAGGTGTAGATAATGTTATGGAAGATCTTGGTGTGAGTACCTGGGAGCAGCTTGGATAGGAAGTTCGTTCAAATTACGAAAAGATAGCAATGACACTTGATAAGCTTCAAGATGTATGTTTTCTATTCTTTTCTTGCTTATGATTAATGTATGTATATTAATGGATCCGCATACTTAAAGGTAGTTTAAATATGTTACAAAATTTTTGTTGTACACTAGGCCAACCCACCACCTTTCTGCTGCATATTAGGAAATTCGTTCCGAACAATTGGTACCAGAGCGGTCATTAATCTCTGCATACATTAATTACTATGTGGGCATAATATTCATTCTTATGTTATTGTAATAAATGTGAGTGGATGGATGTATGTAAGATTAAAGTTTATTCTTAAGGTTGTTAATTATATGGTGTTTTGGGTTTAGGAATTGTTCATAAAATTCTAGATGAAAAATGTAAGCCATTTTGGGGCATAGGAATTTTTTATAATTTAAGTTTATGCATTAAATTATTTTAAAAAATTATGTAAGGCCCAAGACCCGGGTTCCGTGCCTCGAAGCCCGAGCCTATACTCAGCCGTGCCCAACCCCTGTGTTTGCTGCCAGAGCACCTCGCCCGCGCGCGCGCCTATCGCACGCCCATCGTGCGCCCCAGCTGCGCACCACCCAGCAGGCTCATGTCGAGCCTTAGTATGCCGCCGGCCCTAAGATTTTTAATCCTAGCGTTTGCACATTGTTATCCATTTAAATTATGGGCCTAATTAATTTTAGCCCATAATTAAAAATTGTTTTATTTTGAATTAATTGTATGAGCCCAAATTCAAAACTGGACCTAATAACTTATAGGGCATGAAAGCTCAAGTTAATTATTCTTAAAATTTGTTTAAGATAATTAAAAGTTATTTTAATTCAAAATTAAATGGATAAGTGGCTTAATGGATCAAGACTACTTGTGAAGGCCCAAAGTTGAAGATAGAGATCTCTTTAGGTCTTATTTAGTTTCTTACATTTTTGTGTATATTTTTGCAAGTGCTGTAATTTTTCTAGAAATACCCAAGACACCCGGCCCGCATTTATTTAGTTAGTATTTATTTATTTAAATGTTTGAATGTGATTAAAATGTTTAATACTTTATCATGCATTTTTGACATGTCATACTTGTAACCCACACAGTATTTAAAATTATGCATGCATCTTATATGGGTAGAAACATACCATAGGATTCTCCCTTGTGATTATATGCTTTATGTGATGGACCATATAATAATAAATCTAGTTTTAACTAGTTCAAGAGCGGAAATAGATTTTAAAAGTTGTTTAATTTTTTGTATTTAGTAAAATTGTTTTATTAAATAATAAATTATATTCTTAGTAATTATAGCAAATTAAAATTGAATTAATTATGGCATAATTCTATAATTTTAATTTTACTTAATTAGATTAGTAATTATTAGAATATCATTTGGTAAAAATAGATCACTTTATTTTTACAAACCAATTAAAAAGCATAGGATGTTTTGATAGAACACATATTTTAAAATAATGAGTGGGAGAGGGAGTTATGACAATAAGTCCCATGGTCTCCATTATTAGTTGGCACCGAGGTAGCATGGAGAGGGCCTCGCGGCACCATTGCTTATGTCCCCCTAAGGAAGGCTTCCGACTGTGTTATTCTCAAGGCAAACTTCTTTTTCAAGAATAGAATTTAATGATGTTTTTCAAGTTTGACTAACCCTAAGGCACACTCTTGAGTTAAGTCATTGATCTAAAATAATTGGTTACACTCACAAGGTACATTAGGCTTTCGAGCGGACTAGTGTATTCTTGACCAAACAAACGATTGTTTATAAGTCAAAAGAGAAATATTGATTTGAGTTTTCACTTATAAATTTGAGAACTTGTCTCAAAATTAATTTGGAATTAGTCTGACATACCCTAAGGCTGGTCCATTAATGTTCAAATCAATTAATCGTGGAATTAGTAATTATTTTTTATGTGTTCTTTAAATGTTGCATTTGTGCATCACGTTTACCATTCTGAAAATTACTGATATATATTATATGCATAAATTCATTTTTGTTTATTTATTTATTTTCAGCAATCATGTCTAGCTCAAATCTTGTATCTTCTTTACTTGCAAATGAAAAGTTGACTGGTGAAAACTACATGAAATAGAAATCAAACTTGAACATTGTATTAATACGTGAGAATCACAAATTTGTCTTGACCGAGGAATGTCCTGAAGTCCCTCCCGCTACTGCTGCCAAAACTGCAAGGGAAAAGTTTGATAATTGGATCTTATCAAACAACAAAGCAAAGTGTTATATGCTTGCGAGTATGAGCTATGTGCTCAGAAAAAAGTTTGAGAACACTGAAAGTGCTTATGAGATCCGGGATACCCTTCAAGATATGTTTGGGCAGCAGTCAGATCAGTGCAGGCATGAGGTCACCAGATCCTACATGACCAAGAAAATGAAGAAAGGAGTTTCTATCAGAGAACATGTATTAGACATGATCAATATAATGCACGATAACATTATCCATGGGGCAATCATTGATGAAAGGACTCAAGTAAGCATTATACTTGAATCGCTTTCTCCAGCTTTCAAAGGTTTCACAACCAACTATGTCATGAACAAATTATCATATAACATGACACAACTGTTGAATGAATTGCAAACTTATGAATCTCTTAACAAAGGTTCTGAGAAAGAAGGAGAAGAAAATGTTACTGATTCTAATCCATCCTCTTCAAAGGCTAAAACCAAAATGAGGAAAAATGGAAATGGAAAGGACAAGGAGAAAGAGAAAGACAAGAATTCAAAGAAGCCTAAAAAGTCATCCAAAGGCAAAGAGAACAAGAACACCAAAAGCTCCAAAAAGAAGACCCCTAAAGGGACTTTCTTCCACTGTGGAGTAGATGGTCACTGGAAGAGAAATTGTCCAAAGTATCTCGCTGACCTGAAAGAGAAAAAGAAAGGTAAATTTGATTTACTTGTGTTAGAAGCTTGTTTAGTGGAAGACAATTCCCCATCATGGATAGTAGATTCAGGAGCCACTAACCATGTTTGTTTTTCTCTACAGATTCTTAGTTCGACGAGGAAGCTTGCTGATGGAGAGGTGACTACGAGGGTAGGCAGTGGTCAGATTGTCTCTGCAGCAGCAGTTGGAACAACCTGTTTGGAATTTGAGAAGAATAAATTTCTTGTTTTTGAGAACGTTTATTATATTCTTGGATTTTCTAGAAACTTAATTTCTGTTTCTATGTTGCATGAACAAGGTTTTAAAATTTCTTTTAATAATAATTCAATTGTTATTTCAAGATATGGTTTTAAGATATGTTATACAAAATCTATTGATGGGCTTTATAAACTGCAAGCTAAAGAGAAATTTGTTTATAATTCTGAATTATTTAAAACAGCTAATCCTAGATCTATTAAACGACAAAGGATTGATTCTGATAGTGAAACATATTTGTGGCACTTGCGATTGGGCCATATTGGTCTAGACAAAATTAATAGGCTTATAAAGGATGGTCCTTTAAGAGAACTATCTATTGGATCTCTCCCTGTTTGTGAATCCTGTCTAGAAGGCAAAATGACCAAGAGACCTTTGTTTGCTAAAGGTTCAAGAGCTACATAACCACTTCAGCTAGTACATATGGATGTTTGCGGTCCACTTAATATACAAGCAAGAGGAGGTTATGAATACTTCGTCACTTTCATTGACGATTATTCAAGATATGGTTACCTATACTTAATGCAAAGTGTTGTACCCAGTTTTCGAGCCATGTTAAATGTGACCTCGAAAGTTGGATTCACAAACAATTGGACTCGTAAGGTTTAGAGTATGCTCCAGGACTAAATAACGAGCCTGCAAGACATAGACGACCTCGAATATGGTGACCTCGAAGTGTTCATGACCTCGAAAGGTAGCTCCGGAGACGCATCCATCCTCAGGGATGACCTCGGATCAGCGGTCCCGAGCTCGACGCATATACGATCTCGAAAGCCATGTGACCTCGGGAGATGTCTCTAGCTCGAAAGCTGACGAAAAACCTGGGAAGCTAAGGCCTTGGAGATATATGATAAAAACCTTGAATATCTATAAGTGTTGTCCATACGAGATGTAATCCTCATTTATTACTGTAAATCCCCTAGAATCGTGGGATATTATTTGGTCAGTTATACGTCCCCTGGTCTTCAGGGGGCGTTTCCTTTTATATTTGATTATAGGCATTTAAAGCCATTTATTTTATTTACGCAAAAAGAGTAACTACCCAAAATATGTGGGATAGTATTCTGCAGCCTTCTCTATAAATAGAGAGGTCATGCACCATTGTAATGGATCGAAATTCATAACCTTGAGAGAAAACTCTGAAGAATTCATGCTTAAGAATTTTCAGAGATAATCTTGAGTTTAATAACAGAGACTCGTGGACTAGGCAGATTTAACTGCTGAACCACGTAAAAATCGTGTGTTTGTGTTGTTATATTTTAATTGGCCATTATCAATTATTGTTTACGTGCTCTCCTTTCACTGTTGACGAAAAACTGCGTCAACACAAAGAAAATCTGAAACTTTTATAAAGTTCAAAGAGTTTCAAGCAGAGGCAGAAAAGCAATTAGGTAAATTGTAACGTCCCGATTTCCCGAGATGTTACTCAGGGAGTCCATTTAAAAATAATAAACAATAAATACTTTAAGACACTAAGAGAAAATATTTATTTAAAATTTAAGCAGACAATGCGATCTCACTATTTAAAAATAAAATGTTGGACGCTAGGTTTAATAACAAAAACATAAAGAAAATAATCATTCAAGTCTGAAAATTTAAAAACATAACATTTATTTCTAAAAACATAAAACAACTGGAGCCCAGCCTCTAACATGTTCGGTCCATACCTTGAGCCCGCACTACTCACTGCTTTGCTTTGCCTTTACCTGCACACAGAGTACCCATGAGCTAACGCCCAGTAAGAAGAGATATGTAGGACATAACTCCCCAAACCAGAAAACATAAACTTTCAACTAAACATAAATAAACATCATAAGCACAATAATCATCGGGCGATATATAAACACCATATCACACTAACATAATGTGAGTTACACTCACACACATAAATACTAACAAGTCATGTTGATTGGACATGAAATGTAATCTGCCTTGCCTGCGCTGTACTCACACTCGACATTCCCACGGTGGCACCTAGTCTAGCCTGCACTGTACTCACACTCGGCCATTCCCTTGAGACATCGTTGCCCTGCCTGCGCTGTACTCACACTCTGAAATTCCATGGTGGTATCCTATTATCTTGAGTTATACACACCCAAGATAATTCCTGCAAGTGCTATACTCACACAAGCAGCTAAATTCTAGTAGCACGCCTACTCTATCATCTAAGCATGTCTACTAACTAAAATCCCTAACACTATCCTCATGCTAGTCAACCTAATGCAACAATACAAGTCACAAATATAATTACATAATTAAACAAATAAGAAAACAAGGTTGTACACATAACGTACACCCTGTGCGCAGATGTCCACTCTTCTTACCTTAAACTGTGCATTTTCCGCTGACGTGTCTCGAATCACTCGCTGTGTCACCTCGATGACCGCTAGCTCCTAGACGTCCAATTACACAGCGAAAATTTAGGAAAAATAAAATAGGCGTTAAGGTTTTATTTCTAAACCTTAATTATCGAAATAATTTAACTATGCCATTTATTGTGACAGTCATAATCCCGTGATCCGTAAGGGAAAAGACCGGGTAAGCTGTGCAATCCCACACCACCTGGGGATGGTCAAGTATGATGATTCTAAGACTATGTAGGTATGGGACTACACAGTTGAAAGAGGGCTTAAATGGATTAATGGGTACTACCTATATCAACAAGATGCATCTTCTTTTCGGTAGCCCATCACTTGAGAACTCCAAAGTTAAGCGTGCTTGACCTACTGTAATCTAGGGGTGGGTGACCTCCTGGGAAGTTTTCCTAGGAAGCATGTGAGTGAGGAAAAAGCACGTTGAAAAGACTCGTGTTGGTTTGTAGGGACAATCGTCATTCCAAAAAGCAGCCATAGTGACGTGGGGCGTCATAAATGGTATCAGAGCCTTGACCCAGCCGAAAGTGTGGCCGACGGGGACGTCGGGCCCGTAAGGGGGGGTGATTGTGACAATCATAATCCCATGATCCGTAAGGGGAAAGACCGGGTAAGCTGTGCAATCCCACACCGCCTGGGGAAGGTCAAGTGTGATGATTCTAAGACTGTGTAGGTATGGGACTACACAGTTGAAGATGGCTTAAATGGATTAATGGGTACTACCTATATCAACAATAATCATCTTCTTTTTGGTAGCCCATCACTTGAGAACTCCAAAGTTAAGCGTGCTTGACCTGGGGTAATCTAGGGATGGGTGACCTTCTGGGAAGTTTTCCTAGGAAGCATGTGAGTGAGGACAAAGCACGCTGAAAAGACTCGTGTTGGTTTGTAGGGCCAGTCGTCATTCCAGAAAGCAGCCATAGTGACGTGGGGCATCACATAAATCACTAAAAGTTCTTCGATCTGATCGAGGATGAGAGTACTTGGATTTTGAATTCGAGGACCATCTGCATGAGCATGGTATTCAATCCCAACTCACTGCACCTGGAACGCCACATCAAAATGGTGTTTCAGAAAGACGGAACAAAACGTTATTAGATATGGTCAGATCAATGATGAGTTTCTCATCATTACCACTGTCATTATGAGGCTATGCGATTCAATGTGCTCTATACATATTGAATGTTGTTCCATCTAAGTCTATCCAGAAGACACCCATGGAATTATGGAATGGTTGTAAACCTAGTTTACACCATTTTCGAATTTAGGGGTGTCCTGCACACATGCTTAAAGGAAAGACCGGGAAGTTGGAATCACGCTCTGAAGTGTGCATGTTTGTGGGATATTCCAAAGAGACTAGAGGCAGAATTTTCTATAGTCCAAAAGAAAATAAAACATTTGTATCGACAAATGCAACTTTTCTTGAACATGACTATGTTAATAACCACAAACCTCTTAGTAAGGTTGTACTGGAGGAGATGGTCTCGAATGAAGTTGCAAAGTCACCAGCAACAACCAATGAAAAACGACAAGAGGAAACTACTAGTTCTAGTCAGAATAGTAGAGAACCTCGTCGTAGTGGGAGGGTTAGTAAGCAACCCACACACTATGAACACGAAGTTCAAATGCTTGTGTCAGACACAAACAAAGATGATCCATTGACATTTAAAGATGCAATGAATGATTCTGACAAGGACAAATGGCAAGAAGCCATGAACCAAGAAATGAAATCAATGTATTCCAATTCTGTTTGGGGTTCTTGAAGATCCACCTGAGAATATCAAACCCATTGGTTGCAAGTGGATATTCAAGAAGAAAAGAGGAGTGGATGGGAAAGTAGAGACTTTCAAAGCAAGGCTTGTAGCCAAAGGTTACACACAAAAAGAAGGGGTTGACTATGAAGAAACCTTTTCTGCTGTAGCCATGCTAAAATCCATTCGTATACTCTTGTCCATAGCCACGTGCATGGATTATGAGATTTGGAAAATGGATGTCAAAACAACTTTTATAAATGGCTACCTTGATGAAACCATTTACATGTCTCAACCAGAAGGGTTCAAATTAAAAGGTCAAGAGCAAAAAGTTTGCAAGCTTCTTAGGTCCATCTATGGACTCAAACAAGCTTCTAGATCTTTGAATCTTAGATTTGATGACACAATTACAAAGTTTGGTTTTGAACAAAACATTGACGAACCTTGTGTCTATAAACAAATCAAAGATAGTGTAGTAGTATTCCTCGTTCTTTATGTTGATGAGATATTACTTATTGGAAATGACATAACATCATTATCAAAGGTAAAGAACTGGTTAGCTGAACAATTCCAAATGAAAGATTTGGGAGAAGCCAAGCATGTTCTGGGCATTAAAATTCTTAGAGATAGACAGAACAAAACTTTGGCACTGTCTCAAGCAACTTATATTGATAAGGTGCTAGAACGCTTTAATATGCAAAACTCCAAAAAAGGTGATATGCCAACCCATTCTGGAGTATTCCTTTCCAAGGAGCAGTGTCCCAAAACACCTCAGGAAGAGGAAGATATAAGACAGTATCCCTATGCCTCAGCAGCAAGCAATATAATGTACGCCATGTTGTGTACAAGACCTGACATTTGTTATGCAGTAGGGATAGTTAGCCGTTATCAATCCAATCCTGGATTGAATCGTTTGATTGCAGTGAAGAATATTCTCAAGTATCTTAGAAATACTAGAGATTATATGCTTGTATATTCAGGTGGAGACCTGAACCCCACTAGTTACACTGATTCTGATTTTCAATTAGACAGAGATAGTTGGAAATCGACTTCTGGATCAGTGTTTACTCTTGGAGGAGGAGCAGTAGTCTGGCGAAGTATTAAACACCAGCATTGCAGACTCCACCATGGAAGTCGGGTATATAGCATCTTGTGAAGCATCTAAGGAGGCTGTGTGGCTCAACAAGTTCTATTCCGATATGGAAGTAGGGCCAGATGTGGATAAGCCACTAGTCCTATACTGTGATAATAGTGGGGCAGTAGCTAACTCAAAGGAACCACAGAGTCACAAGAGGGGAAAGCACATTGAGAGGAAGTATCACTTGCTTAGAGAGAAAGTTCATCGATGAGATGTTGCAATTATGAAGATAGATTCAGAGCATAATCTTGCACATCCTTTCACAAAGAATTTATCCATGAAATCTTTTAAGGAGCATGTAAGAAACATGTGAATTAGAGATATGCCTCATTTGCTTTAGGGCAAGTGGGAGATTGTTGGGAATTGTGCCTTGAAAGCATATGTAGTAGACATTGTTTTAAGAAATAAATAAATAAATTGAATTTGTTATGCATATATTTTATGGACTATATTATTCTGTGATAATATTATGTAAATATCATAAAAAATTCCTAAGTTCATATATGTAATCTCAAACACGTATTGGTACGGGAGGATTGTGTATGAGATAAATGAACTTGAATAGTTCGCAGTAAAATAAAGTTATGGAATCTTTAGATTAATTACTGCAAGTACGGTCCACTAGTATTATGAATACATGTGATCTAGATCCGGATCACTAGTGTAGTAGAACACTTTAGTGGAGGTACTTTATATATTAGAGAATATATAGAACTGGACCAGATATGTTTATTAATACTTAGTTAAATAACGTTTCGAAGTATTAATTAAATATATCAACTGATGATCATATACAAATAGATCTTAATCCTAAAGTTACTATGAACTCTTTTTTATGTTATATGAGTTCTTTGATTCACTCGTTAGGGTCTGTCAGAATGATCAGGCTAGAAACTTTTGTTTTGGGAACTCATTAATGTATATGGCTAGGGACATAGTATACAGATATGGAATCTAAACCTTCTCCTAAGAGATTGAATAATAGTTCTCTTAAGGGTTGACTTTTGGAACTGAAAAAGTTATTGAGCTCAAATTCATAATTTAGTTATGAATTAACCTTCACTAGTAAAGGCAATGGTACTTAAGGAAACAAGATATAATTAAAAGGGTAAAACGGTAATTTTATTCCCGATTAATTATGAACCATTATTAGATGGTTAATTTGTATGTAATAATTATATCAATGAACGCTTTATTTTATAAAGTACTCAGTAAATGAAATGTCTATAATTACAAGAGTGCAGTCTCATATTTACAATGGAGTTATCATGAGATTAATAAATTATGATTATTTAATTAAAGAGTTTTAATTAATAATCTCAAATTTATTAGAGCTTTGAATTATAGGTCCATATGTCCCCATAGCGGCTCTATCAACACTATTCAAGGCAAAAGTTGATATAAAGGAAAAAATGGTTGAAAGACATATTTAAGAAGAAATTTGTTATTCGGGCCAAATATGCAATTATATGATAATAATGATTAATTAATTAATTACAAATTAGTTGTAATTAATAAAATTAATTAATATTTGATTAATATGTAATTTTTGAAAATATATTAAATAATGAAATTAATTTTGAAATTATATTAAATAATTAATTAATTATAATTTTCAAAATTATAATAAATTAAATATTTAATTTCGAAATTATTATTGGTTTTAATTAATTGGTAGAATTAATTAAATATTTTTATTTGAGTGGGAGATAATAATCTGATAAGTTCAAATTGGATTTGAATTTAAAAGATTGATATTTATTCAAATAATTAATTATATTTGATAATTAGTTAAAAAGATATTTAATTTAAATTTGAATTAATTATCAGGTTGTTAGATTTTTATCTGACAAAGTAGTTTGAATAAATAATTAAATAAAAATAGAAAAATCAAATATCCCTAAAATATAGGGTGGTACACGACCACACACAGTCCATGCACTGTGTGTGGCGTGTACTGCATAATTTTCAGGGATAGATTTTTCAATTTTATTTAATTAATTAATTAATTAATGGAAATTTCAAAAATTAGTTTTTGGATATTTTTATTAATAAGATAATTAATTAATTAAAAGATAAATTGTAAATTAGTTACATATTTATTTTTTTAATTTGAATATTTGTCTTTTTAAGTAAGACTTATGAAAAAATATATAAATAATTCAAGACACTCAAGTCATTCGCTCTGTGAAAAAGAACAATACTTTTCTATCTCTCCCTGAAAAGATACATAACCAATTTCAGGCCTTATTCTCTTGATCTCATGTGTTGAGTACATCAAGTAGAATCAGAAATTAACCATCCTTTATTCTATAAGTGCCCACACACTTGTTGAGGTGTAGAAAACGTTGTGGAAGATCTTTGTGTGAGTACCTGGGAGCAGCTTGGATAGGAAGTTCGTTCAAATTATGAAAAGATAGCAAGGACACTTGATAGGCTTCAAGAGGTATGTTTTCTATTCTTTTCTTGCTTATGATTAATGTATGTATATTAATGGATCTGCATATTTAAAGGTAGTTTAAATATGTTACAAAATTTTTGTTGTACACTGGGCCAACCCACCACCTTTCCGCTGCATATTAGGAAACTCGTTCCTAACAGGAAATTCCATCCCAAGCTTGAACTCAAATTTCTCAAACTTGTTAGCAGGGTTGTATTCACTCTTACTCTTTCTAACAGTGTGCTCATCATCACTACACAGGCTATTGAGATCATCCTAAGATATTACTCCTTCACAATCAACATAATCTTGCTCATTACAATGCTTTGTCACTGAAGACCACCACTTTCTTGGATCGGTTGTATTCTCTATATCCTTTTTATGTTCACCATCATCAGCATAATCTCCCTCTTCCAACAAAAAATCATCATCTTTCTCAACCTTCCTCTTTTCCTTTCTCATCTTCTTGTTACACTTCCTCAAGGGTTGCTTGTCATTTCTTTTAGTCTCAGTCGTAGTGTTATCTTGTAATTCAGGTGCTACTTGGTCTTCTTGAGATGGTACTTGGGCTTGGGGTGGGAAGGGTTATTCTATTTCATGAGTTTGAGGTGGTACTTGGGCTTGGGGTGGGAAGGGTAACTCTGTTTCATGATCTTGAGGTTGTATTTGGGCTTCGGGTACTTTGAAGTTGGGTTCATGGGCTGCATGAGTCTGAGGTGGTACTTGGGCTTGGGGTGGGAAGAGTAACTCTGTTTCATGGGCTTTGAAGTTGGATTCATGGGCTTCGGTTTCAGATGGTTCCTGTTATATTATTTTATAATATAAAGTAATATTATATTATTTTATAATATAATATTTTAGATTAAGTAAATGTGACAAAGAGTGTCACATATTGTAACATATAATAGAGAGTTACAATATTTAGATATATGAGAAATATACAAATATGTAACATATTTGGTGTTACAAATTCAGCTACAAATTTGTAACTTCCAAATATTACCCTTTATTGTGTAAATTTTTTGTTACACAATATTGAGATGAATTTCTTAAAGCCATATGTGAAATGGTTGTTAGAGATATGATTTTAACCCCAATAATGTGTTTTGGGGGTTATAAAATCAATTGGGAAGGTGTTGGAACCGTTTGGAAAAACAGCACAAAAATATGTGCTGAAAATTGTCAGTGGCCGCGGCCTGTGGGACAGAGAGCAGTGGCCACGACCACTGATGTCCTTGGCTGCGGCCATAGGTGCATTTTCTGACAAAACATTTTCAGTTTTTTCCAATATTTTTGAACGGTTCCAAAAACCCAAACAACTCCCGAATCTCATTTTTAATTCCATAAACATCCAATTAATCATTGGTAACAGCCATGGGGGTTGGTGGAATTTAAAATTCAAAGGGTGTCTCTAAACTCTATAAATAGGAGCCTATTTGTTGACGCAGTTCTTCGCTAACATGTAATTAATAGAATAAGAGAATGGGATTAGTGCTAAGTAATGAACCGTAACATATGAATGATCTTAAAATAAAACTGTGATACGAATACTTTTTTAGGTGGTTCAAAGGTTAAAATCCTTCTACTCCACCAGCCAATATTATTGCTAGTTATCTAGTATTCTTTACAGGGTATTTCTTTACACCATAGAATCCAACCCTTTGCAACTCCCAGGGTCTCCATATTTATAGGAGAGGGCACCTGGGGGTTGGCAAGGGGGGTCATCCCGTGACCTTCTTACCCATCATGTCACTTCTGTGACATTCATGATTAATTCCTAAAACCTGACAAGTGAAGTGTGGTCTAATCAATAGGTAAAGGGGATAATGGGCCGCACGGCCCAACCCAGTCGTGGGTGTCTGAACACGCACGTTTATGCTGCGTGTCCGAGAATTCAGGGATATATCAGACACGTGATGTCTGATATATGCACATTTATATTGCGTGGTTGACTTTATAAGGGGTCACAGCTGCCAACTCAAGCTCGTACCTCGAACTGGAGGTCTTCTTAGCCCGCGGTGTCCATACTTCTGACCCAACTCCTTAGTAACCTTAGTAAGCCTTTGGTTACCTTGAGCTAAAGAGGTGGGACCTGGTAACAGCAGCTCCAGGTACATGTCATCCACGTGGCTGATAAATAATTATGCCATACCTCAGCTCGCTAATAGCCCGTGGAGAATTAGGGCGTACACTATTGCTCACTTGAAAGACACAATTTTTCTATCCATTAGAGCACTTGGCTAGAAACACCTAGAGGCTTGATTATTCCAGAAAGCATTTCCAAAATCTGTGAGAGGTCCCTTAGTGCTTTAGTTAGGGGGAAAAAAACTTTTGGAAAAAGGTTTCAAACCTTGTTCAAGTTGGTGATCCCCAACACTCTTCACTCTGGTTGTGTGAGTGAGAGTTTCTTATTGTTTTGTTCTTGTTCTTATTTTTCTTCTACTGATTTTCTTTTCATCATTCTTGTTATATTTACTTGTATCTTTGTTTAGAGTTGTAATCTTTATTTCTTTTGTTTCAAACACTTCACTTTATTTGTATCCTTTTGCATAGAGTTGTATTTCTCTATTCTCTTCTTCTATTTCTTCTTTTGTTTATTTGTATTTTCAGTTATAGAGTTGTAACACTTTATTTAATCAATCCTTGTCTATTGTAATTTTTGCATAGAGTTGTAATTTTCTTACCATTTCCATTGAGGCAAATATATTTTTCCTAACAGATCCTAGGGTTCAAAATAATCATCTCAGGCCAAGACTTCTTCTTCTTCATCACTATCCAAAACAACCAAATCAGGAGCATCATCTACCTGTTCAACATTATCCACATCCACATCCACATCCTCTTCACTACCATCAGTGATAAATCCCTTAGGAAAACCCTCTGCACTTACTACAACATTCACTTCAGCATCTGGTAACTTTTCAATTCTACATTTTGGTAGAGTGACAGTTTCATAGTAACTGACAGCAGGAGCCACACAATCCTTGTCAGACAAGACCAAGAAGATATCAACCATCCTATACCTCCTTGTTTTCATATCAAAGATCATTACCCTAATATCTTCATCTGAAACTAACATGGCACCTTTGTGTACAAAGTTCCCATATGGCCTCCACCAAAAACCAACAGGCAGCTCATACCCAATATCCATTGAAATTTTCTCCAAATCATACTTGCTGAAACATTCCCAATCACACTAATCAAAATTATCAATCCCCCCCCCCCCCCTTTCATATTTTTTCTCATAAAAATGAATGAACCACCTCCCACCATGACGCACACTAATTGTGAATAACTCAAACTTCAAATCTGCTAATAAAGAAAAAAAATACATTGATTATTTACAGTAAAGTGCATATTTTGTTTCTATAATAGGGACCCATTCCTATTCCTCATATAGACAAAGCCAAAGAGCCTCTAAAAAGTATGACAATGATCAGAGAAATGAAAAAGCCCCACCACAATGCTCTGTTTTAGTCTAAGTAAAAAATGCATTATTTTAGCCTAACAGTGACAAAATCCCACGTCCCAAAGCATTACAATACCCCTTTCTTTTCCCTTTTACTCAGTCAAAAGTATTCCAAATAGATACCATCACAGTCAATGCACATGTCAACCTACACATACTTCCAAAAACTAGTACCCCACACCAAATTAATAATACACCAAACTAAAAACAAATCTCACCCACACCAAACACTTTACAGACTAAATCCCATAAGAAGCAACAAAAACCATTTCATCACATATATAACAAAGAGAAAACTAACTTACCATACTCAGGGGGTTCCTCCCCAGGAAGGCACCAAATATGCATTGGTGACTCTTCCCCTTCGTTTGGTCTGGTTCGTCTTCCTCAGGGTTTGCTTCATCTTCCTCTGGCAAGCTGTCGAAAATGGTTTGTGTGTCCCCTGGTGTTGACCCGAAGAGAGAGAGAGGGATAATTTGAGTGTTAGCTTTTTGGGGTTTCTGTTTTTGAAGGAATGGGTTTTAGTTTGAAAAGGAATTTGTGTCCCCTGGTGTTGACCCAAAGAGAGAGAGAGGGATAATTTGAGTGTTTGATTTTCGGGTGTTCTGTTTTTGAAGGAACTGGTTTCAATTTTTTTGGGTTTTTGTTTGATAAGTTTTTGAAAAAAATAAACGAGATTTACTCAGAGTTGTACATATGTCTTTTTTTCTCAGTTAACGGAGTGGCAGTGACGGAATTGGCCAAATCATAACGTTTGGTATATAATCCACCGAAAAAAATATGTGGTATATAAGTGTATAAAACTGAAAATACGTGGTATTTATGCTGTAAATACCCCTAAAAATATCATGTCCAAACTAATTAATTTCTCCATTCTTCTTAGTATTAGGAGACTATCACATCTGTGTTTTATGTTTTCTAAATTCGGCTGAACACATTAATTAACAATATTAGCCTTTTGCTACTCTTTACAAGCATCTGTGAGTATATTTATATAAGTATTGCAATTGAAACACTTTTTAGAATCATTATTTACATATAGCTTGCTAATTGAATTTTTAGATAAGATAAATAACAAATTTAATAACAATACTTCAATTGTGTACTATGATCAGCACCAACATCGAGTAGAAAAAAATGCATATTAATTACTAACAAATTAAAAATGAGAAAAAAATTAGAAAATAGACAGAATAGTTTGGAGAGATTTTAGGGTGTCACATCACCTCTTTAAAGCTCTCCTTTATATATACATGGTCCAAATGATGTGTAATGCACATTTGATTAATTTTATTTTGAAAAATTATAATTATTCTTATTAAATTGTTATGATTGTCATATAAGTTTTAAATAAATAAACAATATTATATATAAAATAATGACATAAACATATTAAAATAAAAATTAAATTAAAATTAAAACAAAAACATTGTTTATGGTTTTTTTAATAAAATAATAATATAATAACATTTTAGGTAAAAAAAACTACTCTATTTAAGATACATAATTATTCAAATCACACTTCAATGATTGAAGAAGAAACTTATTTATTATGGATAGAAGAGAAATATTATTCTAATTTCTTATGTAGTTACACAACCATAATATATATAATGTATTTATAACGTTTGTTGTATTTAATATGAATATATATTTTTATAAGTTAAATTAAGTAGTGATGGGTGTTGTTTCTAAACATTTATTTTCATATTTCAAATAGATATGTGCATAAATTTGTCTGTTTTCTTGTTTTTTTTTTTAGATTTGAGTTTTTCAGCATTTTTTCATCTCGATGGATTATGATAATTTATCAAACATTAGTGAAGAAAACAATGCATCTCGATGCTCGATTTATCTTGATACATCTTGGTAAATATTATAAGTTTTATTTGTTTTTGCTCAATATGTTTCGATAGACCTCGATGTCATCTCGATGTGAATTTGATATGTTTTATCTCAATATGTCTCAATGGCCCTTGATGCCATCTCGTGTTGGAAAAACAATCAGAGTGCGCAGGGAAATTGGCGTGGTGGACCCAGTGTATATAACACAATTTTTTTTCCATCTCTCATATAAACAGTTTATATGTTTAAGAAAACATCTAGACAGAAACATTAATATACAATGTTATTAATCATGCAACATATATATAAATATATAAATATACACATATTTATATATATCATATACACATATACACAAATATTCAAGAACAACATTATTTTCCTCTTGAAGCCTATCAAGTGTCCTTGAGTCTTTTCGTATATATATCGATCTTACTATCCAACCCTTTGAGTATTCAAACCATGATCTTCCGAAGTGTTCTCTACACCTCAAGATGTATGTGGGCACATAGAAAATATGAGTTTGTAATTTAGAAATCACAAGTATATCTCAACACATGAAAACTTGGATTTTGGCTTGAGAAGGGTTAAAATAAAAGAAGATGATGAAGATAATCTTTGTCTGACAAATTCTGAAAATTTTATGAATTCTCACTGACTTGTATATTTGTTTCTTGTTATTCTATAACATATATATAGAGATTATGTATTACCTTATTATTCCTAATAATAATAGTAATATAATAATAATAATATCATAATGATGATAGTAATTGATTTAGGTAAAAATCTAACTTACCAAATTTGAAAATATCTATTTTCAAATTATTAATTAATTAAATAAATAAAATAAAAACAACACAAATACATTATCTGCATACTACTACATGCATGGCACAGTCCCTGGGCTGTGTCATGCGTGGATAGCTTCCCTTTTCAGGGATATTGCAATTTTCTTTTATTTATTTATTTCACTAAAATCAATTATTCCACAAAATGTGATATTATTATTTTAAGGAAAAAAATCACAACCATATTTTAAAATTTAAAATTTAAATTCAAAATTCAAATTGATGATCATCATTATCATCATCTTTTATAATTCAATAAATCAAAAACTATTTTTGATTTACCAATTTTATTTTCTCCCACTCAAATAAAATAATTAATTTATTTATATATATACATTTTGAAATTATATATTTAAATTAATAAACATATTTTCAAAAATTTAATAATTAATTCCAAATTAATTATTCAATCTCAATTATCATACAATTGTATACTTGACCTGAAGAATAAAATTCTTCTCAAATTTCCAAATTACAGTTTTACCCTTGTATCAACTCTTACCTTGATATGGTGTTAATAGAGCTATCATGGGGATATATGGACCTATAATATCTAGCTCCAATAAATATTAGATTATTAATCAAAGCTCTTTGATTAAATAATCATATTTATTAATCTCATGATTAATCCACTATAAATATGAGATTAAACTCTTGATAATTATAGACATATATTTATAAAGTACTTTATTAAAGAATAAAGTGTCCATTAATATAATCATTACATACAACGTTAATCCTCTATTAATGGTTCATAATTAAAATGAAATAAAATTACTGGTTTACCCTTTTAACTATATCTTGTTCCTAGAGTATCATTGATTTTACTAGTGAAGGTTGTGTCACAACAAGTTTGTGACGTGAGAGCTCATAACCTTTTCAGTTCTAAAATTCAACCCAATAGGGAACCATTATTCAATCTATAAGAATGTATAGATTCCATATCTGTTAAACTATGTCCCCAGCCATATATATCATTGAGTCTCCAAAATAATTGTTCTTAGCCTGATCATTCTGACAAACCTTAACGCATGAATCAAAGGATCATATGACATATATAAGAGTTCATAGTAACCTCAGGATTAAGATCATCGTGTATATGATCATCATTTGATGTGTTTGATTAATATTATGAAATGATGTTTAAACAAGTATTAACAAATCACATCTGGTCCACTTCTATATATAAAGTACATTCACTAAAGTGTTCTACTACACTAGTGACCTGGATCTAAGTCACTTGTATTCATAATACTAGCGAACCGTACTAGCAGTAATTAATCTAAATATTCTATAACTTTATTTTATTGCGAACTATTTTAAGATTATTATCTTAATCTCGATTCTCTCATACCAATATGAAATTAAGACCACATAGATAAACTTTGGATTTTTTTTTATATTTACTTAATATTATCAACATAATATCGGACATAGTCTATTTATAATAATTCAATTAAATTATTTATTTTATTTAAAATATTTGTCAACTATAATTGCTTTAAGAACACTATTGCCAACAATCTCCCACTTTCCCTAAAGCAAATTGAGGCATCTCTCTCAATGTGTCAATCACATTATCCTAAACGAATTTGTCTAACAAAGTCTTTCTTATCAGTTTTGTAAGAAACTATTTTTGAAGCTTTCTTCAAGATCATTACATCAATTATGTAAAATTCTCTTGAATTAAATGATACTTCATTTCATGTGCTTTACCCTTTCATGATTTCTAGTTCTTCTAGAATAGTTGTATCTCCATTGCTTTCGCAAAGAGATACTAGTAGTTTATTCTAGTCTGAAACCCTTCCAAAATGGTAAAGAACTAAGCTAAATCAAATAGCCTATTTAACTGCTCATAGCTGTTACATTTCGGCTTCTATGGTGAAACATATAAATCTGAAATGTCCAATACATTTCCAGATTAATGTTTTTCCTCCACAGTTATGGAAGCTAATTCTATATCAATCTTTGAAGATTTCTATCTGGTTTAAAATCAGTTTATCCTTTGGGATTTTAGGTCACTTCCTAAATACACAAACATATAATCTCCATTATATTCAAGATACTCAAAATTAAGTCCTTATAATTATTCAATGACTCGATCCATCATTGGATTGACAACTGCTGACTATTCCCACTGTTTAACAAATGTTAATTCGAAAATATAACATTCGATACAATAAACAGTCCATCACTGAGTTGTAGGAATACTGTCTCATGTCCTTCTTTTCTAGTAAAAGAATAAATGGACATTATTATTTAGATAATACATTCCCCTGACCGGGAAGGCAAAAAACCTTTCTTAGATTTTTGTAAACTAAAGTATTTAAGCTTCTTATATATATAAGTCGCTTGAGACCGTGCCAAAAAATTGTTCTTTTAATCTCTATAGATTTGAATGTATACAACATTCTTGGCTTTTCTAAATCTAATAATAGAAATGTTCAACTAACCATTTCTTTTCTATTGATAATTTCTCTACATCATTCTCAATGATTAGAACGTTATCAATATTAAAAAGAAGAATCACTACATAATCTTTCTGGTCGAGAACTTCAAACGGTTTTGTCATGTTAGCCATTCAGTAAAGACTTCTTAGACATCCATTTAAATTAATCTCATAATCCATGCATAAAGCAATGGATAAGAGTATGTAAACAGATTTAAGCTTGGTTATAGTAGAAGATATTTATTCGAGTAATAAATTCTTCTTTTTGTTTATAGCCTTAGGCTATTAACCTTACTTTGAAAAGTCTGTACTTTCCTCAACTCTCTTCTTCATCTTGAATATCCTGTTTCAAACTGAAGTTCAATGAATTTTAGTTGGATGTTCAAGGGTCCATATGTCATAGAATTCCAAATTCCATTTCTAGATTCATGGTGTTTCAACCATTGTTTTCTATAAAAACCCTTTTCATTTCAAACTCGCATGTGAATGAAATATAGTTATATTGTGTTACACATAATTAACTAAACTTTATGTTTGTAATGGAGTAGTTACTAACTAACGCTCCCACTGCGATAATGCATTACAGAATTTGTGGTATTCTCTAGTTTATCATTGTTAATTATCAGTAACTTGCTTATTTTGACTTGTAGTCATTATTTCTAGTATAACTTAACTAGAAATATATAGTGATTATAATAATCATGCCTCATTAAAGTAGCATTTAAGAGATACAAACTCTTTTGTAATCTTTTATGATTATTAGACTATTTCACTAAATGACTTCATGGAAATTTTTTCAATTTATTTACATAACGACTTGTGAATCCCAACTTTCAAGTCTTTGATGTTGCTCAATCAAACATGTACATAGTATAACAAGTGTAAAAATTATAAAAATAATAAAGAGGATAATGATTGCTCATTGTCTATTTAATCTTATCTAATATGATTATATTCCATTTTCAAAATACTAATGTTGCTTTAGCATTTTGTATGTGAGTTGGGTTTGAATTCCAAGTTCACATGCAAATTACTTGAATTCCAAATTCGAGTTTAGACTTTCTTTTGATCAGATCAAATAAGTCTTTAAGTGACTTTACTTTGAATGTTGCATGAAAATTTCTAGAAATTTTCTTTGCTTTCACAAAATTAAACATATCTTAAATAAATGTCAATCAATATTGACTTACTATTTATTATCTCTTTTAGCTTTGAACATTAAAATATTCAATATACATCTCTATGTAGCTAAACAATTATGTGATTTTTGAGCCTTTATTAGAGAAATTTCTTTTGGTTAACTTTAATTAATAGATTATATAAACAGGGAGAGAACCAATGAATGATTCCAATAAAGGACTGTCTTTTATTTGTTTTATGTGTCTATTAATTACAAGCCAATCTGAAAAAATAATTCACATATATGTTTCACTTAATTGTGGTTGGAATAATATGTCTTATTTATTAAATCTATGATTGGAACAATGATGAATAATTCATAATTATCATTTATAGTCATTGATGAAATAGGTGTAACAAATATATTTAAAAAATAACAACTGAATTTATTATTCAAAAGAAATATAAACTTGTTCAATCATCAAATAAAGGAATCTAAAATATAGTTTCTAAAAAGAATTCGATAGCTAATTTAAAGAAACAGACTTAATACAAAGTTGAAAATAAAAAACTAAATTTTATGCCAGTTATTTCTTAATCTACCAATCTGCAACCTTTTTCTTGTTTCTCTTTCGCATTTCTTTCTTTTATTTAATAATGTGTTCCTGAAAACAAGACAAAAATATGGTTTGTAGTATAAATTTTTTGAATCAACTATTCAAATATATTCAAATGAGAGTTTTTGAGTAAATCAAATTTACCCTGTATTTCAAAAATTGAGCATGTGCCAGAGCATCATTCCTTATCATGGCCCACATCTCGTATGCAGATCTAAGGTTCACATATCTTGATTTAATATCGTCAGGCATAGTCTTTAGTATGCAATGACGAGCCAAATAATCAGATCTCATCCAATCTGCATATTTTTTATGACTATCATAATCAGATAAAGTTGATGACTCATCTGGAGGCACATCAATGATTGCATCATACACTTTTAGTTTACTCAGAAATATGTGTATGTTTTTGTACCAATCATCAAGATTGTTGAAGTCTAAATGAAAAGTACTTAGGTAGCCGTCATAAGGATTCACTGGTTCTTCCACATTTTGAGGTCCTTGATAAGGATTAAGAGAATTAACAATTATTGTTGGAAATAAATAAATAAAATATAATGAATTAAAACATATAATAAATATCATATTTTATTTGGAAAGTAAACATGATGCATGAACGCAACATATAAAAACACATAAAAATTATATATTAATCCACGATAAATTAATTTGAAAATTAATGGACTAGCCTTGGGGTAAGTCAGACTAACTCCAAATTAATTTTGAGACAAATCTCAATTTCATAAGTGAAAACTTAAAAACACATTTTTCTCTTTTGACTTATGAACTACCGCTAGTTGTTAGAGAATATATTTTATTGTTCAATGGAAAAGCGGAAAAACCAAAAATACAACTCTATGCAAAGAATACAATGGACAAGATGATAGATAAATATGTTTACAACTCAATAACCAACAATACAAGTAAATGTAGAAAAGAGAGAAAGAAGAGAATTATTAGAACAAAACTCTAAAACAAGAGATACCAATAAATATGTAAATAGAAATAGAAGAAGAGGATTACAAACTCAAAACAATAATAATACAAGAAGAACAACTAAATGAAAAGATCAATGAAAAACACAAACTCACACTAAACCAAAGTGTAGAGTAATGGGGATCACCAACTTGAACAAGGTTCAAAACCTTTGTCCAAAAGCTTATTTCCCCCTATTCTCTAAGCACTAAGGGATCTCTCAAGGAAATAGCTCTCTAGAATAATCAAGCCTCAAGGTGTATTTTTCATCCAAGTACTTTGTGGATGAAAAATGGTGTATCTTACAAGTGAGCATTAGGCTCCTATTTATAGAGTTTTGAGACACCCTTTGAATTTCAAATTCCACCAACCCCATGGCTGTTACCAATGATTAATTGGATGTTTTATGGAATTAAAATAGAGATTTGGGAGTTACTTGGCTGTTGGAAACGTTCAAAATTGGATAAAAACCGAATTTGTATGAAGCTGTCAGCCACTAGGGCCGCGACGCTTGTTTCAAGCGTCGCGGCCCTTGGTCATTTTCAGCAAACAATTTTTTTTTAGTTTTTTCCAAAACGTTCCAATTTATTCCCACTTGATTTTGTAACTTCCATACACAATATGGGAGTTAAAATCACATCTCTATCAGCCATTTCTCATATGGCTTTATGAAATCCAATCTCAAATGTGTAACATATAATATACACATTATTGGGTAATATTTGGGAGTTACAAATTTGTAACTGATTTTGTAACTCCAAAATATGTCACATTTAGGCACACACATGTGTCCGATTTTGTAACTCTCAATAATATGTTACAAGGTGTGACAAATCACATTTGTGTGAAAAATCACATTTTTCACATTATTTAATCTAATATTATATTATATGAAATAATATAACACTAGTTTGGTCAAGATGCACTAGTCGTGCTCGAAAGCCTAGAGACACATTTGGAGTGTAACTCATTATTTTCAATCAATGACTTAACTCCAGAGTGTGTCTTAGGGTCAATCAAACTTGAAATACATCACTAATTATATTCTCATAAGAGAAGTCAACCTTGAGATAAAATAAACATATTTGGAAGCCTTTCCTTAGGAAGGCTGCAAACGGAGGCGACACAAGGCTCTTCCTATGCCTCTCAGTGTTCAACCAATAATGGAGACCAAGAGACTTATTGTCATAACTCCCTCTCCCACTCACTATCTAGAAAAAGTGGGGTTTTCACAAAATCAATATTTTTTAATTTATTTGTAAAAATAAATTTAATTATTTTTACCAAATGATATTCTAATAATTACTAATCCAATTAAGCAAAACATAAAAAATTGTGCCCTTAATTTTAATTTTAATTTTTCTTTAATTAAGAGAATATCATTTTTATTTTAATAAAATATTTTTCATTAAAATAACAAATTAAACAACTTTAATTTTGATTTACCACCTTAACTAATTAAGACTAAATTTATTATTATATGAATTATCATATATAAACATATAATAAAATATAGGACGTTGCTAATAGCATGTTTCTACATGATTGTAATGCATGCTAATTGCATAGTGTGTATATGAATAACATGTTATAATGCATGACAAAATATTAAACACTTTAATCACATTCAAATATAAATAAAAGCAGGTTGGTAACTTTTTGGGTATTTCTAGAAAAATTACAACACTTGCAAAAAAATACATGAAAATGTAACCTAGACTATCTAAGGTCTGATGAAGAGCACCTTGATCTTGAACCTTGAAATGTAGTATTATTGAGCTAGTGTCACCCTTTTCTATATCCATTTTGAATTATACAAATTTTCAATTATTTTAAACACAATTAAACTTTGGGTTTTAACACCCATATAGTTTCTAAGGCCTAATTTGAATTTGGGTAAATTAAAAAATAAAATAAAATAATTTAATTTTAATAAATTAAAATTCAAAATAATTTTAATTTTTGATATTTCAACTAAAACACTTTTAATTATGGAAGAGAACAATTAAAACATTTTTAATTAAGGAAAATAATAAATATTATTTCAATTAAAGAAATTTCCAAATTAAAACCATTTTAATTCAATTTCATATTTTTAATTAAATGAATAATTAAAACAATTATGGCAACAACACATTAGGCTTTGTAAGATACAAACCCTAGGTGTGTACCAATGTGGTGCGGCAGCAAGGGTGTGGCGGGGTTCAGGCGTGCATGTGGTGCGGTAGGGCAGCAGGCGCGCAAGGGCACAACTGGGCAGGCAGGCGCGTAGGGGGTGCGGCTGGACAGGCAAGCGCGTAGGGGCGCGACTAGGCAGCATGCGCACATGAGTGCATCTAGGCAGAGTTGTGTGCGGCAGGGGCGTGCGTAGGTACAGGGGCACGACTTGGGACTCGAGCTCGGGGCTCGGGCCATCTCTTGGAATTTCATTCAGAATTTAAAAGAAAAAATTACAAAATTCATATGCACCAAAATTGGCTTACATATTTCATTTAGAAATTTTAAGAACAACTATGAACCCAAAAACACCATTATAAACAACCCTTAAGAATCTATCATCATGAATACAAACAACCATCCATTCAAACATATATCACTGATGGTTGTCGTATACCACAAAAAATTTAACAATGATTTTTCTTTCAATACTTCCAATTATTTCAGTATAATAGCAAGCACATGTCGAACCCATGAGGACTATCGTTCACTTTATTATTCAATAATTAACACTAAAACTTAAAAGGGGATTTTGATTTTTTAACTCAAAATTAAATAACATAAACTAGAAAGCAAATAAAGATTGATATTACAATATTAAGAAACAGTTAAAGGTTAATCTCCACCCTCAACAATCATTCATAATCACTAATAATAAATATTATTCCAATTTCTCAATTAAACTATTAACCCCGCAGATAATGCTGAAGCAGACAATTATCTCAGTCTCCCTATTATAAGTAATCAAGGCGAAGCGCTCAATAATTAACTCTTTTATCTAAGCAATAAATCTATGAAGCATACAATCTATTTAACTTAGATAAAGCATTAAGTCCTATGGAAACAAGTTAATCTAGGCAATAAATTAATGAAGCATATAATTCATTTAACCTATGTTCTGTTTTTCATCACAATCAACAATTCTTTTGACATAACTATCAATTGCAATTTATCACATACACTTAGAATCCTAAACTATTAGGCGAATAGTAATTCTAAGATGACAATTGAACAATGTAAAACCTTAATTAGTTGGCCACCTAACAAGAAATCACAAAATTCATAGCATTCAATTAGAATATAGAAACAATTTAATATTGAGAGAAATTAAAGAATAATATTCATTATCAACAATCAAGAATTCATGTCTTGGGTTTTGAATTAACCCTTAACCTAAAAAGAACCTACTCCATAATAGTAATCATAATCACAAACATAATTATAATTAAAATTAAAGAGATTAAGGGAAGAAAAGAAACTAGATTGATGAACAAAAGTAATGTAGTCTTGTAATCTTCTCTTCAGCCTTCTCTCCGTCTTTTTTCTCTCTTAAACCGTAATAAAGATCCCCCTAAAATTAACCCTAATAATCATTTATAGTCTCAATTAAATTATAATTAAAAAGTAATTAAAAATCTAAAAACGACGTCGCGAGCCGCGGCCTAGAACAAAATCTGTACATAACTTGGTCACTCAGGCAGCGGCCTAAAAAAACTGAGCAGTGGCCTGAACAAATTGAGGAGCGGCCTGTCTGAAAAAAAAAATTCTGAAACTTCAATTCCATTTAAAGTGCCGCGGCCTGAGTTTTATGAGCCGCGGCCTACCTCCAATTTCTTCAATTCTTTCATCTTAGATAGCTTGTACGTTGCCGCCACTTCAACATTTCAAGCCCGAAAGCTTTGAATACTCCTAAAACTTTATTTTAACTACACTTGCCATCAAAATGTCAGATTTATCATCATAAAATGCAATGTAGAAAATATGTTGTAGAATCACGAAACTAAGTTAAAACTATTAAAAATGTTATCATAACACCATCCAAGCATAGAAAAAATTAACAAATATTAATACAAAAATGACCTTATCAAATTTCCCCACACTTGAATATTGCTAGTCCCTTAAAAAAACACTAAAATAACAAAACTAAAAATAAAACAAACTAATCTAGACTCACTAAACAAAGGTCTTGTCAAAAGCTTGAATGTCTCTAAGAATCACACAAATAAGTAATGCCAAAACAATTCAGATTTTCATACTCTTTAGAATTTCAACTCCATATGTAATTTACCATTTGATTTTCAAAAATAATTTACTAAGCACTTAGTCACAACACCAACTCAAATGCATCAAATTTAATCCATACTTGTCAAATTATTTTCTTTTAAATCAGTCCCTATATACCAAAATGTTTTTCAATAAAAAACATCCACTCCATAGACATTAACCAATCATTCTCCACCAATATAAACACACAATGATCAAAAATCAAAAGGTCTTTACAGGCTTGTAATGTAAGGCTAAGGTTAAGGGTAGTTGAGAAAGATACATTTAAGCTCAAATCACACCATAGCATACATCAATTTCATTCTTTGAACTTGCCCCAAAGTTTCCCATTCAATTCAAGAAATCTCTATTTTTTTCTTACTCTTATTTCCATAATGATCTCATTATTTCCCCCACACTTATACTTTTGCAAAATTTTCATATAAGAATTTTTTTTTTTTTTTTTCATTGCAAATCATTTTTTTTCTTTTGTTTTTTTTTTCTTCATAATAGTCCAAGGAGAGAAATAGAGATCATACACAAATTACAACCAAACAAATAACCCATAAGTATTCCTTTTTTTGTTTTTTTAACAAACCATCCCACAAGATCAAATCATATATATAACCATGGTGCAATGGGACACAATAAAGAAATATATATTTTTTTCAATGAGGTATATGGTAAAAAAATTTGGTTCATAGAAGAAAAGTAACAGTCGTCATGGCTCAAACATGGGAAACTAGGGATTATCATATAATAGGTTGGCTTGAACGGCTCAAACGATCCAAACAACTGCCTTAATCATCTTCCTAATCATGTGTACTTATGATTTCTCCTCAAACAATTGATCAATGATTTCTAGAGTAGTTGGGACTTCAAATTTGTATTTTTTTCAACAAGTATAAATCTTTTCCAACACATTTAAGTGGTGAATTCAATCGTGCATAGAGCGAAAAAAAAACAACATAAACCAAAATAGCAATTCACATAGGAGTCAAGCACACAAATCATCCAAAATTCCTCATTGTCTAACATCACTTTAAGCACAATTCAAAGTTTCATCATCGACCAATGCTTTCAACAAGACCAACACAACTGAACTAAAATTAAAGACAGATACTAACAGACACTAAATAAAACGAAAATAATAGAAAGTTAACAAAGACATGACAAAAAGAAAATTTCCTTCCCCCACACTTAAACAGTACATTGTCCTCAATGGACTTAGGAAAATAGAAATTAAAGTGAAAAGAGAAGAAAGAAAAAACTCCCTCATAACAAGTTACTCCTCGAGAATATCCATATCTGCAGCGCCAGCAACATCATCATCATCATGGGCCTGATATGGTACCATGGGCATGGGAACCGGTGGTGGGTATGGCTGCAACCAAGTAAGAGTAGGTGGATATCTCGACATATCCACATTCAAACGAGCCTGATCCATCCTATAACAAATATCCTGATAGCTCACATATTCCACAAACCTCTAGTTGTGATCCAGGATATGCTGAGTATTGGCCCGAATATCAAGTCGGCCATAATAAACCTCTTGCTCCAAAGCTTGCAAACGTTGTTGAGTGGTTCTTCTACTATCGTTCAGAGGGGGAACAGGCGCCGGAATAGAAGATTGGCCTTGATCATTAACTTGAACAGTGGTTTTCCCCTTCAATCGATCAAGGGTATTGTGATCAATAATGCGCAATGGTTGCACTTTGTCTTCAGACTCATCCCAAGGAACACCCGCTTTCTTACATAAGGCAGTGATCAATGAAGGAACATAAAATCCATTCGTTACTTGGCTCATACTTCGGATGATGGAACCATGAATAATTTTCCCCACATTAATTGTTTTGTCAATGAGAATAGCATAAAGAAGAATTGCCTCATGAATATCAACGTGACCAAGTTGGGCTGTCGGCATTAATTTTGCCCCCATGAACCGCTGCCAAGCTTTTGTATTGCTATCCAGATAAGCGGCTTTGATGTAGCGAGGAGCCCCATTATTATATAAAGTCCATACAGCACCTGGCATTGCTATCTCATAAATAATAACTTGATGATTAAAATTATCTTTAATTGAACCATATTCATCACGTTGAAAGTGTGGTAGCTCGTAATAGCTATTAATATCAGATGCTTTGAATGACACTTTCACCTTGTAATTTTCATGAGCCACAGCGTTGGCATAAAATTCACGAACAATAGGACCAATGCCAGGTTCAGGATGAGCACACAATTTTTCCCAACCCCGAGAATCAATTTGATGCATGAGGAAAGGTTGATCATGATGCATGTGAAGATTAAATCTTCACTCAGGGACCCACACCTTGTCATGAGCAATGGCATTCATGTAACTCTCATAGGCCTCGATAGACACAAACCTTTGGGGATCATAGGGAATTGAGATCAATGCAGAAGCTTGATTCCTATTTTTCTTTGGAGCCATGGATGTCCAAAAAGTAGAAAAATGAAGAACAATGACCCCAAAAACACCATTGTTAGTCATTACAAGATTAAGAGAAAAACACCACAATGACCAACATTGGTCCATACCAAAGTTTAAATGCCCCCAATTCCGGGGTCAAAGTTACACAATGCATCAACTCAACTCCTACATAACAAAATCTAACTCACCCCAAGAACACTCATACACCAACCATATACTCTATTCATCACAAGCTTTTTATCAAACACATAGAGTGCAGAATAATACCATCTCTAAAAAATTATAGACCATGAAGTAAAACTTCCCAAAAATCATAATGTGCATGAATTAATAATCAAAGTAATGCAAGAGACATTGATTACCAAAATAAACAACCGCACAAATATTTCCAAAATACACCACATTTCAATTGTTCAATTGACAAAACAAATACTTTCCACAATTTGAAAAAAAAATTGATCAAAGAAAAACTTACTTGATGAGAGTAATGAATGTGAGTGCAAACCTCCTTGGATTATATATATGCAATGTATAGGAAATGCAGAAAACAAAATGGGATGTGTGAATTTCGGATTAGTATGGGAGAATAAAGATGGAAATGTGTTTATGGAGTAATGGAGGAAGAAAGAAAGAAATGGGTAGAATGAATTGGGGTGATGGTGATGGAAAAAGAATAAAGAAAACAAGGGAAAATGGAGGAATTAATGTGGGTTTTGTGATGAGAATTATGGGAAAAAGAAGAAAGAGGAATGTGGGTTTTCTTGGTGATTTTTAAAGGAATGATGAAATGGAGTTTATAAATTGAAAAGGTGCTGAAATACCATTCGTAGGCCGCGGCTTGAAAAATGCATGCCGCGGCCTACACACAAACCTGACATGATTTTCTGGAAAAGGGTCGCGGCCTAGGAAAGACGTGCCGCGGCCTGCGAAGCTTGTTTGTCTCACATTTCGTTCGTAGGCCGCAGCTTGAAAAATGCGTGCCGCGGACTGCGAAGTCTCCTGATGCATTTTTTTATTTTTTCTCGTAAAAGGGCTGCGACCTAGGAAAAATGTGTCGCGGCCTGAGTCCCCTTTTTTTCAAACTTTTTCATTTTTTTTCATGATTTTCATGGTTCTAATTACAGAAATTAAACTAAAATTACCTCAAAAAAAAACAAAAAATAAAAACATAATGTTCAATTTAAATAAAGAAAATAATAATGAAAATAAACTAAATTACAAAGTAGCTAAGTTTATCGTCGCTAGCTCGACTTAAGGCTTCATTCATCAACATATACCGGGTCAATGAGGTGAATCACAACAACTTGTTCTTTCTTCATTGATTCATAATATGGCTTTAATCTCTGACCATTCACCTTGAATGACTTTCCAGTACTTGGACTTATAACTTCGACCGCTCCATGAGGAAAAACCTTGGTGACAGTAAACGGACCTAACCAGTGAGACTTCAACTTCCCAGGAAAAAGTTTAAGGCGAGAGTGATACATGAGAACTTTCTGACCTTCCACAAAACTCTTTCGAAGAATATGTTTGTCATGAAAAGCTTTGGCTTTCTCCTTGTAGATTCTCGAGCTCTTATATGCTTCATTGCGTATTTCTTCTAGCTCATGCAATTGAAGCATTCGTTGTTGTCCTACAACAACCATGTCCATGTTACACTTCTGTACAGCCCACCAAGCCTTATGCTCTAGCTCTACCAGTAGATGGCAAGGCTTCCCATACACCAACCGATATGGTGACATACCGATAGGTGTTTTATATGCGTTACGATATGCCCATAAGGCATCATCAAGCCTTGTACTCCAATCTTTCCGGTTTGGATTTACAGTTTTCTCAAGAATCAATTTGATTTCACGATTAGAAACCTCCGCTTGCCTGTTGGCTTGTGGATGACAAGCAACTGTCACATTGTGAGTTACACTATAGCGTCGAAACAATGCTTCTATACTCTTGTTACAAAAATGAGTACCTCGATCACTAAGTATAGCCTTAGGTGTACCAAAACGCACAAAAATATTGGAGCGAATGAAATCCACTACTATTTTTGAATTATCTGTTCTAGTTGCAATTGTTTCCACCCATTTAGACACATAGTCCACTGCCAAAAGAATATATTCATAGCCGAAAGAGGATGGGAACGGTCCCATGAAATCCATACCCCAAACATCAAAAATCTCAAGAATTAAAATAGGAGTTTGAGGCATTTGATCCTTGGCCGTTATGTTACCAATTCGTTGACAACGATCACATGCCTTAAAATAAGCATAAGAATCTTTGAAAATTGTGGGCCAATAAAAACCGCTGTCGAATATCTTACGAGCTGTCCTCTTAGGTCCAAAGTGTCCACCACAAGCATAAGCATGGCAAAAAGCAAGGATGGAACGAAATTCAGATTCAGGTACACACCTTCGAATGATTTGATCTGTACAATGCTTCCAAAGATAAGGTTCAACCCATATTTAGTGGTGAGCATCATGCTTGATCTTGTTCCGTTGTGCTTGTGTGAGATCAGTTGGTAACTCCTTTGAAACAAGGTAGTTTACAATGTTGGCATACCAAGGAATAACTTCTTGCATGGCGAGGAGTTGCTCATCCAGAAATTTTTCTTTTATGGGCAAATTATCTTCATCCTGAATAAGACGACTCAAGTGGTCCGCCACCATATTCTCATAACCCTTTTTATCTTTTATCTCCAAATCAAACTCTTGAAGAAGTAGAATCCACTGAATCAACCGAGGCTTGGCTTCTTTCTTTGCCAATAGATACTGAAGAGCAGCATGGTCGGTATAAACAATCACTTTAGTTCCAATCAAGTATGACCGAAACTTTTCCAAGGCAAAAATGACCGCCAAGAGCTCTTTTTTAGTGGTGGAATAATTAAGTTGAGCATTAAGAGTGCGAGAAGCATAGTATATAACATGAGGAAGCCTATCAATTCGCTGCCCAAGAACAGCACCAACGGCATAGTCACTTGCATCACACATGACTTCAAAAGGTAGCTCCCAATTTGGTGGCTAAATTATAGGAGCTGTAGTCAAAAAATCTTTTAATAAGTTGAAAGCCACTAAACACTTTTCATTAAACTCGAACTTTACATCTTTTTGAAGAAGGTTGCATAGTGGTGTGGAAATTTAAGAGAAATCCTTAATAAATCTCTGATAGAACCCAACCCAAGGAATGATCTCACTTCTTTCACACTAGTCGAAGATGGTAGAGAACGAATTAAATCAATCTTTTCCTTATCGACCTCTATTCCCTTGACTGAAATCACATGACCCAAAACTATACCTTGGTTTACCATAAAATGGCATTTCCCAAATAAGCACAAGGTTAGTTTCAATACATCGCTGGAGTACCAAAGTGAGATTATGAAGGCAGCGATCAAATGAGTCACCATAAACACTAAAATCATCCATAAAAACCTCAATGATGTTTTCAATATATTCTGAAAAAATGCTCATCATACATCGCTGAAAAGTGGCAAGAGCATTACATAACCCAAACGACATATGTCGGAAAGCAAATGTACCAAAAGGGCATGTGAAGATTGTCTTCTCTTGATCTTCAGGAGCTATAACAATCTGATTATATCCTGAATAACCATCAAGAAAACAATAATAAGGATGACCCGCTAACCTCTCAAGCATCTGATCAATGAAAGGTAACGGAAAGTGATCTATACGGGTTGCCGCATTCAACTTTCGGTAGTCTATACAAACTCGCCACCCAGTTTGCATTCTTTTTGGTACCAGCTCGTTTTCATCGCTCTTTACCACTGTGATTCCAGACTTCTTTGGCACTACCTAAACTAGACTCACCCATTGATTGTCTGAAATTGGGCAAATAATACCCACACTAAGGAGCTTCAGTATCTCCTTTTTCACAACTTCCATCATAGGTGGATTTAATCTCCATTGCACCTCACGTGTTGGTTTAGACCCTTCTTCAAGTAAAATTCGGTGCATGCACATAGAAGGGCTAATTCCCTTAATATCATCAATAGACCAACCAATGGTTGTTTTATATTCTTGGAGTACTCTCATTAATTTTCTTCCTGGACTTGGTTAAGATTTCTTGCAATTATAACTGGAAGTGTCTCGTTCTTCCCCAAGTAAACATATTTGAGATGCTCTGGAAGTGGATTCAATTCAAGTGTAGGAGTTTGAACAATTGATGGCTGGAATTTCTCATTAGAAATTGGTAAATTAAGAAATGCAACCTTCTTAAAAGTCTTGTCAAAACCATTATTGAGTATGGTTATGACATCCATGATCTCATGAGAAAAATCTTCATCGGTCAACACAAGATGCTCTCTCAACGCAACCTCCAAACAATCTTCACTATGCAAATCTAAAACTCGTTGATAAAGGATATCCAACACATCAAGAGAGTAAACAGCATGTACATCACTTGGATACCTCATAGCCTCAAAATTATTAAATCGAATTGTCTCCCCATCAAATTCCATGGTCAATGTACCGTCATGCACATCAATCTTAGTTCTCGCAGTTTTCAAGAATGGTCTCCCCAACAAAATTGGAGTGGAGCATGGAATAGATTCATCTTCCATATCAAGAACATAAAAATCAGTCGGAAACACCAATTCATTCACTTGAACTAAAACATCTTCTATTACACCCTTGGGATAAGCATTCGATCTATCAGCAAGTTGAATAACCACTCATGTTTCTTCAAGTGGACCGAGATTCAATGAAGCATAAATGGAGAATGGCATGACATTGATAGAGGCTCCCAAATCCAACATACAATGCTCAATTCTTTCAATTTCCTTTCCTGGGCCATTGTTCTATAAGATCGAACTGAATCGTCAGAATCAGATTCGTTGTCAGACGGTAATGGTACTTTAACAGGATTGACTTGTGGAGCAAGACGTTGAAAGAGTGGATTATCGGTGATAGTCCTTGAAGAACGAGAAGCTGACGATGACTCAAGATATTGTTTAAGCCGAAATAACCTTTCTTGGGTATCGTCTTCACCAGACATATACACCTGAAAATTCCACACTTAAAACTAATTAGTCACAAATAAGTAAATTTGAATAATAAAGAGAATAACAATAGTCCCCGGCAACGGCGCCAAAAATTTGATGGTTGTCGTATACCACAAAAAATTTAACAATGATTTTTCTTTCAATACTTCCAATTATTTTAGTATAATAGCAAGCACAGGTCGAACCCACGAGGACTATCGTTCACTTTATTATTCAATAATTAACACTAAAACTTAATAGGGGATTTTGATTTTTTAACTCAAAATTAAATAACATAAACTAGAAAGTAAACAAAGATTGATATTACGATATTATGAAACAGTTAAAGGTTAATCTCCACCCTCAACAATCATTCATAATCACTAATAATAAATATTATTCCAATTTCTCAATTAAACTATTAACCTCGCAGATAAAGCTGAAGCAGACAATTATCTCAGTCTCCCTATTATAAGTAATCAAGGCGAAGCGCTCAATAATTAACTCTTTTATCTAAGCAATAAATCTATGAAGCATACAATCTATTTAACTTAGATAAAGCATTAAGTCCTATGAAAACAAGTTAATCTAGGAAATAAATTAATGAAGCATATAATTCATTTAACCTATGTTCTATTTTTTATCACAATCAACAATTCTTTTGACATAACTATCAATTGCAATTTATCACATACACTTAGAATCCTAAACTATTAGGCGAATAGTAATTCTAAGATGACAATTGAACAATGTAAAACCTTAATTAGTTGGCCACCTAACAAGAAATCACAAAATTCATAGCATTCAATTAGAAAAATAGAAACAATTTAATATTGAGAGAAATTAAAGAATAATATTCATTATCAACAATCAAGAATTCATGTCTTGGGTTTTGAATTAACCCTTAACCTAAAAAGAACCTACTCCATAATATTAATCATAATCACAAACATAATTATAATTAAAATGAAAGAGATTAAGGGAAGAAAAGAAACTAGATTGATGAACAAAAGTAATGTAGTCTTGTAATCTTCTCTTCAGTTTTCTCTCCGTCTTTTTTCTCTCCTAAACCGTAATAAAGATCCCCTAAAATTAACCCTAATAATTCTTTATAATCTCAATTAAATTATAATTAAAAAGTAATTAAAAATCTGAAAACGATGTCGCGAGCCGCGGCATGGAAAATGCGAGCCACAACCTAGAACAAAATCTATGCATAACTTGGTCACTTAGGCAGCGGCCTGAAAAACTGAGCAGCGACCTGAAAAAATTGAGCAGCGGCCTGAGTTTTATGAGCCGCAGCCTACCTCCAATTTCTTCAATTCTTCATCTTAGATAGCTTGTACGTTGCCGCCACTTCAACATTTCAATCCCGAAAGCTTTGGATACTCCTAAAACTTTATTTTAACTACCTTTGCCATCAAAATGTCAGATTTATCATCATAAAATGAAATGTAGAAAATATGTTGTAGAATCACGAAACTAAGTTAAAACTATTAAAAATACTATCATAACACCATCCAAGCATAGAAAAACTTAACAAATATAAAATGACCTTATCAATCACATATATTATAAAAATGCACATAGTCCCACACAACAATTAATAATATGCAGAGATTAATGACCTACTCTGGTACCAATTTTCGAAAAAACAATCAGAGTGCGCAGCGAAAAGGGCATGGTGGACCTAGTGTATATACACAAAAAAATTTCCATCTCTCATATAAATAGTTTATATGTCAAGAAAACATCCAGACAGAAAAATTAATATGCAATATTATTAATCATGTAACATATATATAAATATTCAAGAACAAAAGTATTTACCTCTTGAAGCCTATCAAGTGTCCTTGAGTCTTTTCGTATATATATATATATATATATCAATCTTCCTATCCAACACTTTGAGTACTCAAACCATGATCTTACGAAGTGTTCTCTACACCTCAAGATATGTGTGGGCACATAGAGAACATGAGTTTGTAGTTTAGAAATCACAAGTATATCTCAACACATGAAAACTTGGATTATGGCTTAAGAAGGGTTAGAATAAAAGAATAAGATGAAGATAATCTTTGTCTGACAAATTCTGAAACTTTTATGAATTCTCACTGATTTGTATATTTGCTTCTTGTTATTCTATAACATATATATAGAGATTATGTATTATCTTATTATTCCTAATAATAATAGTAATATAATAATAATAATATCATAATGATGATAGTAATTGATTTAGATAAAAATCTAACTTATTACCAAATTTGAAAATATATATTTTCAAATTATTAATTATTAAATAAATAAAAAAAATACAAATACATTATCTGTTTACTGCTACACGCATGGCACAGTCCCTGGACCGTGTCATGCGTGAATAGTAGTATTCATTTTTCACGGATATTGCATTTTTTTTATTTATTTAACTAAAATCAATATTTTCACAAAATATGGTATTTTCTTTTTAAGGAAAAAGATCACAAACATATTTAAAATTTAAAATTTAAATTCAAAATTCAAATTGATGATCATCCTTATCATCATCTTTTATAATTCAATTAATCAAAAACTATTTTTGACTTACCAATTTTATTTTCTCCCACTCAAATAAAATAATTAATTTCAAAATTTTATTTATTTATTTATATATATATATACATTTTCGAAATTATATATTTAAGTTTATAAATATATTTTCAAAATTTTAATAATTAATTTCAAATTAATTATTCAATCTAATTTATCATATAATTATATACTTGACCCGAAGAATAAAATTATTCTCAAATTTCCAAATTACAGTTTTACCATTGTATCAACTCTTACATTGATATGGTGTTGATAGAGCCACCCTGAGGACCTATGCACCTATAATATCCAGCTCCAATAAATATTAGATTATTAATCAAAACTCTTTGATTAAATAATCATATTTATTAATGTCGTGATTATTCCACTATAAATATGATATTGAACTCTTGAAATTTATAGACATATATTTACAAATTACTTTATTAAAGAATAAAGTGTCCATTGATATAATCATTACATACAACGTTAATCCTCTATTAATGGTTCATAGTTAAAAGGAAATAAAATTACTGTTTTACCCTTTTAACTATATCTTGTTCCTAGAGTACCATTGGCTTTACTAGTGAAGGTTGTGTCACAACAAGTTTGCGACGTGAGTGCTCATAACCTTTTCAGTTTCAAAAGTCAACCCAGTATGGAACCATTATTCAATATATAAGAAGGTATAGATTCCATGTCTGTTAAACTATGTTCCCAGCCATATATATCATTGAGTCCCCCAAATAATTGTTCTTAGCCTGATCAGTCTGACAAACCTTAACGCATGAATCAAATGATCAGATGACATATATAGGAGTTCATAGTAACCTCAGGATTAAGATCATCGTGTATATGATCATCGTTTGATGTGTTTGATTAATGCTATGAAACAATGTTTAAACAAGTATTAACAAATTACATCTGATCCAGTTCTATATATCACTATATATAAAGTACCATCACTAAAGTGTCCTACTACACTAGTGACCCGGATTTAGGTCACTTGTATTCATAATACTAGCGAATCGTACTAGCAGTAATTATTCTAAAGATTCCATAAATTTATTTTACTGCGAACTGTTTTAAGTTTATTATCTTAATCTCGATCCTCTCATACCAATATGAGATTAAGACCACATAGATAAACTTTGGAATTTTTTATATTTACTTAATATTATCAACATAATATCGCACATAGTCTATATATATAATAATTCAATTAAATTATTTATTTCATTTAAAATATTTGTCAACTAAAATTTCTTTAAGGACACTATTCCCAACATCTCGATAGTTAAGGTTAATTTTATTTTGAATTTTATCCGTTTTATCTCGAAATGTCTCGATGCTATCTCGAAGGTCATGGTTAAATTTATTTTGAAATTGGTCTATTTTATCTTTATATGTCATGATGGCCCATGATGGCATCTCGATGATCAAGGTTAATTTTATTTTGAACTTTATATGTTTCATCTAGACATGTCTCGATGGTTGTCGATGCCATCTTGGTGCATTTTCCAATCTATAAATGTACCTTTTTTTCTAAACTAATTTTTTTCCTAGTTTGCTTTTTTGTTTTTATAGGTGCCTAAGTTGATAATTCCATATGAGGATCATTTAGTAGGGGTGAAATTTTTGCCCGAAAACCCGCAATACCCATCGACCCGCACTCGCAAAATTCATTTTTCAGAAAACCCGCATTTTCAAATCGGATTACACCCGAATCTGAGGATAGTCCTGTCGAGTTCGGATTTGCAAAACACATATTATCAGATTCAGGTGTAATCCGAATATTAAAAAAAAAAGTACTCAGGTCACTCACTCTTGTTTCAAAATCTGAAGCCCTAAAAAAACACCCACACATTCTCTCTCTTGAATCTCCTACTATCTTTCTCTCTCTCACTCACTCGGCTGCACCGGCTTTACCTCTCACCCACTCCCCTGATCTGCTCTTCACTTGTCAGCCCAACCCCGCCATCTTCGCTGACTTCTCCCTCTCACCAGTCGCCAGCTCTCGTCTAGCTCAAATTTGCCATTCGCAACCCTACCGTCTTTTATCTGTCGCTGTTGTGAGTGGCTGAGTGCTTCAAGTGAGGTGGCGGTTGAGAGTAGTCCAAGCCTTTAGGGGCTTCTCCTCGTCCCCTTCTCAGGCGTCGCCGGGTCATGTAACTCATTTCTTAGGCTAGTTTAATATATAGAAGAGTTGTTTAATGTATATTTTGGCATTAAGCCACTGGTTTCAAGTAAGTTTGCAATATATGAGTGTTAATTTATAATAATATATATTATATAATGTGAAATGTGAATGAATTAATAAATGGTTATGTTATATGTTCTTATTCAATAATGCTTTTGGTAATGTTATTTAATTATTTATACATGTTGATTGATTTGAATATACTTATATGATTATATCTATGTGTTGTATATTTATATGTTTATCATTTATGTTTACATTGTTTAGAGTTTAAACATAAGCATATATATATATATTTAGATATGTATTTTCAATGTTTTCATATAATGTTTAATTATATATATTTTTTAGAGTTTGATAATGACATAGCATTTTGATTTTTCAGCTGTATTTGGATGTGGTGAATAAACGTGAAGAGTTTGGTTCTACTCAAAAGCTTGAGGTAAAATTATTATCTTTGTAGTTTGTTATAGTTAATTAAATAGGCTTGTGTTAAATGTGTGCTGCTCAGTTGTAGTTGATTATAGGCTTGTGTGAATGTGTGTTGCTCAGTTGTAGTGGATTACAGACTTGTGTGAATGTGTGCTACTCAGTTGTAGTGGATTATAGGCATGTATGATGCTCGATTGTAGTGGATTATAGGATTGTGTGTTAATCTGTTGATTAGATTTATTTGTATATTTTTTGTTAAATCCTTTGTATAATTAGCTGTTGGATAATATTGATGAAGCAGATGAAACTCATCCAATAGAGAATCAAGATCAACCTCCCACTAAAACTCTTACAGATAAGTATGAAACTAGGAGTAAAAAGAGGGGTAAACCTCCTACTAGTACTAAGGCTCGTATCCCTCCTAAAAATGCAAAAGGGTCTTCTATTTGTGAACATTTCACTAAGGAAGACCCTTCTACCCCATCAACAACCAATGATTTAGAAGAGCCTCCTTCCCCAAAATGTATGTGTAACTATTGTGGATCTAATTTTTTATGTGACACGAGAAAACATGGGACTAGTCATCTATGGAATCATTTTAAGAACATTTGTGTAATGACCCAACTATTCTAGACTTTGGACCATTAAAAACTACTATGCTAATCATAAGAAAACGTACATATGAAAACATCATAACTTTATTTAAAACTGTAAAGCAAATGTTGAATACATAAAAATGCGTTTAGGATATTGGATCCCATTGTTTTAAAAAAAAAAAAAAAACATAACATGATCTAAATAAATCAATTACAAAACTAAGTGCGGAAAAATACATAGAAATATGATTTAAAGACTTAAAGACTTCATCCTCTAATCGAACGCTCAGTCCATTAATTCCATCCTGCCTCAATACACATCCCCAAGCTACCAAGAACCTTTCCCGCCACCATAGCTAATTTCCTGCACATATAAACATAAAGGAATGAGCCTAATGCCCAGCAAGGAAAATCTAACAGCATAAATCATATACATAAAATTCATATCATATGCTAAAAACATGTCATAAACATATACCATAAGCATATCATAAACATATGTCATATTTACTACAATGGCCATCATATTACTTGGGGCTCGTTTAACTAAGCAAGTCATATGCCCATAACTTTGTGGGGCTTGCTAGCTAAGCAAGTCATGTGCCCAATATAACTTCTTGGGGCTTCCTTATCTAAACAAGTCATATGCCCAATCATCCATTCTTGAGGCTTGTTATCTTAACAAGTCATATGCCCAATCATAAATTATCGGGGCTTGCTTATCTAAGGAAGTCATGTGCCCAAGCGACTGAAAACATATTCTATATACATGTCATAAAATACACATATCATAAGATAACATATAACATATAACATATAAAATCCTATCCTATTTTCCTTACCAATATACCGGGATATGAGAACAGAATCGGGACTTTGGAACACTCCTAAAAACCATAATAGAAAGGTGAGTCTACCTAAAGAAAAGGGATGAAATGAACGAACTATACCATCGAAAAGATACTTACCAAGAACAATCTTACATTCAAGATATTAGATTGCCTAACCAAAATAGAGAATATGAGTTAGGATTTTGAGTAGAAAAACTATAAGAATAACACAGAAAGGAACTAGAAGAAGGAATACCTCGAATGCTTCTATAACCGAACTACACCTCGAACTGAAATATACTATGAACCTTACTTCCCGAGTGTTTATTAAGCTTACAAGGATAAAGCTTATAATCCCAACCCAAGCTTACAACTCTAAAATAACCTAGCAGCTTGCAGGCTCTGAACTTAGCTTGATGAATGAATAAATGGCTGGGTACTAGGTCCTATTTATAGAATTCAAGAATGAAAAGATCTTCATTTAACTTGAATAAAATAATGGCTTTTTTAATTGAAAAATATTGAATAATCGTTCAGCAGAGGCTGAAGACTCGGTCAAAAAGATGCTGGACTTATCAAGAGGTTAAAGAATAAATTAAGCTCGGTTTCAAAAGCATTCAAAAATCATGCACATGAGCCAATATATCGTCCCTAGAAGGTGATATATCCCTGGGCTAATATGCCCGAGGCTCGTCAAGGTGACCATGTGAAGTTACGTGTTTTTCGTATCCCCGTATGGCGATATATCGCCCCCTAGTGCTGCGATATATCGGCATACGCTGAAATATTATACACGTAATTGCACTTTTTCAGCCTAATTTGAATTGAGTAAACAGCCTTGACTAAGTCCTCTAACGATTTCAAAGCTGCTGGTAGACCCTAGGATATTCAAATATTACTCTTATTAAATTTATTCCTCAAAATACTTAATTATTCATTAAACATACACATGACAAGTGTCATTTCCTTATTGGGTTTATCTAAACCTTATATTATAATAAATATCACATTCATAATCAGTCATATTAATTAAACCTTAGGTTATAATTAATATTCTTAAACTATAGGTTAAACTTATAAAATCTACAAGTGTTACTACAAGTGTCCAACTAAATCCCGGTCTGAACCAAAATCCACAGTCATAAAAATACTACAACTATTACTATTGCTACTACTATCTAACTAGCTAAGTAAAGTTCTTGGACTCTACAGTTTGTGAGTTTAATCCATGGATGATAGATGACCAAAAACAAAAGATTTTAAGTTTGGACCCGGTTAAGGGAGGAAAACAAGGAGAAACAAGCTTAGTAGCGGTGGCTTATAATAAAGAAGCTTGTAGGATAGCCCTTACTTAATATATTGTGTTGGATGAGCTGCCATTTAGACACATTGAGGGTGAAGACTTCAAAAAATTTGCGAAAACTCTTCAACCTAGGTTTGTGATCCCTTCTCGAATTACCGCTGCTAAGGATGTTTTAAATTTATATGAGGAAGAGAAGGTGACATTGAAAAAGGTTTTGAGCCATGAAAGACTATCTATTACTACTGACACATGGACTTCCATCCAAAATTTGAATTATATGGTCATCACTGCCCATTGGATTGATAATGATTGGACATATCAAAAAAGAATTATCACTTTTTGCTAAGTGGTAGATCATAAAGGGGAAGCTATTGGCAAAGAGATCGAGTGGTGTTTGAATGATTGGGATAGATCTAAGTTGTTTACCATTATGATAGATAATGCTTCCTCTAATGATGTTTCCATTAGATACTTGAAGAGGAAGTTCAAAGAGAAAGAGAATGGACTTATTTTGGATGGAAAGTTATTACATATAAGGTGTTGTGCTCATATAGTGAACTTAATTGTCAATGAAGGGCTGAAGGAAAAACATGAGTCCATTGCTGCAATTAGAAATGCGGTGAGACATGTTAAGTCTTCCCCTTATAGGATTATAACGTTTAAGGAATGTGTGAAAGAGGAAAGGATCGAATGCAAGGGACTTCTCTGTTTAGATGTCCAAACAAGGTGGAACTCCACATTCCTCATGCTTAATTGTGCACTCAAATTTCGAAAGGCATTTGAAAGAATGGAAGGGGATGGAAATTATTCGAAATATTTTAATGAGGTTAACAAAGATGGGAAGCAAAAGGAGGGACTGCCATTTGAAAAACATTGGGAGGATGCTTCAGTGTTCGTGAGATTTTTTGGAGACTTTTTATGATGTAACATTGAAGTTTAGTGGGTTTACTTATGTAACTGCTAATAAGTATTTTATTGAGATATGCAATATGCAATAAGAGTTGTATGACTTAGCACTTGATGAGGAGGAGCGTGACTTTTTGGGTGGCATGGCAAAGAACATGAAGTTGAAGTATGACAAGTATTGGGGAAGGCTTTATGTCTGTAATGAGGCACTTCTGATTGCCTTGGTTCTTGACCCAAGATACAAGCTTGAGTATCTCCATCATTGCTTCAGTGCTATTTATGATGATGTAACATGCACTAGGATGCTTAAAGGGGTGGAACAAAAAATACGGGAAATGTTTGATCAATATAATGAGTCAATTGATGATGCAAGTGTTGATCCATTAATGTCTCAGTCTCAGGCTATTGTTACTGGTTCTTCTTCATTTGTCGTCTGTGGTCGACGTACTACCAAAAGTAAGAGGTCACGTAATTTGGATGATGAGTATGTGGAAAGAAAAATGGAGAACGAGGGTGGTATGATAAACAATGAGGTCGATAAGTATTTGGATGAGGCAGTTGAGCTACCAAGTCAGAATTTCAATGTTTTGGGATGGTGGGCAAGTAGTAGGTGCAAATACAAGATCTTGTCACTCATGGCTCGTGATGTCTTAGCTATACCGGTTACCATTGTTGCTTCTAAGGCGACATTTTCGCTTGGCGGTCGAATTTTAGATCATTTTAGGAGCTCACTAAGCCCAAGGATGGTCGAAGCATTAATATAACTCAAAAATTGGTGGAGCCATTCACATCAACCTATCATTGTTCAAGACTATATGGATGAAGAAGAAATATTTCAAACCTCAGAGGATCTTGACTCTGCTAATTTTATTGAATTTTTTATAGTTCTATTCTAAGTTTTTAACTTATAATATTTATTCTAATTCAAGTGTGTAATTGTTATATATTCTATTTATCTTTATATTAATTAATAATATGTTTAGAGATGATGATCGATAATACTGGCACTAGTAGAATTCTCTCTATTCGTGCTCCATCTTCAACCCCATCATCTGCACAACAATTTGGGAATTGAAAAGTAAGAACTTTTTTATTCTACTTGGTGTTATTTATTTATTTTATTTTATTTTTAATTTTTTTGTTGAAAAGATTTGAATTTTGGATTTGGTGGAGCAAATTTTGGAACGAGAAGAAAGGAAGGACATTAGGGAAGAAAGAGACTTTATGAAGATTTTATAATTTGTAGTAAGGACTATTTAGACTTGGACATTATGTTTGTATTTTGGACTTTATGGTTTTTTATGTTTGTATTTTGAACTTGGGAATGTTGGATGGGCATTAGGATTAGGGAAGACATTTTATGAAGTTTCCAATTTCTATAATTAGTTTTAAAATTATGTTTTATAATTTTTGTATGAAATTAAATCGTTTTTTAACCAAAAAATTTTATACAATTTGACTCTTGAATTAAATGTCAATTATTTTTTTATTGTAAAAATACATTAGAAAAAAAAAGGGTAAAAAAAAATTGGCATCAAAGTGCCCACCAAGCCCAAACCCGAAATATAGGCCCATCACACCCGAACCCGTATGCACCCGACTTGACCACACCCGAAACCCGAAATGGCTAAAATCTGAAGACTAATCGGGTAGGTTCGGTACAGATTTTACACATCTGAAATTCGTAAAACCCGAAAACCCGCCAGATGTTCAACCCTATCATTTAGTAGACCGTATATTCTAAGGGGGTAGTGTTGTAAGTAGTTGAACTATTCTTGAAAATCCAGTTTCTACCTTTCTGATCCCAAGCAACATCATATGAAACAAATATGTGAACTCTCGAACCTGTGATGAAAAGAATTCAATTTTATTTTGATTAAGTATCAATATATATCAAGAACCATTGAGATGCATCAAAACTAAAACCTTTTTTGAAAAGACCATTGAGATACATTGAGGCCATCGAGATAACACAAATTAAATTATCTATCGAGGCATATTGAGATGCTTTTTTTCTCCTCCAAGTAACAAGGGTTTCCCATACCTTAGTACAATATCCATACATGGTTCTTCTGCCTTCAATTGAGCCTGCCCAATCTCCATCTATAAAAACTTTCACTCCTAAATCCTCATTCTTTTTAAACAATAATATGTTTCCTGGTGCCTTCTTGAGATACCTCTATATCCTATATATTGATTCCAAGTGTTCTTCCAATGGATAATGCATGTATTGTCTAACCAAACTAACAACAAAATCAATGTCTCGTCTTATGTATGACAAGTAGATCAATTTTCCCACTAAATATGTTCCTTTGTCTACCTATTTCTCTTTAACCACTTGTTTATAATTTGCTTTTGATTCAATATGAGTTACTGTAGGTTTACATCCAACCATACCAATCTCTTTGAGAGAATGGCATACTTGCGTTGAGAAACTGAAATTCCTTGCTTGGTCTTTACAATCTCCATGCCTAAAAATATCTTAGTTGACCTCGATCTTTGACTTCAAATTCCTGAGCTAGCAAACTTTTAAGTTTCTTTAACTCATCAATGTCATCACCAGTCAAAATCATATCATCAACATAGACAATAAGAATAACATTCTTACCATCTTTTGAGTGTTTGAAGAATAAGGTATGATCCAACTAACATTGTTTAAATCCATACCTCTTGATCACATGATTAAAACTCTTAAACTATGCAAAGGAATATTGCTTCAAGCCATAGAAAGACTCTAAAATTAGTGGCATAAAGTTCATTTTCTATACTTTTCTTCAAAACTAGGAGGAATCTGTTGGGGATTACAGACTACAACCTTGGTTATGTATATTGCAACTCAAAGCAATAAACAATGTTAATCTAAACTCTAATGGAAGAAGATTACCAAGTACATAACACAAAATAAACAAGTGTAGAATTAACCTTTGTTGATGAAGAACCTTGATACATAAAATCATTCGTCTATGTTTTTATGTGGACCACAAAATGTAACCAAGACTTGACAAAAATAAAGATTTGTTGACCCAAAATCTCTATTCCTAGCATTCTCCTTGAGGTTGCTTGAATCTACAAAAATAGAATAAGATTGGGATTCGCAAGCCTTGAATCTTCATACAAGTCAAGCTTTCTTGATGAAGATCTTGGAGAAAATGTTGGTATTAAAGAGAAAAATATCAAAATACGAGGCAAAAGGTAGGGGAGGGGATTTAAAAAAATATATTAATACAAGCTAGGATCATCCATATATATACATTAAATAATACCAAGGATATAAGAATTACCTCTCGTAGCCTATCAAGTGTCCTTGAGTTTTTTTAATAAAAATCAACTATCTTCTGATCCTTATGAAAGCTCACACCTTAGCCTTCCAAGTCGTTCATCTAACATATAAGGACGTGTGTGTGCACGTAGGATTCACGGGTTGGTTTTAGGCTCTCTAGATGTTCTCAACATATGAGATCTAGAGAGGTTTGAGAAGAAAGATGGCTATGGAAACTTCTAGAGTTTCAGATATAGAAAATTCCATCGTTTCTTTTCCTTGAAGGAGTCTGATAACCTGGAACCAACTGACTTAGAAAAGAATCGCTTCTTTTCAGGTTTATAAAGATAATTAAAATTATTTTAATATTCTTTATTTAAATAAATTAAAATTGATTAGTTATAACCAATTAATTATTTAATTTAAATCATATTTAAAAAAGAAATAATGAAATAAAAAAATTAATTTTAAATTCAAAATTCAAATCCCAGGGATATGGTACAGTGTGTGGCGCTACTCACTGTCTGACACAGTGAGTGGCGTGTGCCACGTTATGCTATCCCTGATTTTTTCATTTGTTTGTTTAATTAATTTTAAGACAACATATTTATTCCCAAAAATAAATATTAGTTAAATCAAAATTAACCTTATCTTAAAAACTATCAATTTTAAATAATTATCTTATAATAAGATAATAATTAAACTCTCACAAATATTAATCCAAACATGATTAATAGTTATTTGAACTAATATAAAAATTTTCAAATAAAAACTGATTAGTTAATTAATTAATTAATTCACAATTAATCAATTGCCTATAACTATCGCATACTTATTTTCTTGCCTTGGAAAATTAAATCCTTTGCAATTTAGTCATTTTCTCTATTAATGTTCCTTGTGAGATCCTTACCCTTAACAATGTAGGACAGAGGCAACCCAGGGACCATGGGCCTATAATACGAAGCTTTAATAAACTAGATTATTAATTAAACTCTTTAATTCAATAATCTTATTTATTAATTCCATGATTACTCCACTATAAATATGGAATTGCACTCTATTTATAGAATTATATTTACAGAGTTTTCTCTTGTAGTCCATTGATATAATCAATAAATGTAGTTTTGTCTTCCATTTATTGGTTCGCTAATTGGATCTGGTCAAAATTATCATTTTATCATTCTAATTACCTTGTGTTCCTTAAGTATCATTAATTCACTAGTGAATAATTAATCTATAATCATATTATAGACTTGAAATCAACAACTATTCAATTCCTGAATTAACTCTTAATGGAACCAATATTCGATCCGTTAGAAAAGCATGGATTCTATTATTGTAAAATCATGATCCCAACCATTCATGATATTGAATTTCCAAAAAAAAATTCACTAGCCTCATTATGTCAAGAGACTTTAACGAATGAATCAAAAGATCCAATATACACAAACAAGAGTTCATGATTACTCAGGATTTAGACTGATCTACAATTGATCATCTATTATGATATGAATTACATCTTTATGGCGAACAGTAAGTTTAGAAAGATAATTAATTTACATCGGTCCTATCATATATAATCACTATTATATACAACACATTTACCAAGATGTCTATCCACATCAGTAATCTGAATCTAGATTACTTACATCTCATATGCTTAGTAAATCGTGCTAGCAACCATTCATTAAATATTTCGTACTTTAATATGTAGCTGACTATTTTATTCATTATATATGTGATCATAATTCTCTCGTACTAATACAAGATCATATTCTCATAAATGAATATGGAATTTTTTGATATTTATACAAATTATTCTAACAATAATTATATCATTCAAATATAATAAAAATGTACTTTTATTCAAATCAATAAAATGTCTTTCCGCATGCTTTTAGGGCATAAACCCTAATAAAAAACTAGTAATCTTGAAAGCTAGAGAGAGAGGTAGAGAGCTGAGTGATCAAGTCACCAATTAACTCAAATGAACCCTTTTAAATAGTATAGGAACCCTCATTAGACTCAAGCAATGAGATTAGAGCATTATAATTTGAATTTTAGAGCCAAAACACGTCACTGTACGGGCCCGTACGGACGGCCCAGGAGACACGTCGCCTGGGATGTCACTTTAGAAACGAGCGACGCGTCGCCTCATAGAGGCAACACAACGCCAATTCCTCTAACTTTGCGTTCCAAAACTTGTCTCAAAACATCCACAAATGCTCCCAAAATTTTTGGGTACTCTTATTGTAGTGCACCAAATTTTTTTTATTATTTATTTAATTTTGTGCTTTGTTTTATTTAATTGTTAAGTGTTATGATTTTTTTTATTTGTTTGAATTGTATGGAAGAATTTTGTGAATTTAACTGTTAATTTGTATTGTTTATTTATTAATTTAATTTGTGAATAATTGGGCTTTGGTTGAATGCACAAGGTGCATGGTAGTAGTGATGCACCCTAGTAATTAAGTGTGTGCATGTGCATGGTTGCATGGTACACTTGCATAGAATTTTCTACACACTCTTATTTTCTTTTAATAGAATTATTTTAATTGATTAAAATGAACAAAAATATATATAAAAGAAAAAAAAGGTTAAGGGGCGTGTGAAGCATAGTGGGAAAGAGAGTGCTTCTTTTCCTATTTTATTTGGCAATTAAATTGAAGACAATAGCTAAAATGGGATAGGAGGGTTGTCATCTTTATTTTTCTACCAATTAAGAGAAAATCAAATAAAATTAAAATAAAAGAAAATAAGCAAAAAGGGGAAACTTACCCATTTTTGCCTTAGGCTATTATTTTCCTAGGTTAGATTAAAAGGGAAGAAAGAAAAGAGAGAGGCCATTCTTGCTTGTGGTGCCGTCGGCTAGGAGGAGAAGGAGAGAGAGAGAGAGAGAGAGAGAGAGTGTGCGTGAGAGCTAGAGAGAGAAAGAGAGAAAGGAAGAAAGAAAGAAGAGAAATAAGAGAGGAGGGAATTCGAAACTTTGGTAGGTATGGTCTTGATCTTTGTTTTGATTATGATTATTCCATTAAACATGTTGCTCCCCCTCATTGCTAAGTTTTATTCTCCTTTCGCTCGTGGTTCAAAATTGATGATAGGGTATTAAAGGTGATTGTACTCTAGGGTTCTTGTCACTATTGTGTTCTTGATTCTACAATCAAGAGAGGTAATGGATCCACTTTTTACTTTTGTGTTTGATTTGGTGTTAATGAAGGGTATATGGTTTTGAGTATTGTTTGATCTTAGGATCATGAGCATGATAATATTTTATGTTATGACACCTAGGGTTTTCCCCTATAATATGATGCTATGATTTGTTTGATTTTAAGGTTTTATGTAAAAAGCATGCAAGAGTTTTGGTTTTGATCTAGTAAGTATGATGATCTTGGTATTTTATGTTTATGTACATGTAGTATTCGGCCAAGGCCTATGTAAAGATTTCATGTTGGTTTTGTTTATGTTTCTCTTGGTGTTATATGAACTTGTTCATTATTTTGAGATAGAAACATGTTATGGTTCATGTAAATGTAAATGAAAATTTTGGTTTTATATTTTATGTTTAAGTCATGTGAATTTTGGCCTAGGGTTCTTGTGCCATGTATATGTATGATTGATCTTGAAATATGCCTATGATTTGAATGTATATGTGGTGTTAGGAATTCTTCTTAGATTGATAATATGATAATATGTGAATGCTAGGGTTTTTGTTTAAATTTTGTGTTGATTAAACATGTATGATTAATGTATGAGTTTTGTGAAGCATGATGAAAATGATTAATTTCATGACTTTATATGCTTGCTGATTTTTGTGTATAAATTGTATGAAATGTGATGAAAATAATGATTTGTTTGCATAAATGTTTTTGCAAGTGCTATGAAGGTTTTATGAAATTAAAAAGGGTATTTTAATTTACATTAAAATGATATTTTACTCAAATAAATACCTACAATTTTTTTTATATATATTTCATGAAGAAAATATGAGTTTTAATACCAAGATGGTGATTTTTTAGGGTTTTAATTGTTGCTGGAAGTTTTGGTAAAAATTAGAAAATGTCTTTTAAATGAAGAGAAATTATGTGTTTGTTGAAATAATATAATACCCTAAATTATATATATATATATAAATATATATATTAAAAATGGTATTTTAAACTTAACCTTGAATGTACACATTTTAATGGGTAAGCTTTTTCTTTCTTTTAATTAACAAAAATGTTGAGATTTAATTCACTTGTGATTTTTAAACAAATTAAATGGTGGCTAAAAGTTTAGTTTAATAAATTAAAAATAATTATTTGATTATCACATATGAATTTATACTATAGAAAATTAAGTCTTAAATAATACAAGCAAAATATATTTTTCTCACACCTAAAATTTATATTTTTCTCACATCAATCTTGTAATTTTATTAATTTAAATAAAGTGCAATTTTCTAAGAGAAACATGATATTTATAAGTACTTTAGATAATTTCAAATTTTTGGTTATTTTCTATGCAAATTTAAAAGTGAGAAATGAAATTATTATATTTTTTGAAAATGGCTAAATAAATTATTTTTGTAAAATAAAAATAATGTCTTAAGAGGTTTAATCAACTTAGGGATTTAAATGAAATAAATAATGGTGAGAAATTATGACTTATAAATCTTTATTTTGAAAATTATAGAAATAAGCGCGTAGAAATTATCGTTTTTAACACCACTTTTTAAAAACATTCCCACATATGCATGTCGCATGCAAATGCACTTTTACGTTCGAAAATATGTCTAATATTCAAACGTATAATTTTTACTTGAAAACCATGCATGTATAATAGGTAGAAGTTGCATTATTCTTCTGTGATTTTATATGAATATGTTTCATGCTTGGAAATTATGTGTAATTGTACCATGTGTGCATGACCCATGCACACATATATGTGAGTTGGGCACAAAAAATATTATGTGATGCTAAGAATGCTATTTGATTATGGTTATAGGCTCGTTGTGAAGTTTGTCAATTTTTGCTCTGCTCGGACCTGAGGTAAGGAAGTTAGATAGAATTTTGTTTATTTATGCTATGAACAATAAGATTGGTTTGTATGAAGATAAATGCTATGTATGATGATATACCTTGTGATATAAAGTATGAAATGCTATTGTTAATTGATATGGTGAAATTTGATGAATCATGTATATCCTTTTTGTGTTGATGCTACTGGATTGCATATATTTCTGTATGTTGTATGATATGTAAATGGTTGTTAGCGTGTAGAACACGACACAATAAATGAGTTACTAAGGATCTAAGGCTTAACGCGAGTTACCAAGGATATAAAGACATAACTCATAGGGCGGACGCGCCGAGGTTATTCAAGGACCAAAGCCTCTTGTTTACCTCAAGATGTGACATGGACAAGATAATGGGCCATGTTCACAAAGATGTGATGATGATGCTTATGATGATAATGTTTGTGATGATGATGTTTGAATATGTTTATGATATACGATGCATGATAACGATGTATGATGATGACGTTAAGTGCAATGTATGACGATGTATGTATATGACGTTGTAGGAGTCTTACGATAATATTATGTTTTGTTGTGTTTTTCTTTGTTTGTTATTTGTACTTCCTTACTGGGCTTTTAGCTCACCCTCTTACTTTTCCTTCCAGGTAGCAAATATGGTTTCTCTTTAACACGCGTGGTGATGTGGGGAGTTTCGACGTCAGGGTGTGTATAGCGTGGGAGTATCCTATGGGTGAGCAAACGATCAGCTTAACGCCAATTTCTATAGAACGATGTTATATCTTATTTTAAATGTTTCAGAACTTATCAGTGGGACTTGAAAAATATTTTTTTTTAACGTTGCATGAGAACTTTTATTTTGTTTTAAAACTATTGGGCCCAACTTGCATGTTTTAGCATGGCCCCAATGAGATTTTCATATAATAAGTGGTTTTCTTCTTTAAGTTTATGAGCATGTAAATGTTTTACAAAGTATTAGTTTAAGGGCGTTTCACACTTATATACTCCAAAGAAACACTTTGGACCCAAAAAAATGATTTATAAATGCCTATATCGAAAGTCAACTCTCATATGTTGATTTTAGTGAAATCGTTATGATTTTTGCACCTCTTCGTGACTAACCAATTTCAACATGTATTTAACTAATCATAACAGAATCTTCATGTACACTTCTTTCTCTAAATTCCCATTAAGAAACACATTTTTTTTTTATATTTGTAAAGGACAATCAAGTTAGCAACTACCGAGAATAAAATTATGACGGTATTCGACTTTGCTACCAATGAAAATGTCTGTGTAATCCACTTCATATGTTTGAGTAAATCCACTAGTACCATCAACTTTATATTTCATCATGAATTCCCATTCATATCCAACTACATGTTTGTCCCTCAACTGATCAACTATTTTCCACATTTCAATTCTTCCAATGCTCCTATTTCCTCATCAACAACTTTTTTCCATTCAGAATTCAAGAGAGCCTTATCTATGTTCTTTGAAATGGCTATGTCCTCCATTTTGATTACAGACTTTGAATTTCGGTAGGAGCTTGCAGTAGCACAAGTATTTGGATAATGGAGGCAACAACTCCTCACTCCTTTCATTTTAGCAATAGGAAAATCTGGTTCTAACACATTCGGATCCTCAGGGTTAAAAATAATTTCGAACAAATCAAGAGTTGAGGATTCATTTATTTTGAAATTTCTAACTGGTTTATGAGGTATGAGGTCTATAGTTGGCTATACCATTTAATGTTTTCCCCATCTCATTATTATGGCCCGTTTGAAGTGCTTTTGCGAGTCGAACCAGTAGTCTACAAGCTTAAGTTACGTGTCATAACTTCAGTCCATCCCGTTTTCCAAATATGAAAACTGTGATCTACCTAAGGAATTACTCACTATTCACCAATATTCTCTCCTCATTTGAATTACATATTTAGAACTGATTGTTGAGTTTGTTGCTGTCTTGAATCTGCGTCCCAACAGGTCATTGAATTCTCATGACATGGAAATGCTCATTCAATGGAAGATTTACCAACCATTGAAGCCATTGGGAAATATTTGAGCTATTAGGCAACAATTTTCTAAGTTTCACCTTGAGGACAAGGTTAAAATTTGGGGAGAGGATACTGATAGACCCCATATCCATTTCACCTATGCTCAGAGGAAAATATATGCCACCTAAACATATTACAAGGAAGTATTTTGGCATGTGTGGTAGTAGTTGGTTAGACTTTGGGATTGTTGAGTTAGTGCATCTCAACAAAGATATTTTGCTTTGTGAGGTATATAAGAGGAGTATGCCTTTGTGATTGGGACTTATCTAATTTGTAATGGGTTGAGCTTTGCTTTAAGAAGAGTTTAGGTCTATAAAACACTAGGTTTGTTCATTTTCAATAGTTTTGCAATAATAGTCCCAACCATTCCTCTCTACAATTCTACTGTTTTTCCACACAAAAGAGCTAGTGCAGCTTTCTCATACAAGCAATCAATTCGTGAATTTCTCAATCAAATGGGAAACAAAATCAACAACAAGATAAGGATCCTTACCATGATCCCCATGGAGCACCCTATAGTTCTATCCATATGCACCATGCCAATGTCATAGAGAAGTAAATTTTTCTAGAAAGATCCCAAAATAGGGCTAAGAGAATCTTAACAGCTTCTATATGTTTTGTACCTTGAATAAAATATCAAAACCCACCAAATTTCAACGCATTTATGAACTGGCACCAAAAAAAAGTATGCACCATGGATTCCACCTCATCCCCCACACCTATGCCATGAAACCTTGCTAGCATCGAACATGATGGCAAAACCCCATTAAACATCCATTAACACAACTACCTTAATCTTTGAAGGTAACAATAGTTTCCATAAAGATTTCCACCATTTAATCAATGAATTATGATTCAACCCCTACGAATCAATGAGTTCTTGTAAAAGAACATAATAGCCACAACAAACTGAGTACTCACCACTATTATCATAATGCATAATCAGTTTCTTCTAGTGAAAATCAATACCAAAAGGAATGAACCATATATGCACTCACTATCAATGGTAAAAAAACCACTCTTAACTTTGTATACATACAGAAGTAGGAATTTGGATTTTTTAGTGTAAACTTTGTTAACTCACAGGCTCCAGTCAAAGTTGCTTAAATTCTTACTCAAAACACTAATAAGAGAAATCAAAGCAACATGAACAAACCTCTGTGATTGATTAGGGAGAGTTTTAAACTTTAAAGGTTTTTTTTTTTTTTCCTTGTGAAAGTGAAATTAAAAATTCCTGCTAGTACATAATACCTCTAACACGACTGAAAATAGGTAGTAAAACCGATTACATTTTATAGCATTCACCTCTTCTTGAAAGACCACTGGATTCAGTTAGGCAATACCTTCTCATTTGAAAAAATTCCGCAACCCGGTAAAAAGTTTCAGACCTTTCAACTCACCACTTCTTATATCCCTTAACCTCCTTCGTAGTATCTGAAAACAGGCAAATAATACACACATGAAAAATATATTTGCGAGTGACTAAAAGTTACAATGCAGATCCACTACAGGGGATTAAATCAAAGAGATCTCAAACTTCATTCTTTATACTCAAAATAAAGAAGTTTAATTTTTTTTAATTGCTGGATTGCCTACCTTTTTCAGTGAAGTAATGTGCGTAACTACTAACTTATGGAGGACAAGGAGTTTTTAATTTAGGCAATAAAAGCACTCGCAACAGAAAAGCTATTCCATTAATTGATCTTAAGCAGAATATTTAATTTTTTGAATGGACACAATGAAAACTGTTGAAGATGAGTAAGTAGTCGACTAAAAGAGTAAGTGAAATCTTACATATTGGGCACGGAACAGTATCCTTCGCTCACTTGTACACAGATCTACAGCTAGCTGTTTTAGAAACAACCTTCGGTTGAGTTGCTTAGGTGATGTCACATCTAAATCCAATGATCCACTTTGCTGTTACAATAAAAATTACCAATGTTTTTGTTACTCAAATTACTTGTAAATGAAATCACTTTCTTTGCAAAGTAAACATATAAAAAATTCTCATGCAAATTACACTCTTACCTGTAAGAATTTGTTGTACTTTGATATGCTGGATTCACAACTATCCAATATAAATTGTAGAGTTTCTTCCTCTATATCAGGGTATCTTAAATCCTTCTTGGCATTAACTTTGTTCGATGCTGCAGCAGCCATCTGAGACAAACATATATTTGAAATGGGTTATTTAATATATATTAAAGTTGTAACAATAAGCAGGAGAGAAGTCTGTTCAACCTCTTCAAATTGGCCACTCATAGATGGAGGGCTGACAGCTAAATAAGCATATGCCATCAATTCCAAAGGCCAACCAGTGACTCGTATGGGGTAACATTGAGATCTGCCAAAAACAAAATATATCAAGGTTGGTGCCCAGTCATTATAGCTGAAAGGATATAAATGAATAAGAACTTCTTTTGATTTGCATTCAATTTAGACCACAAAAAGAGAAGAAATATGTATCTACTCGCACAAAAAAATTGAAAAGCTGAAAAATGGGAAAAATATGATCAGAGTGTGACAAATCAACATCAGGTACTTACGCTTGCAATCCATGTTTCTTGAGAGCTTCCAATTTCTGCTTATAACATTTATCAGATTTTGAGAGTGACACTGACAACTCAACGGAATCACTAGGATTGGTTCCCTCCTTTGGAACAAATCCATAGGATAGCAGCAGCTCTCCATTAGATTTCTTGCCATATGAGATGAAAACCTGAACAAGTGATTAAAATTCCACAATTCACTGAGGATAACATACTATAAATTATAGGACACCACAGATAATATGTTTCACTCCATGAATTCGTCCTAAATTTTCAGTGGTGAAAATGTTTAATGTTTACCTGCTCACCTGGCTGATAAGGCCTATCTGTTGTGAAAACAACTCCCTGAGATGACTTATCATAGTCTAGAAATGTCTCCACCTAGACCAGCAAAATCCATATGATTAAACAACAGCTAAACTTTTTGCAGGTGATTTCACTTCAACATTTCTTTTAGGGGAAGTAATCAACTTACCTCGCAACTGTGGTTCATCATATCTGCCCATGGAACCAATGCAAACTTATCACCCATTGAAGGTAACCGGACCTGTGCAGGGCAATATGCTTAAAAATCTAAATGAACCATCCATTTACAAACTATGCATTTGATGCTCTTATCCAAAGATGCCACAAGGTTAATAGATTTATTGATACAGGTCTTGGATACGGATACAATCCTTTTGTTTTTCATTGGAATAAAATTAAATTCATTCCTTTCCACTTTATAATATTTTACTCTTTTAGCTTCTATTTTTTTCACAAATTTTTGTTGAACTTAATGCTCGAGTATCTATCAAGATCAAGATTTAAAACATTGGACAGAAATAAGTAACATACTATAGATAAAAGGATTTTAAGACTTCAGTCCATGTTTCTCTAGCAGCAATTAGGTATTGTAATTGACAATATTTCAAAGTACGAGTTTGGGTAATTAGTTTCTCTGGGAAACCAATCATCTTAACTATCCAAACCATAGTAAATTTTCCATTATAAATGGGGTAAAACATTTACAATGACGTGACAAACTCGACTTACCAATCGGGAGAAAAGAATTCCAAATGACCATTTGTAGGTGTCCAAATTAAAGATCTACAAATCATGAATTGAGCAAAAAGAATCAGGTTGTGATCTTCAGTCATGTATGTAGAAAATGTCTCACATTCAAATGTGCATATTATCGACAAGTATATATGAATAGATAAATCTCATCCCTTGGGTGAGAACATTTGAGACAACCAAAGAGGTAATCACAGTTTTCAGAAAAAGAAAGACCTTTAATTCAAGGCAAGAAAGGTGCAAAATGCTACAAGGTGAATCATGAGGCAGACAGCTTAAAGTCAATTATTCATCTCTATGATGATTAATGACTAATGCGAGTATGTTTAAGTAGGTGTCTGCCTGCATTCTGACTCCATAAGTTAAGAACCAGAAATTTGTAACTGAGATATGAAGATAGTGAGTAACGGTAAGAAAGTAGAACAAAGTAGGAGAGAACTAGAAGAGAGAAAGTAGAGAGTAAATGCTTTAGAGAAGCACAGTATACTCTCATGTATGCCAGAGCAAATGTATACATAGAGTTACAAGAGGATTCAAGATGACGGAGTAAAACTAATTATAACAGAATTACCTAAATAACTAACTAACTAATATGTTAACTATGTTATATCTACATAATTAGATTGTCTAACAGAGATTCTAAGCTTCAGAGCCTATAATATGATTGCTCATTCGAAAATAGAATTGTTGCAAGTAGCTACAGAAACATGAATGTAAAGGACTTAGAAAGATAAAGCTGGTTTTAAATAAGAACTGATATGAATTTAATACCTCTTCAGGAAATAAATCAGGGTACTCAGAAAATATCCTAAGCCTTAGATCATTGTATCTGCATACAAAAAGAAACAAGTTAAATAAAAAGACAACTTGGTAAAAAGAAAGATCTTTTGTCGCCAAAAACTGGCCCATAAAAGAGAATCCAAATAGCTAACTCGAGGCCCTACGTTCCAACAACGTTTGTGATCCTTTCGATAGCTCGCTCTCTAATCTGTGATGCTTCCAGATAACGATCTAGTTCTTCACGTGTCCTGAAATGATTTAAAGGAGCTGTAGAGGAAAAACTGAGTAGACCCTTCGTAGGAAAGGCAAAATTATAACAATAACGATTTGTATGACTTGCAAAGACTCCATTGTTGAGTAAAGATAATAATATAACCTAATCTTACCAGTAGAGAAGTGAATATGGTTGCCGAGGTAAAGCAGAAATATAATTGCTCCATCTTGAAGATTCCATGATACTTGCTTCACTAATCAAATAAGTTGCCAGTAATGGCCAATCAGGTACTGAGTTCTGCTTTAATACTTTACCAGTCTCTGCACTGCTCCATTCCTTGTATTTCAAAAACACATGTAATAAAACCATAAGACTTCAAAATAGGCGAACACATCAAATATTAACAGCCAAATCACTAATAACTTGACCAAGTAAATATTGTGAGTAATGACGAATATCGATTTCACCAAGCAACTTATTACAGCAAAAACCAAAACCCAATTGCCAAATTAAGCAAATTTTCATTTTTCCCACAAATCTTTTCTAGAAAATTTTACTGATTCTGCTGAGATGACCAGCGTGGGAGGCACAAAGAGCAGCTTTTCCCCCTTCCTTATATTCTTCAAAGCAACCAACCCTCTCTCTCCCACGTTAACTTTTTCTATTGCCATCTTCTGCGGCGGAAGACCAGACTGAGACAGCCATTTCTGCAGAGCCGAAGCGTTCTCCAAAGAATCCATTTCACAGCCCCATGGGATGCTCTGGGTCACTGTTGTTTTGGTGTTTTCACTCGTAGAGACGGAACAATGAACTGGGTTTCTACGGAAAGTTACCGGGTTTAACTGAGAAAAATGCGTTCTGTGGAATGAATTAAAGTTGGAAACAAGAGCAGTTTGTAGCACTCGTGAAGCTTCAGCCATGGCTATGCAAAAAGTGAGAGAAAGATAGAGAGAGACCTTATCTTTTGAAGCTTAGTAAGGTTATAAAATATCGGTATATCGGTCGTTTATGCAGTTATGACATGTACGCGCCTGTTTACTACCATACTAAACGACACCGTTAGTCTTTGATGCGCGTCAAACGACATCGTATAATGGGGTTAGATACTTGGATCAACTATATAAACACTGATAAAATGTAATTATATATTAAGAACAATCTTTCAAAAATCTTCGGTTTCTTCCACCATGTTGGCTAATGCCAGCCTCATCTCCTGCAACTTCTCCAAGTTCTCATCTTTAACACTGAAAAGCCCAGAAACTAGGAACTTCCTTCAAACTCAAAACCTTAAGCCAAGAATATCAATTCCCAGAACAAGCTTTGGATTTTCGATATTTAGGAGCCAGGACTATAAAACGTTTATTTTTCCATTACAGCAAAAGGGTCTTTCTCAAACTTGTCGTAGTACCTTAAATGGTGAAAACCAAGAAGACCCGGGTTTGAATGAGGGAGATAGCTTGGAAAATAAACCTACAGAAAGTGGAAATGTAGCTGAGGGAAGAGACTGGACGACCTCGATTTTGCTCTTTGTGTTATGGGGCGCACTACTGTATTATGTATTCAATCTGGCTCCCAACCAGACTCCGGTATTGCTTAAATATATGCAGTAACATTAAGTTTTTTGGTTTCAATGAATGGGATTTGTGTTCCATTTTTACTACAAAGGAGAAATGGTTTGGTTTCATTAGTTGAAGCGGTCATTTTTACTTGCAGAAGCAAAATAAAGTGATATTCGTGACTTACTTTTCCCTTTCATGCTATTTTTGTCGAGACATTGCTTTGAGACTTTTCATTTTGTGTTAGATGATTTGATAGAGTTCTCAACAGACATTCAAACAACAGAATTCTCACGCTCCTATAAGATATTTGATTTGTAATGGCTGAGATTTTGCTGATTAAACAGAATATATAACGTTGTTGCCTTTTCATTTTAGTTTTATTCGATAGCTGACCTATTTGAATTAGCCTATTGCTTGATTCATGTTCAGAATTTTGAAAAGAATAGTACTAGTTCTTAGAAAATTGGTTTGTGTACTTTTCCCTTGCACCTCTAGAACTTTTTCCATTGTCAATATCTAGATGGGAGATAACCCCAACAGGATGACCATGAGCTTTTCCAAATGTCAATGATTATCCAAGCCACAGTAGCCTTCACTCCTAGTTTATTCTTTCAGCTTCCTGACATTTTCTTTATTGATTCTTTTTGTGTTGTGAACTCAGACAAGAGATATGTATTTCTTGAAAAAGCTCTTGAACTTGAAAGGAGACGATGGCTTCAGAATGAATCAAGTGCTAGTGTCACTGTGGTACATAATGGGTTTATGGCCCTTGGTTTACAGCAAGCTGCTGCTTCCGACAGGTAGAAGGTAGTTCTGCTAAAAGCTAACTTTTTTGTTTTTGGAATGTTAAGTGGCATGACTAACAGTCTGCTGCAAGAGCTGATAGGGAAAAAGGAAGCAGCTCAAGAAACTTATTTTCCTAAGACACTGTTTAAGAACATAGTAAGCTGAGTAATGAATTTTGTATTTGCAGTTCTCAGAGCAAAATTCCAGTCTGGCCTTTTGTAGTACTTTCATTCTTCGGTGGTGCATACGCTCTCCTTCCCTATTTTGTACTTTGGAAACCACCACCTCCTCCAGTTGAAGAAACTGAACTCAGCAGATGGCCTCTGAATTTTCTAGAATCAAAACTGACAGCTGTGGTGAGACTTTATCTTGGTAACTAGTTTCACTTGGAACTGAATGATAATGACACAAAAATGCATACATTGAAACCATAGATCAGCAAAAACACAGAAAAGATCCTCAGGTCCCCAGATTCTGCTGTGTAGGACTCATTTTTTTCAACCACCGTTGAAAACAAAGAAAATAAGTTAAAGTTTCCTAAGTGAATTAACTTGGAGATTATAATGTACTTTTCGATTAGTTGAATTCAAGGCTACCAATTGATTTTAAGAGGTTCGACCATTAAGTATTTTCTAGACTCATTTCCTTCGTTTGAAAAGTGAAATGACAATAGCCTTCGAACTTAAAAACGTTCATTCTGATGCAGGCATATGCCTAATGATGAAGCTTTCTGTATTTTGGAAAAATGCTTTTGATTTAATCGTGAGATGAGTACATACATATATACAAAGTTTCTAGTACATATTGCCTAAAATATCTGTAAATTAAGGCCTAGATAATACACAAATCTGACTAATATAAAATATCAATATTTTAGGAAACTAATCCCTAAGAATCAGCTATATAACTAATCACTCGCCTAGGTTGATATTCTACACTCCCCTCAAGTTAGGCGATATATGTTTTCCATTCCAAGTATAGTACTTAGTTGGTGAGATTGGGCAAAAACCAAGCTTTAGTTAGGATGTTTGCCACTTGTTGTCTAGATGGAACATAGTTGAGTGAGATTGTCTTACCTTCAATTTTCTCATTGATCAAATGTCTGTCAATCTCCACATGCTTAGTTCGATCATGATCGACAGGATTCTTGGAAATTGCAATTGCTGACTAGTAGTCACACATGATCTTGATAGAATCTGAAGTTCCAATCTTAAGTTCGTTTAGCAGTCGTCGTAACCAAATTCCTTCACAGATGCCCAAGGCTAATGCACGGAACTCAGCCTCAGCACTACTATGTGCTACCACTACTTGCTTTTTGTTGCACCATGTCACTAGATTACCCCAAATAAATGAGCAATATCCATATGTGGATTTTCGGTCATAAGGAGATCCAGCCCAATCAACATCAGTATAAACTTCCAAGGTTCTATTGATAGTTTTTCTGAACATAAGTCCCTTCCCAAGATCCTTCTTCAAGTATCTTAGGATGCGGTTGACTGCCTCCTAGTGATCTATTAATGGGTTGCTAAGAAATTGACTAATGATGTTGACAACAAAACTTATATTTGGACGTGTATGAATTAGTTATATTAGCTTACCCACCATGCGTTGGTATCGCCCCTTGTCGACTGCCAATTCATCTATTTGAGGTATCAATTTGGTATTAGGATCCATAGGAGTTTCAATAGGTTATGACCTGTAGAAATATCTTTGTAAATACATTTTGTACAGCTAATTTTAGGTTGTAATTTACAGCTAAGTTAGGTTGTAATTGACAGCTATGTTTAGGTTGTATTTTTTGTCTAGCTCTTTGTATTCAGCCTATATATAGGCCATACTATTCATCAATAAAATCATATTAGAAGTATTATTCACACAAATCTACATGGTATCAGAGCCATTAGTAGTCTAAAAATTGAAAACTCTTTCCAATCTTTTCTGCCCTCTTTCAGTGAAAAAAAAAAATTAGGGTTTTGCACTTTTTAGCTCAACCTTAGAAAATTATTTTAGGGCAATCTTCCACTCTCACCTCCTTCACAGGAAGCTTCCTGCACCTCCGGTCGGCCAAACCCTGAAGTTCGGCACCCAGCAGAGCCGTACGTGAGCGTCACGCGCCGCCTCCATCTCCGGCCCCATCTCCCACTCGCGTGGCGCGTGTAGGTGCGTGCAGCACCCCGACGGCGATCTTTTTCCGGCAACGTCTTCCTCGGCACTCCTTGCTGCATTTCCCTGTTCTTATCAATGGCTGTTACAGCCAACTCCTCATCTAAAAGCCAATCTCAAACATATCACCTTCTCAAATCAATGGCTTCTCCTCAACTTCTCCAATCAGCCAAACCCACTCCTCAATCAGGTGCTCTTGTCACCAATTCCTCTCATAAAGTCCTCTATTTTCAAGACTTGGAAGTTAGCCACTTCTCAAAGGACAAAATCAATGCAACTCCAACACCTCTTGGGCAGTGTATGCAGCAGCCAAATCCATCTTCAACCGAGGCAAATGTCAGCATAATGTGTCATCAAGGTTCTACGTCTCACACATTTACTGCAACCTCCAACAAAGGTACTTGGATTGTTGATTCAGGGGCTTCCGACCACATGACGGGTGATTTACAAGACTTTAGCACCTTCAAACCATGTGCTGAATCCCACACCGTCAGAATTGTCGATGGTTCTCTCTCAAAAGTGATAGGGATCGGCTCTGTAACTTTATCAGATGAACTTCGCCTTTCATCTGTTTTATTTGTCCCTAAACTAAATTGCAATCTTCTTTCAATAAGCAAACTTACTCGAGATCTGAATTGTGTAACTAAATTCTATCCAACTCTTTGTGAATTTTAGGTTGAGGGCTCGGAGAAGGTGATTGGCAGTGCTGAAATGCATGATGGGCTCTATATTCTCAAGGATTCTCCTAAAAGTAAACAAGTTCACAAATCCAGTTGTGGTAATCATTCCAATTTAGATTCTGTTTCCAATTTTGTGTCTGTTTCGAATGAAAATCGTGTTATGTTGTGGCATTTTCGACTAGGACATCCAAATTTTAGTTATCTTGAAAAACTATTTCCTCAGTTATTTGTCCACAAAAGACCAAAATTCTTTCATTGTGAAGTATGTCAACTTGCTAAGCATACTCGAAACTCTTATCCCAGTGTTCCTTACAAACCTTCACAACATTTTTCGATGATACATAGTGATATTTGGGGACCCTCACGAGTAACTAATATTAATGGATCTAGATGGTTTGTATCCTTTATTGATGATCATACTAGGATAACATGGATCCTTTATTGATGATCATACTAGGATAACATGGACATTCCTTATGAAAGAAAAATCTGATACTGCTTCTATTTTTAAAAAATTTCATTCCATGATTCAAAATCAATTTTGCCGAAAAATCCAAATCCTGAAAACTGATAATGGAAAGGAATATTTTAACTCCATTCTTGGTCCATACTTGTTAGATCAAGGTATTGTTTACATTAGTTCATGTGTTGATACTCCGCAACAAAATGGAGTGGCTGAGCGAAAAAACAGACATCTTCTTGAAGTTTCTAGATCCATCATGTTTTCAAATCATGTTCCTAAACAGTTTTGGGGGGAAGCCTCACTCACAGCCCCCTATCTCATCAATCGTATGTCTAGCCGTGTACTACAATTCAAAGATCCCAGAAATCTGTTACTTGCCACATTCCCTCATATCTCAGCTTTCTCCTCCGATCTTCCATTTAAAGTCTTCAGATGTACGGCTTTTGTCCATATTTATGATCACAAACGAACCAAACTTGATCCAAAGTCTCACAAGTGTCTCTTCATCGGGTACTCCAACACTCAAAAAGGGTATAAATGTTACTCCCCAATTACAAAAAGGATCTATAACACTATGGATGTCACCTTTTTTGAACATCAATCTTTCTTTCCCAAATCTGGTATTCAGGGGGAGCATTCTCAGGAATATCAGCTTTGGGAAACTCTTCAGGATCATCAAGCTGCATTTCCTCAACCCAATGTTGTGACACAGTCTTTGCCCTCTTTGCCTATCCAACCAGATCAATCAACTGGTCCTTCCTTACCCACTTTTCCTATCCAACCAGATATCAGTCCAGAAAACACACCCAACCCGTCCTCTATAGTCAATCCACTCTCACCTTTCTCCTCAGAAAACCCAAACACTCCTTCAACTTTACCACCACCTCAAACTCAAGCACAATTTGATATAGGTAACAAAGAATTTCGTGTTTATAGTAGGAGAAAAGTTGGAAATATAGAGGTCAACATGCAAGACAAGAACTGCTCAAACACTCATCAAAGACCTCTCAACCTCGAAAATCATGAAGGTAAGGATTCTGTGGTTCATGAGTTAGTTTCTCCTACTATTGATGATCTCGACCTACCTATTGCTCATCGAAAGGGTGTTAGAACTTGTACCAATCACCCCATTGAAAAGAATGTTGCTTATGGGAAACTAACACCTATGTACTGAGCTTTTGTCTCTTCTCTTGATCTTATTGAGATTCCCACAGACATTTATAAAGTCTTGAAAGATCCAAAATGGAAGACTGCAGTCGATGAAGAAATGAATGCTCTTGAGAAAAATGGTACTTGGGTTCTCACTGAGTTACCTCAAGGAAAACAGACAGTTGGTTGCAAGTGGATTTTCACCGTCAAATATAATTCTGATGGGAGTATCAACAGATACAAGGCTCGATTAGTTGCCAAGGGATTCACTCAATCATATGGTGTTGACTATCAGGAGACCTTTGCTCCTGTCGCCAAACTTAATACAGTAAGAGTTTTATTATCACTTGCTGTAAATTGTGAGTGGCCTTTATATCAGTTAGATGTGAAGAATGTTTTTTTGAATGGGGATCTCGAAGAAGAAGTCTATATGGAAATTCCACCAGGTATGAAGAAACACTCCAGTGGTCGAGTAGTGTGCAAACTTCTCAAATCTCTTTATGGCTTGAAACAGTCACCTCGAGCATGGTTTGACAAATTTGCAAAGTTAGTTGTCAAACATGGATATACTCAAAGTCAGGTTGATCATACTCTATTTTTCAAGTTCTCTTCAACTGGGAAGCTAGCAATTCTCATTGTCTGTGTGGATGACATAATCTTAACTGGAGATGACTTAAGAGAAATTTCAGATCTCAAAAGACTTCTTGCCTCCAAATTTGAAATCAAAGATCTAGGAACCCTCAAATACTTTCTTGGTATGGAAGTAGCCCGATCGAAAGAAGGAATTGTTATATCTCAACGAAAGTATATCCTAGATCTTCTAAAGGAAACTGGAATGATTGGGAGCAAGCCGGTTGACACACCCATGGATCCAAACTTGAAAGTTAATCGAAGAGAGGATTCAACTCCAGTAGAGAGGGGGAGCTATCAAAGATTAGTAGGAAAGCTAATCTATCTCTCTCATACCAGACCTGATATCGCCTTCCCTGTCAGCGTTGTTAGTCAACATATGCACAGTCCTTGTGAGGAGCACTTGGAAGCAGTGTATCGTGTTCTAAGATATTTGAAAATGACACCAGGTCTTGGTTTGCACTTCAAAAAACACAACAACCGAGACTTGAAAGTTTACACAGACTCTAGTTGGGCTGGAGAGCTGACTGACAGACGATCAACTAGTGGTTATTGCACCTATGTATGGGGTAATTTAGTTACTTGGCGTAGTAAAAAGCAGTTTGTGGTCTCAAGGAGTAGTGCAGAGTCAGAATATCGTGCTTTAGCCTTGGGTATTTGTGAAGGGATGTGGATCAAAAGACTCATGAATGAATTGAGGTTTGACTCTCCTAAGTCTTTTAAAATGTACAGTGATAGTCAAGCAGCAATTAGTATTGCTAAAAATCCGGTTCACCATGATAGAACTAAACATGTTGAAATAGACAGACACTTCATTTCTGAGAAGGTGAATTCAAAGATTATTGAGCTCAACTACATTCCTACAAAGAAACAAATTGCCGACATTCTTACAAAAGCACTACCAAGAACAAGTTTTGAAGAATTTAATTCCAAGCTGGGTTTGTATAACATATACAACTCAGCTTGACGGGGAGTGTAGAAATATCTTTGTAAATACATTTTGTACAGCTAATTTTAGGTTGTAATTTACAGCTAAGTTAGGTTGTAATTGACAGCTATGTTTAGGTTGTATTTTTTGTCTAGCTCTTTGTATTCAGCCTATATATAGGTCATACTATTCATCAATAAAATCAGATTAGAAATATTATTCACACAAATCTACATGACCCAATCATGCCAGTCTCACGCAAGAGATTTAAAACATATTTGCGTTGAGAAACTGAGATTCCTTGACTGCTTGAAATATTTTAGGAAACCCGAGTCTTTGATCTTGAATTCTTTGGACAATTGCACCTTAAGCCTTCTCATTTCTTCTTCATGATTTCCTGTGAGAACTATGTCATCACCGTAGACTATCAAAATTGTGATCCTCCCATTTGAGAAGTGTTTAACAAATAGGGTACGATCTGCCTGTGTCTGGGAGTATCCATCCTGTTTAAGAACCTTGGTGAATCTGTCAAACCATGCTATAGGTAACTGTTTAAGTCTATATAGTGCCTTTCTCAGCTTGCAGTTTAAGTCCATATAATGCCTTTCTCAGCTTGCAGACCTTTCCCTGTCTCTCCTCAGTCTCAAAGCCAGAAGGTATATCCATATAGACTTCCTTGATTAGGTCTCCGTTTAAGACAGCTTGACATCAAGTTGGAACAATGGCCAGTCCTGTTAACTACAATAGACAATAAGATACGAACTATGTTAAGCTTAACCACAGGAGAAAAGTTTCCTAATAATCAATCTCGTATGATTTAGTGAACCCTTTAGCCACTAGTCAAGCTTTGAATCTTTCTACATGTACATCTGCCTTCTTTTTGACTGAGAATATCCATTTACAGCCCACTGTCTTCTTTCTAGGAGGAAGTTTTATTAACACCCAAGTACCATTCTTTTCAAGTGTTGTATACTCTTCTAAGGGTGCTTTTCGCCATTATGGAACCTTTAGAGCCTCATAATCCGAGTTGAGAATCATGATTTTGTCTCAGGATGTCACAAATGCCTGAAATTTCGGAGAGAAATTTGTGTAAGAGATATAGTTGCAAAGCGGATGCTGGGTGCATGATCGAATACCTTTTCTCTGTGCAATAGGAAGGTCTAACTTTGGGTCACAACCTGAATCTGACTGAGAACCAGAATCTACCTCATCTTGTGTTCTTTCAAGTTCAAATTGGCTTAGGAGAGGCTCTTGACCTTGTTGATTTGGTACGGGCAAATTAGGATTGTTCCTTTTTCCATAAACTTTTATGGCATCATCAGGAAGAAATATATGTTTAGAATAGACAATGGGAGATTGGCCAGGCATGGATTTTGATGGGGAAGATGGGGAAATATGTCGGATCAAATCTGACACTGGAATAATTGGAGTATTAGAGAGAGAAGATGAAGTGGAGGAAAGTTGTGATGGAGAATTCAGTTCAATGAGTGATGACCAATTCCAATTTTGTGATTCATTTGTGCTATTCTCCTCCTGAATTGCAGAATTGGAGTAGAAAAGGCTTTCTTCAAATAAAGTAACATCCATGGTATTATAAAACTTTCGGGTAGTGGGAGAAAAACGCCTTTCCAATTGGCTAAATATCCAAGAAAGATGCACTTAAGTGCACGAGCATCAAATTTACCACAGAATTGAGAATGGATATGAACAAAGGCAGTGTAACCGAAAAGTTTGAAAGTGATTTGTGACACATGACATAAGGTAGGGAATAGACTCTGAAACGTTTGCAAAGGTGAGTGAAATTTGAGAACGCTAGAAGACATACGATTGATTAGATATGTTGCAGTGAGAATAGCCTCACCCCAAAATTTCTTAGAAATATTGGCTTGAAAAAGCAAAGACCGAGCAACCTCAAGTACATGACGGTTTTTACGTTCAGCCACACGGTTTTGTTGTGGTGTGTCAACACATGAACTTTGTTGAACAACACTGTGAGATTTTAGATAAGGACCACGACTTGAATTGAAGAAGTCTTTGGCATTATCAGTCTTGAGGATTTGAATATTTGCTTTAAACTAAGTTTGGACCATTACATGAAATTGTTGAAATATGTGTGTGGTTTCTGATTTTTCTTTCATAAGAAATGTCCAACACAATCGAGTATGATCATCAACTGCCAATAGAAACCATCTAGCACCTGTTATACTTGGAATACAGAATGGCCCCCAAATGTCACCATGAATTAAAGAAAAATGGTGACTTGGGTTGTATGATCGTGGTGAATAAATGTTTCGAGTATGCTTTGCTAATTGACAAACTTCACAATGAAATAAATTGGGATTTTTATTGATAAATAAGGATGGAAACAAACTTTTCAAATACAGAAAATTTGGATGACCTAGATGAAAGTGCCACATCATGATTTCACTTTCCTTATTAGAATGACTAGCAGACTTGAGACTATAACTCAATTGACACTGGTAACTGGCAGAATGGTTTGAAGGACTATTGACATCTAGAACATAGAGGCCTGCACAAAAAACAACATTGCTAATCGTCCTCCCCGAGCTCAAGTCCTAGAAAATACAAGATTTAGGAAGGAATTTAGTTGCGCAGTTTAAGTCACAATTCAATTTACAAACAGATATAAGATTAAAGTCAAATTTGGCACAAATAACATATTTGAGAGTGAGATTATTTGAGAGACAGATGGTTCCTATTCCAATCACTTTGGCTCGTGTACCATTGGCGATACAACACGTTTGAAGGCTGGTACAAGATGAATAAGTTGTAAAAAGTGATATGTCACTTGTCATGTGATCGGATGCACCCGAGTCAACAATCCAAGACGAGGAGGAGGATTTAGCTGCATGTAGTGTCGAACTGTTGGAGCTTTGTGTGGGATTATTGGCCTTTTGTATGAGTTGTTGGAGAAGTTCTAATTGTCCTTGCTAAAAGGTGGATAGGGCAGCATTCCGTTTTGCCTCGTGATCTCGGTTTAGCTTCCAATCAGTGGGCTTTTCATGCAACTTCCATCAAGTTTCCTTCAAATGCCCAGGTCTTCGACAATGATCGCACCAAGGGCGTCATTTTCTGCCTCAATTATCATAGGTACTTTGGGAATTATTTCGAGCAGCAAAAGCTCCTGAATTTGGTAGATTTTCTTTGAGTGCTGCAAAAGTTGGAAGTTCAGGGTATGCAGCAGGATGAGATTGTCCCAACATAACCCTTTTTCGACTCTCCTCTCTACGTAACTCAGAGAAGGCCTCTCGCAGACTAGGTAGAGGTTTGGTTCCAAGGATTTTGCCTCTTACTTCATCAAGAGACTTGTCGAGTCCCCTCAAGAATATGAAGACCCATTTTTTTCTCCATAATCTTTTTGAAATATGCACAATCTTCAGTACACTTCTATTCATGTGTCTCAAATAAATCTAGCTGCAACCAATAGCGAGTAAGAGTCGTGAAATAGGTTGTCTGATACACCACCAATTAGGTTCACTTATTTGAGGAGGCCGAAAAATAAAAACAAGTTGTAAATAATAATACAAATATTAGCTGATGTGGCAGACTTATGAATGAGTTGTCTAATATTAGGTAATTGTTTTTGTTAGGGGTTGTCTATAAATATTAGTGGTAGCCAATTGTTTAGGAAAATGGATTTGTTTTTGTAAAAAGAGTCTTGAACTCAGGGAGATCCCAGGTTTCTCGAAGTGCCTGGAACCATTGTTACTTGCTGAAATTCAATAAAGCTTGCAATTCTTTCTTCTCCATTTCTGTACCTGTCCTAGTGTATCATTGTCACAGAATTCTCACCCTGACAAAGATCCTGGAGGGTGCTCTCCACATGAAATAGTTCGGCTGTGTTCACACTGCTTCCCATATATCTTTTGTCGTGGTGTACAAATTTTTTTTTCTCCTATCTCGGTTGTCATGGAATTAATTAGTCATGACATAATCAGATTATTTTTTGCCCTCCAGGTCTTGTATTCAGCACTTTTTGAATCTGGTATTGGGATGTCTCCAGTAAGATATTCATCTTTACTCCTCCCGCTTATGAACATCACCATTGACTGAGACCATTGAAGATAGTTGTGGCCATCTAGTTTGTGAATGGTGATGGGGATGAGATTATTTTCAGTGGTGGCTGAAGTTAGCCGAGAGATTGTAAGAACATTGGGAGAGTGATTAGTTGTAGATGAGTTCCTGGATGTTTGTTTGGATTCTGCCATGAAGGGATGATTTCGGAAATAAAGAAGGAAGGCGAAGGGCGGCTGTTTGAGAGGGAAAGGATAGGGTTTTAGAGCCTACAGCTTTGATACCATGAAGCTTTCTGTATTTTGGAAAAATGCTACTGATTTAATCATGAGATGAGTACATATATATATACTAAGTATCTAGTACATATTGCCTAAAATATCTGCGGTAAATTAGGACCTAGATAATTCACAAATCTGACTAATATAAAATATTAATATTTTAGAAAATTAATCCCTAAGAATCAGCTATACAGCTAATCACACGCCTAGGTTGATATTCTACAAATGATATTTGATATGTCATTACAATTCTATTGATTTATGTATCATGACATGGGAAACTGAAGTTTAACTCCATTGGATATCAGGTTACACTGGCTGCAGGACTAGGTATACTCATTAGTGCAGGATTAGCTAACGGCGATGACTGGAGTGAATTTTTCCAGTATTTCAAGGAAAGCAGATTTGTAAGTGCTTCAACAGTCAACACTTATGTAAATGTGATTAATGTTTCAGTAGTTTCTCATATGGCTTTAAGAAAGAGGAATGGTGTTAAAAAGGATCATGACTATTATGACTATTCACATGATTTAGACCTGTGTTAACTCTTTTACTTCAATTCCTTATGACTATTATGCTGTCTAATCTTAAGTTCATAGTTAACAAGGCCTACTTGTGACATAAACCCACTTTATTGCAGATCCATGCTACTTGCCTTGATTTCACTCTACTATCAACTTTTGCTCCATTTTGGGTTTACAATGATATGACTGCTCGAAAATGGTGAGGATTCTGGTGTCCAGAGTATATCTCTTTCAATCATGGCTTTACATTTTAATTCTCCTTCAAATAGACAATAATGTAGCACTATTTTTTTAAATGTCCGTATATCTATTTTTAGGTTTGACAAAGGGTCTTGGCTTTTATTTTTGTCACTGGTTCCATTTGTCGGTCCTGCTTTATACAACGTCTTACGACCACCGCTATCAGCATTGCCAGCAACGGTAAGCAGTACAACTTCTGAACCAGAGGACACTTGAAATTGTTTCTTACTTGGTCCTTCAGTCGAGAGACTCAATTAACTGTTGGCGGAGGAAAGAGAAGCATTACAATAAAGGGAGAGTTCTGAATGTTGGCAATCAAATGTTGAGTCAGTGATACATATGTTGTAAAAGTCTTAAAACTAGTTTTGCATACTGCTGAATGTGCTTACAGAAGGGGAACAAACAAGTATATAACATTGTAAGATGAAGCAGTTTTCAATGTAGTTACACCCATTATTCATCATTTATGACATTCAATGTCGCTATTAGTGCAATGTAGTTATTGTTACAGAAGTTCTGGACCTTTTTTATCCCTCTATTGAAGGGGTTAATCAGATGAAGAGAACACTTACATGACTGATTTTACTAAATACCTTCATTGTTTTCCTAAAAGTATATACGTCGTCTACAATTCGAATAGGTAAAGGACCTCAACCTCTCAGGGTTGTGTTTCCAGGGCGGTCGAATCTACCTTTCTCTGTGTTTGTGATAGCTAAGAATCATTCGAAATACAGGATTGAATTGCATGCTAAGGGAGAGTGAAGGAGAAGCGTTCCACAGCTTGATCAGAAAGGCTCCTTGGGACTAGTCTTATGTGGATTTTGAAAGAAAGGTAGTTGCAATAATTTAACTTGAGTCCAGAGAGATTTATATAAAAATAAGCTGATAAAAATAAAGCTCAATTCTTTTGCAACAAATTTGTTTGAAATTATCCAGTTGCATGGTGTCAGAAACTGAGCAATTAGAACTCGTATGTGGTTAACAACAACACAGGAGAAAATATACCACAATAACCCTCCAATCCAACATTGGAGGAACAGGCATAGCATACTCCACTAAGGAACAGACATAGCATACTCCACTGGTTCATGCATATAAATTCTTTAGCTCATCTTTGAACTTGGCTTTCAGCTGTTCCCTCTTTATCTTTAGGGCAGCAGTAACCAATCCAGACTCGGGTGTCCATGGATCTGGCATCAATTTGATTTTTGCAGGGAGTTCAAACTTGTCTAGTTTTGCAGCTTTTGCAACCTGCGTGTAAGCAAGAAATTCAACAACACTACAACATAAAAAAAAAAAAAAAAAAAAGTTGTAAATATGGTTGGCACCACTTTGTTTAAACATAACGCACATTATTTCATTATTTCAAATGAAGTGATCGCCAACACTCTCTTGTACGTTCTCTGGTCTTGCTTATTTAACATGTGGACTCTACAAACTCAACTAAATGATTTTACACTAAAATAATATTGTTAGCCATTGTTGGAGTTCACATGTCAAGTAGTGAGACATGAGAATTGGGAGCCTAAGAGAGTGAAAAAGAGAGTACTGCTAGCACCTTCCCTAGTTCAAATCTACAGACGAAGCATATAAAGTGCACAAATATTTACTGAGGCAAATAATAGCTGCAACTATAACCAATGAAGATGCATAATCCAGAGGCTGCTACATACCCGACATAAGTAAGTTTCGTGCACAAAAATGATAAATACAATCCAAAGCATACGTCTTTTTCATTAATGTTGGGAGTGAGAGATGAAACAAACCTTGGCAAGGGATTGCTGAACCTCTTTAACTGCTTCAGCTTTTACACACAGCTCAGAGAAATCCTCATACTTGATGCCAGCATTTTGGGCCCAGTCCTCAAGGGATTTTCGTGCAGGTACAACAATTGCTACACAGTAGCTATGGAAAGGATCTGCATGTAACATGATACTTTCCACATAATTACTTGACATTAGCGCAGATTCAACCTGCAATCGAGTTGGTGCAACATAATGAGCACCCTAGGATACTTAAAATTGTTCCTCAGCATATTTACATATCCAGATTTATTAGGGAAAGTGGTAAACAAACCCACCTTTCCTAGAGAGATGTATTCTCCATGTTGAAGCTTAACAATGTCCTTCTTTCTATCAATTATTTCTAAGCATCCATCAGGATGAAACCTTCCAATGTCACCAGAATAAAACCAGCGGATGCCCCTCTCATCCACCTGTATCATGCAACAAAGTCCTAAGAACCAGTACTTACCATCTGTGAGGAAAATGTTGCAAGTTGCAATACATGTCCATCTTTAAGTCAACAAAATACCAGCTAGGGGAAAAAGAATAATCACCTCGTACACCTCATTAGTCTTTTCCTCATTCTTAAAGTATCCAGCAGTTACACTGTGTCCCCCAACAACAATCTCTCCTCTGGGCATTGGTTTGTCAGATGTCTTATAGCCACCTTCTTCCCAAGAAACAAGCTGCATTTCAGAATGAAAACATCAAATATCTCAATTAGATTTTGTTAAATAACATTTAATTGTTGTTGATCATGGCTAATTCACACATATATCTCAGAAAGAGAACCTAAGCAGAGTTTCAATTTAGCATTTACAGGGACTTGATTCCCGAACCAGTCATACACACACCTGCCAAACCACTTGAACCTTTGTGTTAATAAACACAAGCTACACAAGTATAAATTTTACAACATAAAATTCACAGCCCTTTCTAATCTGAAACTTAAGGTTACAATCAGAAACAACCTAATTATTTTTTAAAAATTATAAAAATATACCTTAATGTAGCAACAAGGAAGGGGTGGCCCTACACGGCCCACTGCTGTGTCATCTGCCTCAGAAAAAGCAGCTCCAGCAAAAGTTTCTGTTAAGCCATATCCTTGGCCAATAGGAGCCCTATTTAAGCATAATCAACCAAAAAGAAAAGTATGCAATAATAAGCAATAGATACACATGAAATGAAAAATAACACGACCCATTGCAAGAATTTCACAGTGCATAGTTAGTCTAGCATGGAACTAAATATGGAAGTATTAGCATCTAAATGAATTTGGACGAGTGATTGCGTGCATATAAGTATGACATATAACTTCACATGTGGACACACTAATCTAGTAGAGTTTGCAATCCAATAATTTAACCTTTTAAACGTATTAAATAACAAGGTTAAACCTCAAATTCAATTATTGTAAATCTCAAGAATATGAAATAATTACCCCATGCAGATATTGATGAAGCGTTGTGAATCCGCAGATAAAGGAGCTCCACCACAGAGCATAAATCTAATATCTCCTCCAAGTACAGAGCGTATTTTCTTAAAGATGATTAAATCCCACAGCATTTTTTCCAGTCCCCAAGCCCCAAACCAGCTTCCTTCTACAGCTGCCAGTCGACGTGTATATGCAAATGTAAAAAGAGTCTTCGCTAGACCCCCAGTATCCTCAACCTGATATTTATGGACATAATTAATTAATAAATAAAAACATATTCCAATGAGTACATGCACCCGAAATCACCACAAAGCTAAGAGGGAAAGAATTATACAACCAATAAGCACCTTTTTCAGTACTCCATCTCGAACACGATCCAGTATAGCAGGAACTGCTGCCATGAGAGTTGGCTTTAATTCAGAAGCATCTCCCTTGGTTCCCTTCTTAATTTTGTTTGATATGTCTGTTAAAGTCAATGGAGAACCATAACCAATTCTACATCCCGTAGCCACCATGACAGACTGGAAAGTCACGAGTGTGTTACAACAAATTTTAGTGTCTAACATGCACAAGTAAAAGAACATATGTGGGTACCTCAGCTGCCAATTCAAAAACGTGAGCCAGGGGCAAGTACGCCAAGTAGACATCTTTGCTATTTAGTTCTGGAATGACTGTTATAACTGCTGCAGCAGTGGCTACAATGTTTCCATGTGTTATCATAACACCCTAGACAGTCACACCAAAAAATGTCATCATGCAATCTTGGACATTACAAATTAATTGCTCAAGTTTCAATACTTTCAGAAGATGATTGAACAAGTATTCAATTCAGAATATATACTTGTAAAGAAGAACTCCAAATTACATTTTTACTTGAACTAAAATGTACAGTAATTATTCACTTCCAACCAAGTTTCTCAAAAGAAGCCTTCTTCAATGAATAAAGACAAACATATGGAATCATTACATATTGAAATTTTATTTTATCACTATTAATAGGAAAACCAATTTTGACCATTTTATTTAAATCTAACAGTCATAATAAATCACTTTATCAATAAAGCATCAATGTCAAATAAATAACAAATACCATTTTTCATACAAAAAATTGACCCCTGCCAATAGGGAAAACACCCCTACCGAACTAGCTCCCTATATATTTAGATAGATATTTATTCACACACATAGACAAATTAATATTAATATGCATGTTGCACTAAGGTACAATGTATTTGTACAATCTAACATTCAATATACATTTGGATCAGTACTAACTATTGCTCAAGCAAAAGAACAGGAAACATAACAAAAGAAACAAAGAGCAGGAAACCAACCTTTGGCAGACCTGTACTGCCACTTGTGTACATAACAACAGCAACTTCATTCTTAGAGGGTAGGCTTGGCGGAACGGGACATGCTTTACCAAGTCTCTCAACTTCAGAAAAGGACACAACTGTCCAGCCGCTCATGCTTTCAGAATATCCAGTTTCTTTTGAAGTTCCATCTTCTTCAAAATAAATAACATTCTGAATCGTTTTGAGGCTTGTGCTTATAGCAGCCAGCTTCTTCAGCTGCTTTGAATCGCATATCAAGGTCGAAGTTGAAGTCTGTTCAAATGTCAAATTTCTAAGATGAGAACCATTTCCTTTTTCCTTTAGGGCTATTAACAATCATGGGGACCATTCAATGTGTCCACATTTGTATATTATTTATGTATTCTAACAAATACATGAGCTTGTAGCGATGAATCCTCCATCCACTAGCTTATGCTAACTTTCCTAAAATATACATACACTGCTATGTCATTCAAACATACCTCATTAAGTGCATGGATTAGCGCCTCCTCCCCTAGAGTTGCATAAATAGTAACAACAGTAATATTCTGTCGGAAGCATCCCTGAAATCCGAGAAATATTAGTGCTGTCTTGAGTTTTGAGAAGATTAAAGTAAACTAATACAAAGAGCAAATACGGCAAGAAGAATTGAATGTAGAAATGCATCAAGTAGCTAACCTGGAATGCTATTAACCAATCTGCCCTGGTTTCAGAAAATAATGCAGCACGAGTATCCACGTTGTGGCCTAATTTAATAAGACCCGATGCAAAGTTGCAAGCACGATCAAATGCTTCACCATAAGTTTGCCATTCATATTCTCCGAAGTGAAGCTTCTCAAACTTCCTACCATCACTAGCTGTAACAATGTCCTTGTCGATAAGCTTCCTTGTTCCAAGAAATTGATTGTGTGAATTCTTTTTACAAGATTGCTCAAACATAGCTGCCATGGTTGTGGCTCCTTCCCATGGTACTTCAACCAATTCAGTTACACGACCATTGCGTACGGTGTAGGCGGAATCCCCACCAACATCTACAGGAACTCCTCTTTGTTTTCCCTTTTTCTTTCCAATGAAGAAAGAGGAAATAAATACAGGTATAAGTATACCAACAACAGCAGCACCGACAATGCCATATGCTCCATGGCTTTTCCAAAGTGATGAATAATCACCAGAATTAAAATATTCAATAAAACATCCCTTTGAGTTCCCCATTTCTGAATCCTCGTATAGTGAAAGAGTAGATCCTTTCTGAATATAGCAGTTATGAGTAAATAGTCATATTGTCCGCGACATACAATTCACAATGAAGTATAGCATAAAGTGCGTCTAGGCACACAAATTGTTATCCAGTGTGGTTCGACTATTATTTTGTCAAAAACTAAAGCCTCTCTTAAGCTTCAAATGAGAAATCTAGATAGAGTTTCATCGCAAAGTATTAACATAAAGTACCTATTGACAAACAAATGATTACCCAGTCCCATTATAGTTGATCAGTAATGTTATCCGAAACTAAAATTTCTTTGCAGCTTTATAAGGAAATAGATCGAATTTCACCGCAAAGTCTTTTTACATAGCAACGAAAATTTCAATTTGTAGAATGTAGCTAGATATTGCTTAAGGTGTGTGTACCCCCAGCAAAAACAAAATCAACTGGCAATACATTGCAACGAAATATTACAACTTGACACTTATATTAAGTCAATATTAAATGAGACTCAGCTCTTATCTCTTTGTAACATAAATCTATCGAAATTGAATTTCCTAATACTTGTAGCTCACAAATCATTTTGGTTCTGTATAAATATTTACTGGAATCGTGGGAAGAAAACAAAATCCAATGTTATATCACTTACAACAACAACGGCAAACGAAAGAAATTATTTATTAAAAAAGAGGAAGAACAGACATACAAATTAAACCCCTTGTTGTCATTTTATATATACACATATACATAATACAAATATAGAAAATATTGATCTTTGGTTGCCCACCTTTTGTTTTCTTAATATATAAATTACAAAAGCAGAACATGAATGAAGAAGAAAAGAATTGAGCTCCAACAAAACTTACTCCAAATGAAGTTGGGCTTTTAAGACTTGGTTTTCGCTTGTCCTACATGCACTTCACTCGTGAAATAAAGGCCTAGTACTTTGATCAGTTAAATCCCACCATCGCAAAGCTACAACCTATAATATTCAAAACAAAACAGAAACAATTAGCTATAATCTCCAGAACCCAGATAGAAAAACAGAAAAATAAGAATAAATAAGATCAAACATGATGAAGAAACCAACTTTACAGTCAACACCATAACCAGACTCGGATAAACATAAAAGAAAAATATAAATCAAAGCTTCAACGAAAACCGATTTCCTACCGGAAGCAATACACAGAAGAATCGAGGGGAATTGAAAATGGAAAAGAGAATCGAAGATTACCCCATCAACGATCCAATGCCTTATGCCAGACTTATCTTCCACTTTCCCAGGACTTCGTACCGTTAAAAAAGGAAAGAAAATCAATAGTGATGCACAAGGCACATTACGGTTTTCGCCCTCGTATATCAATACTTAAAATTATGAAAATAACCTTTGGATTATTAGACGAGCCTTGGAATGGTGGCCAAACTTTATTGAGGGGTATTTTCGGTATGGAGATGTCGGACAACATAATAGTTAGGGGTATTTTCGGCATCTGGATAGTGGATTGAAAAAGCAACTTTACTGAATCGAGAAACTAGCACGTGGCAGCACAAGAGAAGCTTCCATTCTGATATGAACAGTAGAATTGGACACGTGAGGAAATATGTGGTTGTTGTGGCCTTTGGACTTTAGTGGCACGTGACTTGGCGTGTGGGAGGAGTGATTTCAGTGTTGAGCTTTTGAGTAGGGTGAGCACGGTGTGGTTTGGGCGGTTTGAAGACTTTTTAATACACCACGCCACAAGTGTGGTTTAGTAACTAGAACACACCATGCGGTGTGATTTGGTTGCACTAAACCAATCAAACCAAACCATTTTTTGCGGTGTGGTTTGGGCGGTTTTCCACGATTTGTGTTAAAAAATATGTCATAACAAAATTTAAATTTAAAAAAAAAATACTTAATCCTTAGTTCATAACAAATCCTTAATAAGTTCTAAATAATATCACAAGTTATCAATTAAGTTAAGTGAAACACAAAAAAAATATACAAGTCTCCCATTTTTCAAAAAAAATATACAAGTCTCCCATATTGGGTAACTTTAAAAAATGGTATATATGTAAAGTTTATTTTTTTTTTAATATATTTGTATGTATGCGGTGTGGTGCGGTGCAAACCAAAATTTTATACCGCCAAACCGCGCACCGCACAGTTTAGCTCAAATACAAACCATACCGAATCATTACACTTTTGACACCGCGGTTTGCGATGTAGTATGGTGCGGTGCGGTCGGTCACCGCGGTTTGTCGGTTTAGATGCTCACCCCTACTTTTGAGATAGTGTTTTACGAAGAATTAAAAAAAAAAGCAGAGTTAAAGTTTGGACAAGAATGGATCGTTATTACTATCAAAAACATTAATTGTGACCATTCATTCTATTAGTGCAATCATTTCACTGGTGTGGAACATACTCCAAAAGTATGTTTTCTACATTGTTTTAGAAGAAATTTTATTTTGAAATGTCAAAATCATTATGAATTGCTTATCTAAAACCAAAATAATTGTCAAACTACTAATTAATTTTGTTAATTGTCTGGTGCTTAATAAATTAGTTTGTTAGAGCCGTTGAATTTATAAAAAATTAAGGGTAAATATTGTTTTGGACTCTGTGTTTTGTATAATTTACTGATTAAATTATATATTTTGTTAAATGACAGTTCGGATCTTACGTTTTGCAAAATGGAACAAAATAATACTCTGAGTCTAATTTTAGTCGAATTTTTTTTAATATGACCAAAATACCTTTAGGTTTCTTAATTAATGAACTAATTAAATAATTATAAATAGATTTCAAAATAGAAAATAAATTAAAAAAACAAAAATATTCTTAATTTTAAAAATAATATTACATATAAAATTAAAAGAAATGAAACTAAAACTAATTCTCAAAAAATTTAAAAATTGATTCTTTCTTCTCTTCTTCTTCTTCCTACATCTTCTTCTTCCTTTCTTCATCTTCTTCTTTTGCAGGTACCCTGACTGATGGGATCTTACCCAGCCCTCGCAATAAGCTATCGCCAACCTAGGGCCTCGCAACAGGCTTCCATGGCGGATCCAGGCCCCCGCAGCAGGCTTCCATGGCAGACCCAAGTTCTGCAACGCGATGGCCACACCAATGGAGGTGTGACGGACCCGAGGTGTGGTGAGGCACCCGTGTATGCAAAAGGCCATGGAATCCAGCGATGGCTGGCTGGGATGGGTGCAATGGACTTGAAAGTCATATCTGGGCATGATGGAAGATGAGCTAGATCTGGGCGTGTGCAGCGAACCCGGGCGAGCAGAATTGTGGGATGGGGGACAAAAATTGTGATGTCCCAAATTACCTAATAAGGCTTAAGGCCTTGATTAGGGGGCCATGATAGCAAACTATGGAAAATTATGTGTTTATGTGATATTTATGTGTATCATTGTATGATTATGTGAGCTATATTATAATATGACTTAATATGCATGTTTAGGTGTATTAAATATGCATGTGGGCTCGTTTCTTATCAGAAGGTCAATTTTTGTAATTTGGCCCATTATGGGTATATTTGACATATATGTGATATATGTGTGATACCATATTATTATGTGGATATATTTGAGTTACTCGGCACGAGACGATCCTAGGGAGCAAGTTAACGGGAAAGTCACAACGAGACCAATACTTGACTCGAGGTGAGTCAATGAGTATTTTGGGTATTTAGTACATTACCGGGATATTGGGTAATGGGAATGAATATTCTAAGATATATTTGGAGTTAGTGAGATCAAGAGGGAAATTTGAGATTTTGACTATTTTACCCCGGGGACGTTTTTGGTACCCTGAGCCTTGGGATTTACTTAAGGTTACTTGAACCCTAAGTAACTTGTCATAAGTAGAAATACGTTCAAACACTTTTGTTCTCTATCCCGTTTGCTCACTTGACGTTCGTTAGCGTTTTCGAAGGAAACTCGAGTTTTAGGGCTCATATTCAAGCAAGGTTAGAGTCATAAAGATTCCATGGAAGATTAGAAGCTTGATAGCTGAAAGATTTAGCTGGAAAACAACTTAATTAGAGGCAATTTAAGCTTTGAATTTTTGAGTTTCTGTTTCCTTAAGTTTCTTAAGTCTTGATTTGGATTTTACGGTTTGGTAAGTTTTTGATCCATCAGAAACGCGGGTTTTGTTGCCTGGGAGGTTCTAGGGATATTGTGAGATTGAATGGTGATTTTGGTACAATTTTGGGGTTATTTTTGGGAGGTTTTGGATATGAGAAAGCAGAGTTTGTGGGGTCGCGTCGCGACCTTGTTCTTGGGCATTGCGGCCCTCATGAACTCAAATGTCAGGGCAATTTCCTGAAGCAGGGTCGCGTCGTGGCCCGTGTCTAGAGGATTTTTGGGGATGGGCTCTCTGTTTGTGAGAGTCGCGGCTCTAATTGTGGGGCGCCGCGGCGCAAATGGGGGATTTGGGCCAGAAAGTGTTTTGAGTGCGGGAACTCAAACATTAGGGCTCGGGATCGATCCTATTACTCGATTTAGTAGAATTTGATGTCCCAAAGGCTAGGACTCGCTCTAGAAGCCTTTATTCGCTTGTTTTTGACAGAATTCTATACTTGGTTGTGACTAGGTTATCGCTAGGGGCTCAAAATCAGGATCGTGCTTGAGGGTCGTTCTTATTTTACATTACATTCGGGCCCGAGCTAAGAAAATTGCACCCAATATGTGATGTACATGATTAGGGCTTGACCCAATTGTTAAATATGGATTGTGTACGCCCTAAATATCCACGAGTTATTAGCGAGCTGGAAAAGAGCATAATTCAGTCCGCCACGTGAAAACCATCTACCCGGAGCTGCTGTTACGAGTCTCCACCTCTTTAGCCCGAGCTAATCAAAGGGCTAGCAAGTATGCTCGAAGGCATCGGATCAGCAGTATAGATATCACGAGCTGGCACTACATCAAGCTCGAGGTGTGACATAGATCTGGCACCCCCGACCATTTGTGAAGTCAACCACGCAATGTAAACGTGCGCATATCAGACATCACGTGTCTGCTCCATTCCTGAATTCTCAGACACGCAGCATAAACGTGCGTGTTCAGGCACCCGCCATGCGGCCCATTATCCCCCTTACCTATTGATTAGACAACACTTCATTGTCAGGTTTTAGGAATTAATCATAAGTGTCACAGAAGTGACATGATGGGTAAGAAGGTCACGGGATGACCCCTTTACCAACACCCAGATGTCCTCTCCCTATAAATATGGAGACCCTGGGCATTGCAAGGGGTTGGCGTTTTGATTGTAAAGAAACACCCTGTAAGGAATACTCAAGAAATATCTATAATATTGACTGGTGGACTAGAGGGATTTTAACCTTCAAACCACCTAAAAAAGGAGTGATAACCTTCCCACCATACTAATTTCGCCAGTTTGGAATATAATTATTTACACAATACGGTTCACTATTTAGCACTAATCCATCCCGTTTATTCGTATAATTACCTGTTGGCGAAGAACCGCGTCAACAGTTTGGTGCTTTCATTGAGAGGATTTAGATTGGTGCTATTGCAGAAGCTTAGCCATGGTGGTTACTCGTTCGAGGCATGGTAATGAAGCAGATCAACATGATGGGCAGGAGGCCCACCATGCCACCATATCCGATGAATAAAACCCCGAGGTTCAGCAGCGACCAGGAAAGCAGCCAATGGGCCAGGGCGACACCGAAAGTTCGGCTCCCCGGCCGCCAAATCCGAACCCGGATTTCTACACAGCGATAGAGATGGAAAACACACAGTTGAGAAGTCAGCTGTCGAAAGAAAACAAGCAAATCGAAGAGGTCTTGGCCCGACTACCTCCTCTTATAACCGACGCTAACGTCGGAAAGAGGTATAGTGGGACTCATAAGTCCCGCTGGGGTAACCGGTCCAGGCTCAGTTGGTCGGTCAGAACCTCAACTCCGAATTCTACTCCCACGTCACACCACCAGGAAACTGTGTTTGAGGAACTTCCTAGGGTGGATCAGCAATTCAGCCGATCGGTCCAGACCTCAACTCCTAGCTCGATTCCACCCTCAAGTGCACCCAGGAGGGCCCGAGACAGCTCGCAGAGGAGATCCAGGGAGGGCTCATGACGACAGCCTGCCCTGGCCAGCCGTCCTACACCACGGTCAGACCGCCGAGCACAGGACGCGGGGAATGGTAGAGCGGAGCAGCCGCGACCTATCTTAATCTGCCCTGACGGGACTAGGATCGCGTCACCAGTTAGGCATCCCCCGTCACCAATAAGATACCCATCTCCTCCCCGTCCAGTCCGAGACATTCCGGCTCATGGAAGCAGCAGGAGAAATCCTCCTTCCGCCGGTCCTTCCCATCGCAGCCGAGCGCACGGGGAAATCCCGGATCCTCACCCTCAGCGGCGGGCTCCGAGTTTTTCAAACGGAAGTTACTGAACAGGGAGTCATCGAAGTGGCATGTCCGGCGAAGACCTGCGCCATCGTTTGAGTTTGGCTCAAAGCCCTCGGGCCACCCTGAGGGCCGACCTTCGAGATCGCCTCAACTCTCAGAGAGGAGATCCAGCTAGAAATGGTAGTCGTGCTCACCAAGGGGAGGGTCTGTCGGAAGTACGTGACAGCGGGAATGTCCCGCCTAACCTAGCTCAAGCTTGGAGGGACAATAACCCGCCTAACGCTTACAATGGAACTAGAGTTGTTGAACAGCCCCAGAACAACCAAGGAAATAAGGACCAAACCCTAGAGCGTCTAGCTCAGATGGAGGAGCTGATGAGGAACCTCTTATCAGAAAAGGAAAAAGATGAGTACGACTCGGGGGACGAACTCGAGCTCTTCGCCCCCAGCATAGTAGCCACGGCATATCCACCTAGTTTCTATATGCCCCACTTGTCCAAATTCGATGGGGACGGAGACCCGTTGGATCATTTGGGTATGTTCAACACCCTGATGATGGCCCGCAACATCGGTCCCGAGCTAAGGTATTTGATATTTCCTTCCACCTTGACTGGGCCAGCCAGGCAATGGTTCAAGCAGAATAAAAAGTAGTCCATCAGCTCGTGGAAAACCTTTTCTGCCGACTTCAAGAGGGCATTCCGAGCTTCTCAGGCTGCCCGCGTCAAAGCTGACACCCTGGCAAACGTAAAGCAGCAGCCCAAGGAACCTTTGAAAGCTTACCTGAGCAGATTCGCAAACATCGTGGCTCGAGCCAGGGACACAGATGATAGTTCCAAGCTTATGACCTTGAGGACTGGGATCCTCGTTGGAGGCGGACTCTGGGAAGAGATACAGAGAAAAGGTGTCAGCACTGTGAACGAATTCTTAAATAAGGCCCAAGGATGGATAAACCTGGAGGAGGCGCGAGCATCGGCCGTGGGAACCAGCCAAGCCCCTGATCAGCCCGTTGGAGTGGGAACGGTTGTCGTGAAAACGACCCAAACCGTTACACAGAATAACCAATTGGGTGGAGGCAAGAGAAAAGGGAGCAGCGAGGGCGGCCAGCATGGCCCAAAGAAGAACAAACCCGTGGAATAATTAAAACCAGTCTACGCGACTTACGCCGAGCTCACAAACACTAGGGAGAACATTTTCCTAGCAAACTCCGCTCGCCTTCCCTGGAAGAAGCCGAAGCCTTTGAAACACCAGAAGGCCAAGCGGGACCCCTCCAAGTTTTGTCGATTCCACAACGACATTGGCCACAACACTGATGATTGTAGGCATTTGAAGGATGAGATCGAGACTCTCATCAGAGCCAGACCCTTGGCTCAGTATGCGCAAAATAGAGTTCCCGCCGGTCAACCGGCTCCAGAAGCTCCGATAGGTCAGCCCGGACCCCGGATAAATCAGGACACCCCTCCTCCTGTGACAAGAGGAGAGATCTCCACGATCTCCGGAGGCCTGCATCTGGTCGGCACAAGCAGAGGTGCCCAGAAGAGATATGTCAATGAATTGAAGGCTCATAACGGAGTGGAGTTCGTCCCAGAGCAGCATCTACCCAAACAGCAACGACTAGAGAGGCAACCAATCATATTCACCGAGGAAGATGCCAGTCACGTCCAGTTCCCCCATAACGACCCTCTGGTCATAGCCGCCCAGCTCACCAACCGAAGAGTTAGGAGGATACTAGTCGATAATGGGAGCTCGGTGAACCTGCTGTTCCGGTCTATGCTGGAAAAGATGGGTTTATCTGTCACCGAGTTGAAAGCCACCTCCATGATGCTATATGGATTTTCCGGAGAAGGGTCCCAGCAATAGGAACAATCGAGCTAGTGATTACCCTGGGAGAGGGACCCCGGACTGTCTCAAAACTCCTCGAGTTTGTGGTCATCGATTGTCTCGCCGCATACAATGCTATTTTGGGTCGACCTACATTGATAGCATTTGAAGCCATAACCTCCATCCGCCACCTCGCACTAAAATTCCCCTTTTCCATGGGGATATGCACGGTCCGAGGTGATCAGCTCGCTGCTAAGGAATGCTATATCATTTCTATGAAGGGAAACTCAAGACCCAGGCAGCAGACGATGACCATCCAGGGCGGGAGTGAGGAATCTCAGGAAATTGTACCTATTCCTGAGATAGAAAAACCTCAAAATGCCAGAGGGGAGGGTATCATCTTAAATAATGATATCGACCCCAGGGTAGGCGAGGATAGATCCGAGCTCCAAGCCATCGAAGAGCTCGAGGAGGTGAATATCAACCCACAAGACCCCTCGAAGGTGGTAAAGCTCGGTAAAAACCTATGTAGTGAAAGGAAGGCGGAGCTGATTAGGTTTCTGCAAGAAAATCTAGATGTGTTCGCCTGGTCTCATGGAGACATGGTAGGGATCAGCCCGAGCATCATCATGCACACCCTCCACTTGGATAAAAACGTGCCTGCAAAGTCCCAAAAACAAAGGCGCCTAGGAACGACCCAAGCTGATGCCCTAGAGGAGGAAGTAGCCCGGCTCTTAAAGTGGGGCTTTATCTGTGAGGCGTCCCCGATCTGGGTCGCCAATCCTGTGTTGGTCCCGAAGCCCAACGAGAAATGGCGGACCTGCATCGACTTTTCTGATCTGAACAAAGCCTGCCCCAAAGATTGCTTCCCTTTGCCGAGGATTGACCAATTGGTAGATGCCACGGCGGGGCACGAACTCATGTCTTTTATGGATGCATACTCGGGCTATAACTAGATCGCCATGAATCCGACAGACCAGGAACACACTAGCTTCATGACCCCAACTAACATTTATTGTTACAAGGTTAGGCCTTTCGGGCTGAAAAACGCAGGAGCTACGTACCAGAGGTTGGTAAATAGGATGTTTACCAATCAGATCGGGAAAAATATGGAAGTGTATGTTGACGACATGTTGGTCAAGTCAAAAACTGTCGATAACCATGTCTTCGATCTGGAGGAATGCTTTAAGATTTTGAGAGAATACGGCATGAGGCTAAACCCCCAAAAGTGTACTTTCGGGGTTGCGTCAGGAAAATTCCTGGGTTTCATTGTCAATACCAGAGGAATAGAAGCGAACCCCGATAAGATCAGGTCGCTACTTGAGATGCCCTCGCCCCGGTTGCAAAAAGACGTTCAAAGTCTGACAGGAAGGGTGGCGGCCCTTAATCGGTTTATTTCTAAATCTACTGACAAGTGTTTGCCATTCTACAACCTGCTCCGGGGAAATAAAAAATTTGAGTGGACCGAGGAATGCGAACGTGCCTTCCTTGACCTGAAAGCACATTTAGCCGAGTCGCCCATATTATCCAAACAAACAACAGGAGAACCTCTTTTCCTTTACCTAGCTGTCACGGAAGATGCGGCTACGCCGTACTAGTCCGGGAAGAAGACCGGTCTCAAAAGCCAGTCTATTACATCAGCAAGAGGCTTCTCAGAGCTGAATCCCGGTATCCGTTGATAGAAAAGATGGCCTTCTGCCTTATTATGGCCTCCCAAAAGCTCCAACCGTATTTCTAGTCCCACTCAATACACGTCATAACCGATCAGCCTTTAAGGCAGGTTTTGCAGAAACCTGAAGCATCGGGAGTCTATTGAAGTGGGCTATCGAGCTCAGCCAATTTAAGATACTGTACATGCCGCAAACTGCTATAAAAAGCCAAGCCCTGGCTGATTTTGTGGCAGAATGCACAGGATTTCGAGAAGACCCAATGGAAGAATCAGCTCAAACCTCATGGAAAGTCTTCGTAGATGGCTCGTCTAACGAGAACGGCTCTGGGGCCAGAATCATATTGATATCCCCAGAGGTACATCGATTCCACTCGGCATTACGATTCGGATTCAAAGCATCCAACAACGAGGCCGAATACGAAGCTTTATTGGCTGGGCTAAGGGTGGCCCAGGAGCTGAGGGCCAGCTCCGTCCAGTGTTACAGCGATTCCCAACTCGTGGTAAACCAAGTGTTAGGAGAATACCAAGCATGGGGAACCAAGATGGTTGCTTACCTGGCCAAGGTAAAGAAAGAGCTATCCGCATTTGAGCATGACTTAATCGAGCAGATACCCCAGGAGCAGAACGCCAACGCTGACGCCCTGGTGAAGCTCGCCACCTCCGGGGAGGCAGAGACTTTGGGGCTGGTGCTGGTAGAGTTCTTGGAAAGACCAAGAATAGAGGAAAGCGAGGCAGAGGTCGAGATGATTGACACCAGACCGACGTGGATGACTCCCATACTCGAGTATCTCACAGCAGGGAAGTTACCCGAGGAGCGAAATGACGCAAGAAGGGTACTTTACCAGGCTCCAAGATATATAGTGATAGACGGGATATTGTACCGGCGTGGCCTCTCTTTACCTCTTCTACGGTGTGTTCTGCCAAGCGAGGCGAAGACCATTTTGCAGGAGGTGCACAAGGGCTTTTGCGGAGATCACGCTGGGGGGCAAAACTTGGCCTTGAAGATTTTGAGGCAAGGGTATTATTGGCCCACTCTGTCAAAGGACTCGATTTCCTACGTCCAAAAATGCAACAAGTGCCAGCGATTTGCCACAATTTCCCGGGCTCCTCCGGTCGAGCTGAAGATGATCTCGTCCCCATGGTCGTTCGCGGTCTGGGGGATTGACCTGGTTGGTGCCCTCCCCACTGGAAAAGGAGGAGTTCGCTACGCGGTGGTGGCTATCGACTATTTCACAAAGTGGGCAGAAGCAGAGCCCCTGGCGACGATCACTTCAAAGAGGGTCCTCGACTTCATGGTCAAGAATATTGTTTGCCGATTCGGGTTGCCAAAGAAGATCATGTCAGATAACGGAACGCAGTTTGATAGCGATCTCTTCACTGAATTCTGTGAGAGGCACGTCATTGTTAAAAGCTTCTCCTCTGTGGCCTATCCCCAGGCCAATGGGTAGGTCGAGGCTGTCAACAAGACACTAAAAGCAAGCCTTAAGAAGAGACTGGATGAAGCCAAGGGAGTTTGGCCCGAACAGCTCCCCCAGGTACTGTGGGCATATCGGACCTCGCACCGAACGTTGACGGGTCACACACCTTTCTCCCTGGCTTTCGGGAGTGAGGCCGTCCTTCCTGTTGAGGTAAAGGTAGCCTCGCACAGAGTCCAGACATTTGACCAAGACCGGAACGACAAATTGCTCTGCGCGTCCCTCGGCCTAATTGACAAAAAACGAGAAGCTTCACAGCTGCAGCTCGCGCCTTATCAACAAAATATCACTCGTTATTTCAACTCAAAGGTCAAGAAACGTGTCTTTGGCATAGGCGACCTGGTACTCAGAAGAGTCTTCTTAGCCAGTAAGGATCCCAAGGACGGAGTGTTGGGACCAAACTGGGAAGGGCCCTATCAAATAACAGAGGTCATGAAAGAAGGAACCTTCAAGCTAGCTCGGCTTAATGGAGAAGCAGTCCCACGGACTTGGAACGCGATACACCTGAAGAAATATTATCAGTAATACTTTTGTAAGGCTTAATTAGAAAAGCCACCTTTGTTTATTAAATAATGAGAGATAGTCTTTTCGCGTTGTCGTATATGTTTGTGGATGTAATGTTAAAAAAAGGGGGGGTACGTTTCAAGTAACCACGAAAGGTCCTTTCTTGATTACTTGGGGGGCATATATCCTAGATACGACCAGGTCATAAAACTTAGGAGTTGATTCAAATTGATTGATCGATGTTTTTCTTAAAAAGCACGAGATATCAATAAAGGATTACCGCGAACTAAGTTTTTAAAGTTAATGTCCTGGATACGACCAGGTCCTAAGACTTAGAAGTTGGTTCAAATTGATTAATCGATGTTTTTCTTAAAAAGCACGAGATATCAATAAAGGATTAACGCGAACTAAGTTTTTAAAGTTAATGTCCTGGATACGACTAGGTCCTAAGACTTAGAAGTTGGTTCAAATTGATTAATCGATGTTTTTCTTAAAAAGCACGAGATATCAATAAAGGATTAACGCGAACTAAGTTTTTAAAGTTAATGTCCTGGATACGACCAGGTCCTAAAACTTAGAAGTTGATTCAAATTGATTAATCGATGTCTTTCTTAAAAAGCACGAGATATCAATAAAGGATTAACACGAACTAAGTTTTTAAAATTAATGTCCTGGATACGACCAGGTCCTAAAACTTAGAAGTTGATTCAAATTGATTAATCAATGTCTTTCTTAAAAAGCATGAGATATCAATAAAGGATTAACGCGAACTAAGTTTTTAAAATTAATGTCCTAGATACGACCAGGTCCTAAAACTTAGAAGTTGATTCAAATTGATTAATCGATGTCTTTCTTAAAAAGCACGAGATATCAATAAAGGATTAACGCGAACTAAGCTTTTAAAGTTAAGATATCAATAAAGGATACGACCAAGCCCTGGCACTTAGAAGTTGAGTTTAAATCGATTGATCGAAATTTTTATAAAAAAAGCACGAGATATAAAAAAAACACTAACAGAAACTAAGTTTTTACCAAATGCGTTGACAATGAATAATGATAAAGGTAAAAAAATAGATTAAAGTGAAATCTGGGGAAACCAATTGTCTCGAGGAGAGAAAACCTCATGGTAGAAGATTACAAATAAAAAAAAAGGGGATCAAAAGTCCTAGGCCCCTTCAGGCCGCTCCGACGAAGTCACCCCCTTGGCATCCTATTCGGCTGCAGTGGAAGTCTCCCCAGTCTCAGAGGGCGGCTCCTGTTGAAGTCAAGCCTTAAACTTCTCGAGGAATGGCTCCCACACCTCTGGTCCCAGGAAGGAAAAATCACCATCCTGGTTGAAGGCCCATCAATGATATAGCATGGCCTCCATGGAGGAGCTGGAAGATGCCCTCTCTGCCACAAGGGCAGCCTTGGCCTCCTTAAGTTCGACCTTCGCAGCATCCAAGGCGACTTGTGTAGCCTCGGCCTCCAGTAGCTTAGCCCGGTTTGCCTTCAGTAGCTTAGCCCAGTTTGCCTCCAGATCAGCCTGCGCAGCGGCTAAGGCGGCCTGCGCGACCTTCTCACTTTCCCTGGTAGCCGTCAGGGCAGCCTTGGCATCTCGCTCTTGTTGTTGAGAAGATGCAAGAACGGCCTTAGCAGTTTGAAACTTGCCCCTGACCTCGTCAAACCTGGCCCGGGACCGAGCTATGCTTCGGTGTAGGGCCAAAGCCGCCTGCAAGGTCAAAAGATGATAAGGCATGTGCTTTAGAAAAATCAAAGAGAACCATTAAATAAGCAAACTTACCGTGAGGGTCATCCTTAATGAAGACTCTATAACGTTCTCGGGGCTCCTCGTCTCAATCTCCCGCAAATCCATTAGGGTGGCATTGTAGCAGTGATCCACCATATAGGTCGCAGTTTCATAAACCGTCCCTCGAAAGGCCTCGGGGATTTTCTCCAGGGCCTAAGTGTTGATTGGGATGCGCATAGTGGGAACCGAAGCTGGCAAGGTCTCAGTTGGTACCTCTAGTTCCCGGTTAGAGACCAGAGGTCGCGGGGGAGGTGGGGCATCTTCTCTGCAGCGGGAGGATCCTAGCCCTTCCCCTTGGCGGGAGACTTGGAGGTGGTCCCGAAAAGGGGGAGTTTTCTTGGTTAGCCGGAGCTTCTTTACCAATGGTCCAGACGACCCGGAGGGAGGATTCCCCCCCTGGAATATGGATCGCAGCACGTTGTCCCCGGGCTGTGACATCTCCTCGCTTGAAACAAAACCAAGGAAGCATTAGTAGACATATAAAAATACTTGATAAAAGTCTAAAGAATCTAAAGAATGTATTGAAAAGGTCCTACCCTCCGAGCTAGAGGAGGAATCTATTGCCACGACCTCCAGCTGCAGAGCTTTTATTGGGGAGTCTAAGATTATAACTTCACGAATGATAGGGGGCCTGGGTCCGGATTTGCCTCAGGACTGGACTCCTCTACATACTACCTAAGCCCCGGAGCTACTACACCCTCCAGAAGGGAGGGCCACGACCTAAGGTTGGTCCCGTACTCCTCAAAAAAGGCTGACCTAAAGGCCAGGGTATTGTCTACTACTACAGTGCCCCTAGGGCAGCCGATGTCATAGCGCAACACTAGTTGATCAACGTACTGGAGTAGTGTTATGTTACGATCTGGGTCATTTTGATGACGATGTACGAGTTGGCTGGGGTTAAACCTAGGAAGCCATAGGTTTGTGGCAGCCTTGTCTAAGTCCTTAAACAAGTATGGGTTACCTTGGCCGGAGGGGCCGGTTGCTGCCTCGGACTGGATCCGCTCTGCGTCGACCCCCTAGGCGATCTCAAGAGCCCACTTCCGACGCACGAGAGGCACCTCGTCTTCCTCGTCCTGATCATCGTCATCCGCAGCACCCCCCTCGGGGATGGGTGCCATCTCGCGAGCTGCTGGGACGGTCCGTGACCTCCTCAAGGCCAGGGTCTAGCTCAGAGAAATTACCTTACACGCCAGCATCGTCTCATCAGACACGAGCTGGCGGTAGTCTTTTTCGCTTGGAGGGAGCCCCGCCAAAGTTTCATATTGACCCTCGAGGGTCACCGATTTATCCGTCCTCGCAAAAACAGCTGCACGATGGTATTCAAGTCAATAAGCTTGGAAAGAATACAAGTCAGCGACGATTTTACGAGATAAGGATAGAAAGAACTTACGAGGACGGTTGAAGTAGTGGTGGTCGCAGTTGCGAAACCCCGTCGACATAAAGAACTGGTCCTTGAAGTCGTTGGGGTGGTTGGGCAGCTCGATGACTGCGACAGAATTGGGAAAATGAGTCAAGTAATAGAACCCGTCACCTCACCCCCGTTGATCCGGGCTGGCTTTGAGGCAGAAGAAGTAGAGAATGTCCGCCAGTGTAGGGACCTCCCATTCCTGCTTCAAGAACAGGTACCTCAGCCCCGCTAACAGGCGGTAGGAGTTAGGGGGGAGTTGAAAGGGGGCCAACTTCACTAAGTTCAGGAAGTCCGCAAAGTACTGGTCCAGAGGAAGAAAGGCCCCGACCTTAAGGTGTTCGTCGCTCCAGGCCGTGAACTCCTCGTCGAGCGGTGTGCAGCTTCGCTCGTCCTCGAAGGGTGGTCGGGCAACGAGAGCGCCTGTCCCTATTTCGATGTTGTGGGATAGCAGGATCTTGTTGACCTTCCCCTGAGTTGTAACCTTCGAGACAATCCTCTCGGCCTAGAAGAAGGCATCAGGTCCCACCTCGACCTCTTTCTCCACGGTGGGACCGAAGTGGGGGATAGAGGATTCCGCTACCACCTCCTTCCCCTTGCTGGCCTGCTGAGATGACGGGCCAGCGGCGCTCTTTTTGGGCATGTTCTTCCTGGGTCCCATCTGGTCACCTAACGAACAAAGATGAAGAAAGTTTAGAAAGGCGACCTAAAAATAGGAAAGGGAATCTAGCGCGAGAAATGATTTTCCTTACACGGGCCGAGGTAATCTCAGCTGGCGATGCATGAGGCCATGCGGTTCTATGAACAAGCGCTTGCGTTCCCAACGAGTCCCCGATTGCTCGGGATCCGTGTGTCAGGAGGATTAGGATAATGCTTGCCTTTGAGGGAAAGTTTCAAAAAGCAAAACCACCTGGGAAGCGTGACCCCTAAGCTACCCAGTTTTGCACCCCAGAAACCTATTGCCTTCCCCTCTCCAAACAGGCATTTCAAAAGATTACCCAGAAAAGTCACCCCAGAATTTTCTTGTCCTATGCGTCACATTCCTAAACATATTCTCATATGGTTGATACCCCTAGGATAAAAACCTACACACAAAACACCAGCCAAAAAGAAAAAACAACCTACAATGTGCGACTACGAAAGAAGTTTACCTAAACAAGAGAAACAGAAACATCTAAACGTACAACAGGCAGAGGACTTACAGAGTTTTTTGTTGTGTGAAAATCGAAAAAGGCGTAGGAGTCAGAATCCTAGTGGAGCCTTTAGAACTGGAGTCACGGAGAAACCCTTGTGTCTGGAACGTAGAGACTTCTGGAACGATAATCGGTAGGAAAAAGGCTTCTGAGGCTAAGAAGAGAGAAGATGAGGAAATTTTTTCAAATAAATGGTGGCTCATGCGAAAGGTGGCCAACCTTATATATACGTAAAAGGAAAATGATCGAGGGCCGTTCGATCGTCTTAATGCGAGATACGAGGGTCACAACTTGAAAGACGAAACGACGGCCGAAGATAGGCTAGGCCATTTAATGCGATTCTCAGAAGACGGACCGTCACAAACCATGATGCTCCACGTATCCGATACCAGCACAATAGGTGGGACATGAAGAGTCGAAAAAGAAGCTTAAAATCCCCCACTGTGGCCACAGGTGACGTCACGTGTCACGAGCAGGGGCTTGGGGGGCAAATGTACGCCCTAAATATCCACGAGTTATTAGCGAGCTGGAAAAGGGCATAATTTAGTCCGCCACATGAAAACTGTCTACCCGGAGCTGCTGTTATGAGTCTCCACCTCTTTAGCCCGAGCTAATCAAAGGGCTAGCAAGTATGCTCGAAGGCATCGGATCAGCAGTATAGATATCACGAGCTGGCGCTACATCAAGCTCAAGGTGTGACATAGATCTGGCACCCCCGACCATTTGTGAAGTCAACCACGCAATGTAAACGTGCGCATATCAGACATCACGTGTCTGCTCCATTCTTGAATTCTCGGACACGCAGCATAGACGTGCGTGTTTAGGCACCCCACGACTGGTTTGGGCCATGCGGCCCATTATCCCCCTTACCTATTGATTAGACAACACTTCATTGTCAAGTTTTAGGAATTAATCATAAGTGTCACAGAGGTGACATGATGGGTAAGAAGGTCACGGGATGAACCCCTTTACCAACACCCAGATGTCCTCTCCCTATAAATATGGAGACCCTGGGCGTTGCAAGGGGTTGGCGTTTTGATTGTAAAGAAACACCCTGTAAGGAATACTCAAGAGATATCTATAATATTGACTAGTGGACTAGAGGGATTTTAACCTTCGAACCACCTAAAAAAGGAGTGATAACCTTCCCACCATACTAATTTCGCCAGTTTGGAATATAATTATTTACACAATACGGTTCACTATTTAGCACTAATCCATCCCGTTTATTCGTATAATTACCTGTTGGCGAAGAACCGCGTCAACAGATTGGATTAGGGCTTGGGCCCTGTAAATGTGCATTAATATGATTATGCCTATGATTGATTGATTAAGCATGCTGAATGCTCGGTATTTGAATATTTGTTATATAATGAATGTCTATCTGCATTACCTGATTGAGAAAGACTTGACTTATGAGTCAAGGATGTCAAGAGCGCTGAGCGCTAGTAAAAAAGCATTGACTTATGAGTCAATGACGGCAATAACGCTAAGCGCTGGTCGAAAAGCATTGACTCATAAGTCAAGGGGGGCAAGAACGCATTGAGCACTGCTTGATATGGTTAGACCTACTCAGGAGCGCATCATACACTTGTCTGACCCAATTATCATGAAAAACTAAGCACCAGGTACGCTGGGCCAACTCTAAGGCTGGTTATACAGAGGATAGAGCAATGGGCCCCGAGGTGACTTATTAGTCCCATAACGCTGAGCCCCAGTATGATTTATTAATCATGTATTTTGGGCAATGGGCCTTGATATGATTAATTAATCATTTAATTAGGGAAAGTGGCCCATATGACATTGTTGTCATTTATATGAATGGTATGCATGCATGAGTAGGGTTATTACTGCTAGGCATGCTTATTATGATTTGGTAACGTGTTATTAACTGCTTATGAGCATGTTTAAGTTTTCTTGCTGGGCCTAGGCTCACGGGTGCTATGTGGTGCAGGTAAGGGGAAAGGGATGTCGCTTGACCACCACGACCAAGGTTTCTCAAAGGAACTAGGGTTAAACCCTATTTTTGCCGCTTAGGTCGGCATATTGTAACTTTTGAGTTGTAATTACCCTTTTGGAACTGTAAACAACTTTGTAAGCGTTTATTATGGGATCCCTTGTACAACTTAACGTTTTAATGAAATATCCATTCCTTTTTATCGAAATTTTTAACCCTGGACCGTTAATCACATTTAGTTGCACGGTTATGGCCAAATGACTCGTTTAGCGAGTTTAGCACTATTTAAAATACACAATGTAACGGTCTTGGCTAACTAGGGCGTTACAACTTGGTATTAGAGCATGCCAAGGTTAAGGGTTCCTGAAGACAGGCTGGGCATGTACACTCGCCACTAAAGACAAGCTCGACTCAGGGTTTGGTAACTATTTATGTGGTTATGTGTTTAACTGCTTAAATAGGATATAAATGCCTTATTAGGTAGCATGAGATATTCTTATAGGGCTTGGCCCTTGACTGCTGTATGATTTAAAAGGATGTGCTTATTAGCACTAACATTGCTTGTGAATGCATAGGAAATTCTTATTAGCATTGTTATATGGATATGTAGATCAGGACACGCTCATTAGTGTTGTCATAGATACATGTATGCCAATTTTTTTTTATTAACATTGATATTTGGTTATGAATGTCAGTAAATGCTTGTTAGCATCGCTATTTGTTATAAACATCAGGATATGCTTATTAGCACCATGCTTGGATATGAATATGAGTCAACATGCTTATTAGCATAATTGTTGAATGTGAATGATTATCTGCTTGTCTTGGACGTGAGGTGGCAAGAGGTTTAGTTATCACTACCTAACTACCCGAATTGATTATTGCAACAAGGTATAAGCTTAGAAGTATGCTTCTAAGGCATATAGAGTCATCAGCTGGCCAGGAAGATCAGGGACAGAATGACAGACAAGGTTATAATGATAATCAAGGTCAGACCCCTCCGCTAGCTCCTGAGAACTGGCAGCAAGTGCTTGCGGATTTGCAAGTAAGGTTATTGAAGCAGGAAGAAGAGATCTGCCTCCTGAGACAACAACAGGTACTTGTAGGGAACATTTTGCCAGAGGCACCACCTGTGATTGCAACGTCTCAAATTTCCCAATAAGGCTTAGGGCCTTGATTAGGGGGCCAGGAGGGCCATAATTGATTTAATATGTGATTATATGCATGATTATGTGAATTATATTATTATATAATGATATTTGCATGCATGTGGGCCCACTTCTTATTAGAAGGACATTTTTGTAATTGTGGTCATTGAGAGCATAATTGTATATTTATGTGCATGTATGTGATATATAAGTGAGACCACATTATTATGTGGATATGTTTGAGCTTTTCGACATGAGACGATCCTAGGATGCAAGTTAGCGGTTTGGTCATAACGGGATTCATTATCGAGCTCGGGGTGAGCCTAGGGGTAAATTGGTGTTTAGTGTATTACCGGGTATGAGCGGGTAATGGGATATGATTTATTAATTATTTGAGGATATTGGGAGTAACGATAATTGGAGGACGTTAATTATGATTAACGGGATAGGTGGGAAATGACAATTTTGCCCTTGTTGACTTTGAGGAATGAAAATAGCCCTAGAGGCATTTTGGTCATTTTGACCAATGGATATACTTAGCCAAGGAAGGCTGTGGAGTGAAATAGGCAGGAAAAACAGAGTTCTACTCTCTCTCTCTCTTGATCATCTTTCTCTCTCTTTTCCCATTGGAAGTTTGTGTTAGAGAATATATGTTATTGCTCAATGGAAATATGGAAAAAACCAAAATACAACTCTATGTAAAGATACAATAGACAATGTAATTGATTAAATAAATATTACAACTCAATTACTCAAAATACAAGTAAATAGAAATAAGAGAAGGAAGAGAATTATAAGAAATAAAACCCTAAAACAAAAGATACCAATAAATATGTAAATAGGAATAAGAGAAGAGGATTACAAACTCAATACACTAATAATACAAGAAGAAAAATAGAATGAAAAGATCAATGGAAAACACAAACTCTCACACAACCAAAGTGTAGAGTAGCGGGGATCACCAACTTGAACAAGGTTCAAAACCTTTGTCCAAAAGCTTATTTTCCCCTATTCTCTAAGCACTAAGGGATCTCTCTAGGAAATAGCTCTCTGGAATTATCAAGCCTCTATGGTGTATTTTCCAGCCAAGTGCTTTGTGGATGGAAAATGGTGTGTCTTACAAGTAAGCATTAGGCTCCTATTTATAGAGTTTGAGATACCCCTTTGAATTTCAAATTCCACCAACTCCCATGGTTGTTACCTATGTTTAATTGGATGTTTATGGAATTAAAATGGAGATTTGGGAGTTATTTGGGATGTTAGAACTGTTCAATTTGAAAAAAACTGAAAAACCAAATAGACTGTCAGCCTCACTGGCCGCGGCCAAGACTTTTCAGTGGCCATGGCCACTGGCTTCTGTCCCCCAGGCCGCAGCCACTGAAAGTCAGTGGTTTCAGTGGCCGCGGCCATAGGCCATTTTCAGCACAAAAAAGTCATTTTTCCAAAACGTTCCAAAACGTCCCAAATCATTTCCCACATGATTTTGTAACCTCCAAACACCTATTGGGAGTTAAAAACATGTCTCCAACATCCATATTTAATCATGGCATTGTGAAATCCAATATCAAATGTGTAACATATAATATACACATTATTGGGAGTTACAAATTTGTAACTGATTTTGTAACTCCAAAATATATCACATTTGGGCACACACATGTGTCTAATTTTGCGACTCTCAATAATATGATACAAGGTGTGATAAATCACATTTTGTCACATTATTTAATCTAACATTATATTATATGAAATAATATAACATTCCCCCGCTATATTAAATAATCACTTTTTGTAACACTTATTTAATCAATCAAACATTATATTAAAATATAATATTCCCCCACTTGATTAAATAATCACTCTCTATAGAAACATTTGCATAGGTGCATAAAGTAAAATGTCTTTCGACTTGAATTTTACCTTAGTGTAATTATCGCAAAGTTTGTTGAAATTTTGGTTGCCGAAGCATTGAATCACTATCCCTTGATAACAAACCGGTGATAATACACACACCTTTGCTATGTTCACTTGAGACCTCAATGTCTCGCTTTTGCATCATTAATGTTCATGTGCACATTCCTTTCATAGACTTTTCTTGAGAATGACTCCCAATTCTCATGAGGGGTGGCACCACCCCTAGGTCTATATAGGTAGAACTCTTACAGTATTTTGTTACCCTAAAATACTTGTCTTTTCAAGACTGAGTTCTATTAAAAAAACCTTTCGGTTTTAACCCTCATTTTGGTAACACACTAGTACTCATATCTCAGATGGGACAAAATTTGAGTACTAATATTATTCACTTGATTGACTTGTTATTACCTATTGAACCTAATACTAGTTTGGTGACTAGTATTAAGATAGGTTACCATCAACGTGAATCTCTTTAGGGAGTCTAAGTCCCACCCCTTGAGATGTAGAAATGATTCCCTTTGAATCATTTCTTTTCTCATGTATGCATACTTTAAACACTCTCTTTATTTTATTCAAACTTTGTTGCTAGCCATAGTTTGATAGTTACCTCTTTAAAATAGTGATTTTGACCATAGCCAACACCCCCACTATTTTATAGTTTAATATCCAAGATAAGCATTTTCCTTGAATATTAATTCTAGAAACCTATTTGTTTCTAAAATTCTCCTTTATGTTTTAAACTGATTCCTTCTTGAATTAAAATATTACAAACAATGACTTTAGACACCAAACATGTTTAGATTTGTTCATTCTATTCACATATAGCCAATGTGATTTAGAATGTGGAATTCCAAATCATCTATTTGATAGGATGACCAAATTAACCAATTGATTAACAACAAAATAAATTGATTAACTTTGAAGCATCACCCCTACATTTCTCACATAGTGATAATACAAAATCACTTTAAAATAGAAATCTCTTCATTTCTATTAAGTTATTTATCCTCCAAGATAAATCTAGACCTATGATTCTCAAAGTTCATCATGAGTCCTCTATGTCACATGATAAACTCTCAAGATAAAACCTCAATGTTTATCTTGATTTATTTATTTGCTAAAGCAAGAAACACTTATTTGAAAGTAACTTCCACTTGGTTGCTTTCTTTTATATATTTCACAAAATAAAATGTGAACACAAATGTAATGTGAAAATTTCTCAAACAAATAATCACAAATTTTCATTTTTTAGTTGTCTAAATAATCTCAAAATCACTTAAACAACTTTTGTGTATTTCTTAAGAGTCTCTTTGAGATTCTTTTGAAAACATCAATTTGACATCCATTGATTTTCTCATCAAAATCAAAATGAAAATGTCAATTTTTTAAACACTTTAAATCAAAGAAAATAAACCCTCATTGATTTATTTAAACACTTTGATTTCTTATGTTTTTGTTTAAAACTATCTCCTCATTGAGATTAATTTAAACATATCACCATCTTTAACCAAAATGAATAAAGTTCTATTTTATTCACCATTGGTGTAAATATTCAAAATTGCTTCTCCAATTTTGAAATGTCTCCTCATTGAATATTTAAGAATTATTGTCACTAAATAATTCTCAATTATATTTCATTTGACCACACTCTAGACGATAGGTCTATTGAGTTAATGTGTCATCCCACAATTTTGAATCCATCTTGATCCATTTTTCTTGTAATGGCAAGACACTTATCAAAAGATGTAACCCCCTTAGGTTCATATTTTCTTATCTCATAATTGAGGTGCTCAACACTTTAAATGAGAATTTTAATTTCCAAATAATACACTTTATTCACCAAATAAATGGTAACTTATTACATTCTATTGATATAGGATAAAACAAAATATCATCTCACAAATATTTGAAATATAATTTATTGATTCACAAAATCAATATATTTATACATGTCATATAAAACTCATATAGTTGTCATTCTAATAATTTCCCATTAACAAAATAAGACAATTCTATGACATGCTAGCATATTACCCAGTAATCTACTAGATTATTTACACATTGATCACATATAATAAAAACTCAAGATATTAAATTATCTTCTAATCTAACCACTATATTTGAAAAAAAAAAAAGAGATTAGAAAACAATGAACCACATTTATAAACTTTCTTCTTCTCATTTCTATCACTATATGAAAACCATTAGATCTTCTAAGAAAACCAAAGTAGAACATTACCTTATCTTACCATCTTTTCAAAGTTGGATCCTTATATGATCTCCATTGTTTCTCCTTCCATTGAAAATGATCATAAGCTTTTGATTGTTAGAGAATATATGTTATTGCTCAATGAAAATATGGAAAAAACCAAAATACAACCATATGCAAAGAATACAATAGACAAGGTAATTGATTAAATAAATATTACAACTCAATTACTCAAAATACAAGTAAATAGAAATAAGAGAAGGAAGCGAATTATAAGAACTAAAACCCTAAAACAAAAGATACCAATAGATATGTAAATAGGAATAAGAAAAGAGGATTACAAACTCAATACACTAATAATACAAGAAGAACAACATAATGAAAAGATCAATGGAAAACACAAACTCTCACACAACCAAAATGTAGAGTAGTGAGGATCACAAACTTGAACAAGGTTCAAAACCTTTGTCCAAAAACTTATTTGCCCCTATTCTCTAAGCACTAAGGGATCTCTCTAGGAAATAGCTCTCTGGAATTATCAAGCCTCTATGGTGTATTTTCCAGCCAAGTGCTTTGTGGATGGAAAATTGTGTGACTTACAAGTGAGCATTAGGCTCCTATTTATAGAGTTTGAGATACCCCTTTGAATTTCAAATTCCACCAACTCCCATGGATATTAACAATGTTTAATTGAATGTTTATGGAATTAAAATGGAGATTTGGGAGTTATTTGGGATGTTAGAACCGTTCAATTTGGAAAAAACTGAAAAACCAAATAGGCTGTCAACCTCACTGGCCGCAGCCAGGACTTTTCAGTGGTCGCGGCCACTGGCTTCTGTCCCCCAGGCCGCATCCACTGAAAGTCAGTGGCCGCGGCCACATGCCACATCCACTGAAAGTCAGTGGCCGCGGCCACATGCCATTTTCAGCACAAAATAATCATTTTTCCAAAACGTTCCAAAACGTCCCAAATCCTTTCTCACATGATTTTGTAACCTCCAAACACCTATTGGGAGTTAAAAACATGTCTCCAACAACCATATTTTATCATGAATTTGTGAAATCCAATCTCAAATGTGTAACATATAATATACACATTATTGGGTAATATTTGAGAGTTACAAATTTGTAACTGATTTTGTAACTCCAAAATATGTCACATTTGGGCACACACATGTGTCTAATTTTGTGACTCTCAATAATATGTTACAAGACGTGACAAATCACATTTGTGTGACAAATCACATTTTGTCACATTATTTAATCTAACATTATATTATATGAAATAATATAACATTTTGAAGCCAAGCTAGGGAATTCAAGCTTGAGAGTTAAGGCTTGGAGTTTAGGATTGGATTGTAGCAATTGAAAGGGGTTTAAATCATAACTGAGGTAAGGTTTTCAGCTTGATTCTCAAGGATTTTGCTATGTTTTTATGTAGTTTGAAGGCTTGGGAGTTTGATTGTGGAGTTGGGAATTTGGTGATGTTTCAAGTGGTATAAAGCTTTGGTTTTGATGTTAGTATGGTGATTATGTTGTTTATATGATTGGTTGTGATTTGGGGATTGTTTGGTTGAGTTTTGTTTGAGGTTTAGATTGAAGGAAATGCAGGGGAACTGGGTTCGCGGGGTCAAGTTGTGACCGAGTTCATGCAAGTCGTGACTTGGATGTATTCCAGAGCCTCCCCTGGGCTCTGTCAAGCAAGCGCGCTGTGACCCACAGGGTCAAGTCACGGCCCGCCCCTAGCACTCAGACAGGGGACCTCTCTGTCTTGGGGGTGCGTCGTGGCCCTTGGGGCAGGTGATGGACCAAAAACGGGTATGTTTTAAATATTTATATCACAAGCGCATGAATCGTTCATATAGAATAGTGATCGTGTAAGCAAGGATGTCAAACCCAAAGGAGTTGTCTAAAATCGAAAAGAAAACTATTTTAAATCAAAATTAATAAATTCTAACCTAGCTCCAAAGATTGATAAGATTTTTGTATAATAAAAATAAAATAAAAGATAATAATAAAGATATTAAAGACAATATATATAACATAAATTAATAATAGAAATCAAGATGGTAAAAGAAAGATTATTAAGATAATAGAATCCACAAAATATAAGTTCAATAATATTTATAAGTACATTGATTCCCAAGTTTTAGTGATAGTTAAAATAAATCAAACTATCATTTTCAAAATAGATTTATAATTTTAAGCACAAATTACTTCTAAAAAGATAAGATTTTTCTTCACTTTTCAAAATTATAATTTCAAAGCATTTAGTGTAAATCAATCTAATGAAATAACAAATAAATCAATGAACATTATTTATAAGGAAAAACATAATATTTTGTTCTAAGCATGGATGTGTACAATTTAATGACACATCTTACACAAAGAATATTATGTTTTTTCACTAATTAAGAACAAAGTGTAAATATGTGCTAATAATCCAAAATACATGATATTTAAGATGAAAGAAGATACTTGAAGAAGAAAATTCCATAAACTTTGTTGCACAAAATGGGAAATCAACATACAAAATAAATACTATCTAGTTACATATTGTTTCATCATCACCTTAATAATCTTAAAAAGATTAGAAACTCATAACTAGAATAGAAAATCAAACTAAAAATTACAAACATAAATAGGAAAATTTGGAGGAGAAACCCCCAAATTGTTCCTCTAAAAATACATAGAAAATAACCAAAAAGAAGAAGAAGATGAAGATAATAGAGAGGTTTTGAAATGTGGTAAGAGTTGTGGTATGGTAACCTCCTCCTCCTCAAATGAGCACTCAAACTCCCTTATTTATAGCCAAAAAAGGGTATTAAAATAATCAATTCAAATTAATTAAATTGATTAAATTAATTGAATTAATTATAATATGGCAAATAGGGGTAAATTATAGGGTGTAATGATGATGTTATGGGGTAAAATATGTAGAAAAGTTGGGTAAAAATGTGGTATTTTTAAGATAAAGGGACAAGGGTACATTGTTGGGCTCAAAATGGGGGAAATGGCAGCCATTTTGGTGGCTGGTGGCATGGACCCAGGCGTGTCGGGCTTGGCTGGCAATTACTGGGACTGTTTTGACAGATGGGCCCAGGCTTGGCAAGGAAGGAGGTTGGCTGGGTGAGCAAGGATCAACAGCTTCGGTTGGAGGCAAGAGATTGCATCAGGCGGCTGGAGAGGCAGGCGGCTAAGGAAGGAGTGCTGGATTGAAATTGGGCCTGGAGCTGGGCTGCAGGCAGCTAAGGAAGGAGCCCAGACGCATGGGACAGCTGGAGCACGGGCTGGGCATCTATAGATTGGGCCCGAAGCTTGCTGGGCCAAAGGAGGTTGGGCTTGGCTGTTTCAGAAATACCACAATTTTTCCTTCTTTTTCTGCTTTTCAAGAGCCCAAAAATACAACATATCTCCTATAAAAAAATATAAATTAAATTAAAACTAAATATTTTCATTAATCAAATATACTACATAAGTTCCATGAAAATATTAATTAAAACTTAATTTAGATTTAACATTTAAGTTCAAAATTACATCTTTTTACTCCTAACTTAACAATATTAATTTTAAATAATTAAACTATAACATTTTACAACAAAATAACTATAAAAACACACAAAAATATATAAAATCAAAATAAACCCAATAAATTAAAAATTACTTTAAAACTTAATAAATAAATAAAAACTCAAGAATTAAGCAACAATTAGCACATAAAAAGTGGTAAAATAACTCTATTTTGTAGAGTTATTAGCAGGTCGCGACTCGCCTTTCCTTTTTTGCCAGGATGGGTTTTAGCGAGTTTTAAGAGCTGGTTTTCGATTCTCTTGGCCCGGGATCGAATTTACTAACTGTTTTAGTAGGATTCGAGGTCTCGGGAGCTGGGTTTTAGCTCATGAACCTTTTATTACTCATTTTTTTTTATGGAATTTCATATTTGGTTATGATTAGGTGACCGCTAAAGGCCTAAGGTTAAGATCGTTCTCAAGGGGTCGTTCTTCATTTATTTTACCCTCAAGTCTAAGGTAAGAAAACTGCACCCAATATGTGATGCATGTGATGTATATGATACATGTGGTTATGGCATGACATAAATGTTGAATATGGAATTGAACAGAGCTTGAGTCTCTGTAATTGTGCATGATTAAGATTAAGATTAAGATTATGCTTATGATTATTGGTTAAGCATGTTGAACGCCTTATATTTGAATGTTTGAATGTGCATGATTATAATTATGTTGGTGATTGTTGATGAGGCATGTTGAGTGTTCTATAAATGGACATTGATTTCATTACATATGTCTGGCAACATGACTTACTTGTGAATGGTACTGACTTATCAGTCAGAAATGACATTGGTGTTTAGTATTGGTCGTGAAGCTTTGACTTATTAGTCATGGTCGGTCGTAGTACTGAGCACTGGTTATATGGTATTGGCTTATGAGTCAAGAGCGACATATCATGTTTAACGCAGGCCGGAATGATTAGATCTAATCAATATGAGCATTAAATGCTTGACCGACCTATTGGTTGAAGAAAACTAAAGCGCTTGTCTAGTCTAAAGGCTAGTTACTCAGAGTCAGGGCTAAAAGGCTCAAGTGATTGAAATGTCACATGGCTTGGGGCTTAAAACCCCAGAGAGACTTATTAGTCATCTATTCAGATAGAGAGACTTATTAGTGATCTACTCAGAGTGCAGGACTCCATAATCATTTATTAGTACTTGCATGCATGCATGAGTAGGGTTATTACTGCTAGGCATGCTTATTATGATTTGGTGACATGTTATTGTCTGCTTATTAGCATGTTTAAGTTTTCTTGCTGAGCTTCGGCTCACGGGTGCTATGTGGTGCAGGTAAAGGTAAAAGAAAGTTGGATCATCCTTGAGTTGGAGAGCTTAGGTGTCGATGTGTACATATGCGGCTGCTCAACCACCACAGCCGAGGGTTTAAAGAGGAACTAGGGTTAAACCCTATTTTGTCGCTTAGGTCGGCTGGTTGTAAATCTTTTATTGTAATTAACTTTTAAAATATATTTTGGGATCCCAATGTATATAGTAAACGTTTTGGTGAAACGTTGTATCTTGTACCAATTTTTTTAACCCTAAATCGTTAATCACACTTAGTTACACGATTATGACCAAATGACTTGGTTAGCGAGTTTAGCACTGTTTAAAATGCACAGTGTAACAGTCCCTGGGTAGTAGGGCGTTGCAACTTGGTATCAGAGCGAGCCAAGGTTAAGGGTTCCTGTAGACAAGCTGGGCATGTACACTCGTCACTAAAGACAAGCTTCACTCAGGGTATGGTAACTATTTATGTGGTTATGTGCATAACTACTTAAATAGAATGTAAATGCTTTACCTGCATGCCTTATTAGGGAGCATGAGAATCTGTTAGGGCTTAGCCCTTGAATATGAATATGATTATGATTATGTGATTACCTGCTTAGTGAATATATAAATGTGTTATTTGCATGTTGGAGTTGAGAGCATGGTATGTATGTTGGAAGAGCAGGGGTTATGATTGATGTATGAACAATGTAGACATGTATTTTGGAACCACAGTGGTATGTGAATGTAGTGTGGTGTGACTGTTCCCGTGGGGGAAGGCTTTTGAACAAGCTTATCATATTTAATGGGTCAAGTTATTGACTACAGATTTAATCAGAGGGTATGTACCCAAGGTAGTTGATGAGACCTGGTGGTAGTTATACCAAGGCTGGGAGTTACAGCCAGGGCCTGAATTCTTCACCTGCCACTCAGAATTTGCAGCAGGTGTTTGCAGATATGCAATTACGATTGTAGAGGCAAGAGGAAAAGATCAGGTGTTTAAAATAACAGCAGGTTCTATCAGGGAACACCTCTTCCTTTATTATGTCAGGAGTGGCACCAGTATTGGCTCAGCCTAGGGTTGAGAATAAGTGGGAATTTCTTTGTGGAAGATTCCAAGAATATTACCCTCCAGCTTTTGAGGGAGGCCTAGATCCATTCAGAGCTGAGCAATGGATGGGCATGATCAGTTCCATCCTAGATAGTATGGGGGTGGTAGGTCACAATAAGGTAATCTGTGCTACATATGTGTTGCGGGATGATGCACAGACGTAGTGGGAAATGGTGTCCTAGACACGTGATACAACTACGATGGACTGGAAATAATTTAGGCAGCTTTTTAATGAAAAATATTACTGTGATGCAGCCAAGACTGCTAAGATGAATGATTTTCTGAACCTTGTTTAGGGAAATGCAACAGTAACCGAGTATGTTAATAGAATTGATGGGTTGGCCAAGTTTTCTTTTGATATGGTACCCACGGATGTGGCTCAGAAGGAAAAGTTTATCCAGGGATTGAATCCTAGAATAGCTCAGGGCGTTAGAGTCGCCCTAGTGCATGAAATCTCTACCTATGCTCAGGTGGTAGGGAAGGCTCTTGTTGTTGAGAGCACATGAAATGAGATTATGAAGGAGAGTGCTGGAGAGCGTAGTGCTCAAGTAGTGATACCACCGATTGATGGATCAGGAAGGATCAGAGATCCCAGTGATCAGGAAAGAAGAATTATCAATGTATCTGGTACCTTTGGTTTAGGAAAGGGGTTTTGAAGTGCTGTGGTATGCCATCGGGGCAAGAAAGAAAATTGGAAGTTTTACCCAAAATGCACTTGGTGCAAGAGGCACCATCTGAAGGAATGCCGAGCGAAGGCATGTTTCTTTTGTGACACGCTTGGGCACCTCATAAAGGATTGCCTAGGATTGAGGATAGATGAGGAAAAGGGGACGGACAACTCAACTTCAGCTCGGGAGTTTGCTCTGACGCAGTCAAAGTTAGAGATTGAGACTGGTTCATTAGTACTAGCAGGTCAGTTTTTAAATTTTGATTTTTGTATTATGCTGGCTAGTTTTAGTGCCATGTTGTTCTTTGTTTGTTGCATCTAGGGAGGCATAGATTTGTTATGCAGATTACATAGTTATGTTGTGATGGGATTTTGATACTCTATTGATGATGCTAAGAGATGAGTTAGATTATTGTGGAAATGACTCATCAGTTGATTTGATAGGGTTGGTTATGACCGACTTCGATATGATCTAGGATATGGATTGGTTAAACAAGTCAGGGGCAATGATAGATTGCAAGGAAATGATAGTAACTCTTGGGCTTGAGGGTGTGAAACCCTTGTAGTAGTTGGCACTGTGCATGGACCTTGTATGCTTATGCATCTGCATTTAGAACTAGAGGCCTATTACAGGAGGATGCATGGGACTCTTAGCTAGTGTGGTGAATATCACTCAGGTCATGTCAGTGGGACCGGAACAGCCTGGATTAGTCTGTGAGTTTCTGGATGTGTTTCCAGGGAATTCGTCAGGATTACCTTCATATAAAGAGATACAATGGTGATTATGCTGGTGCCAGGGACGAAACCAGGTCTAGGGCACTATATTGAACGGCTTCAGAAGAGCTGTAAGAATGTTGTGATAATATTCAATCAAATATGTGCAAGTGTACACATTCACAAAACAAGTAATAAAGTGATAAGTATATAAGATCGTCTCCACAAGGATTGCAAATTAAAACTAAAATGCGTCAATTAATTACCAAACAATTACACAAGAGTAACCAAATTAAATTATTTTAATTTTTGTAAGCTAACACTACTTGGAATCAATTAAAAATGCTCAAAAATAAACTGCAATGCTAATATAAAAGTGAGATAAACTCGATTGGTTAAAATAGGCTTGAATTATTAGATCCCTCTATGTCAATTGATCTGTACATTTTGCGGCAGCAAAATCTCAGCAAACTACCCAGAGTTGACAAGAATTCAAAACACGTTCATGAAACTTTTCCAAGACCCATGATATTAATTCTTCCACCTAATTGAACATATTCCTATGCCAATCAAGTTAAAGAACCCAGAATTAAGCATCAATTCATCATTATTACACAAGACAAATAACATATTCCTATGCTATTCACAAACATAATCTAACAAGATTATCCACTTGTGTCATTCAAATCTATCCATTATATTCAAACTTCCCAGCACAAATATAACTCAATATCTTGTTATTGGTGATAAAGCAATAACAAGAATTCATCATTAAGCACAATTGAATGAACAATGGGTAAATTACTAAAATAAAGTGCAAGAAGTTTAGAATTAAGACATAGAGTTCATCAACAATTCAAGCCACAAAAGATTAGTTCATGGCTAATTTAAAGAGCATAAATCCACTTTCAATTCTGTCCATGAGTATCAAAATTCACAAATCAAAAGAGGAAATACAAATCTAGAGAGAGAGAGAAAGAGAGAGTAAGAACAAAATTTCTTCAATGGAGATGTAAGATTCCTCTTCTTTTCTCTTCTTAGACTTCTTGTACTTATCCTTCCTCCTTTCTCTCTGTCCTTCCAGCTCTCTCCAATCTCTCCAAAAAAATGGCTCCAAAAAAATCAGTAATGGAAGTTGTCTTTTTCTCCTCTTTTGCTAGGGTACAAAACCCTATTTTCTCTCTTGCCAAAAATGCCCTCCAAGCACTCCACACGAGCCCCTCTTTTTTTTTTTTCTCTAGAATCTTCCTTCTAAAATGCAGCTAACATTCTGATTTTCTGCCACCTTACCACCCTTTGACATATCAATTAATAAAATGCCACTTGTATTTCCCTTATATGCTGACTTTCCTCTTTGATTCCTGCTGAAAATGCTCCAGCAAAACTTTTTTTGCTCTAGCAAACCTAATGTTTCAGCACACAATAAACAAATAAGAGCCTTTTCATTTTTCATTATTTTCTTTGGACAATTTCATACCTAAATTCCTTAATTACTACATTCATCTCTAAAACACCATAAAGGACACAAGAACACAAAAGGAAAAGAATTAACTAAAAATAACAAAATACACAAACATCACTCAACCTAAGTCTAAAATTATAAGCTCAAAAGTATGAAAATTAACTCTTTATTAAAGAGTTATCACACCCCCAAACTTAAGACATTACTCGTCCTTGAGTGATGAATCTAAAAAGATAGCACAAGACACAAAAGACACACAAATTGAACAAGAAAAGATTCAAAAGAAAAAGATCAAAGACAAGACACAACAAAAGAGGATAAACTTTGCTTTGACAATGCTCAAAGGGGAAAGCTCTCGGAAATTTTATTTTGAATAAGAGAAGTTGAATTTCAAACTTGTATAAGCTTTAAACCAAACTCTTCAAAAATTAATGTTGCTGTCAAAATATGAGTCAAGTGTTTCTCCCTTTAGTGCATTCATAGCTTTTCCTAAACATTTTCAATTACCCAAAATTAAACTAGGCCTTGAACCTAAAGCTTAAATAATGCCTCCATAAGTCACTTAGTGATTCCCTCTCCACTAATGTAGGCAAATACCACACCAAAGATCAATAGGACTTTATTAAACTTGTAATGATAGGCTAAGGTGAAGGTAGGATAAGAGAGATTAATTTTGGCTCAAATCACCCTAAGCACCTCAATCTTTCTAGGACCTAAATCAATGGACACATTAATTTCCTCAAAGAACACCCCACAAAAAAATATAGCTCTTGCCACTAGCCTTTATTACTAACATACAAAGACAAAAACTAAAACAAACTTTTCTTTTATTTGAAGAGTTACACCCCCAAACTTAAAATCAAGCATAATTACTTTTTTTTTCTTGATTTTTTTGAATTTTTTTTAAACTGTGCTTTGATGCAAGGGAGTGCACTCTTTAATTTTTACTTTTGATTTTTTTTTCTTTTTTCTTTTTGTATTTTCTATTTTTTTTTAGAATGAAGATAAACAACTAGATGGCAAGAGAACAAGAAAAATGAGAATACAATCTCCCCCTAAACTTAAAATCAACATTGTCCCCAATGGTGAAAATAAGCAAAAGAAGAAAATGAAAACGTTCACCCAATGCCTCTCGCACTCTCTACGCCTCTCAACCACCCAAAATAAAACAACAAATAAATCCTATAAAGATCAATGTGCTAAAGGGTATGGTGAAAATAGGTTATTATATATATAGGCTAATAAGTGGCTAAGCAAGAAAATGGCACTAAAGCTCAATGGGGTGACTAGGGATAAAAATGCATAAATGGTAGGCTTCAAAGGCTCAATCGGTCCAAGGATGACCTAAATCATGTCATCGGTGTGGTGTTGCCTAGGATTTCGCCTCAAGGAAAATCACTAAGTAATTCTAGAAACTTAAGCTCTCACAAGAAACTATCTCTTTCTAGGGTTTCAAAAATGTTTAATCAAGCTATGCACACACTAAATAGAGAAACACTCTCATCAATCAATTGCTAGCAACGTTTATACCCAAAGAATTTAGCTTAAAAACTCAAGCAAGAATGACATCCAGTTTCAACTTAGATTTATTATATTTTTGTACTTTTTTTTAAGAACGTCATCGAGCCCCTTAGTTAAACACTAACAAAAACAAAGAATATCCTCAAGAGAATGACAAAAAAACAATGCAAAGACAATGAAAAACAAGACCAAAACACGAACAAGATACTAAAATAACAAGATTACAACCACAAATCAAAAGAAATAACAAAAACAACAAAGTAAAAAAAAAATCAAAATGAGCTGAGATAAGACAACTCCCCTCACCTATCCTTCAGGATTGTCATCCGAAAAGATAGGGACGATTTAGAATCGATGGCCTTCTTTTTGTCTGGTTGTGGATTTGAGGATTTGGGTGCCTTTTGCTTGGGAACTTTAGTTCTAGCAACTGCTGTTTGGGGCAAAATTTGGACAAAAATGGTTGCGGGGGCTCACAAACCATAGCTCACCATCAACATAACACACTTAGGAAACCACGCAATATGTCCACCTGCTTATCAATTAGAAAAAAATTCTCGCGATGTATCGCGGATCTCTCTGACTTGTGCTTGTCCCAAGTCCAAAATTTTTGCTCCAACAAAAATTGATGATGGAATTTTTTATGCAGCAGGCAAAACCCTTCATTTTTCAGAATTTGCACATATTTTGCTTCAGTAAAATTTTCGCAAAACCTTTAGACCTCAAAATTACTTCCAAAACACCATTTGCTTGCTTTCTTAACACCTAAAACACAAAAACACACATAAAACCACTCCAAAAATATCACAATAAAATGAAATTAAAATTACAAAAAATAAAAATAAAAAAACTAAAAACACTAACATTTTTATTTTCTTTTCTGTTTTTTAAACATATTTTCTTTTCATCATATTTTTTTCTATATTTTTTTTTTCAATGTATTCTTATTCTTTCTTTGGGTTGCTTCACAAATAAATCCTCCAAATACCATAGCAACACAAAATTCTCATTTTTTTATAATGATCTTTCAAGGAGACGAAGGTGCTGTATTGCTCAACCTCGCTTCCCCCAGACTTAGCTCCTGTCCTTGTCACCTTAAATGCTCTCCCCAAGTGCTCATCATATAATTTCACCACACCATTGGGATACACCTTGTTCACTAAAAATCCACCATCACACCTTGATTTCAGTAGAGAGTTTGAGAAAAATACTCTATTCCCAACTTCCAACATTTGTGATTGAGGCTTGCTATGTTTCTTTTTCTTCAGTAGCTTTGGAGGATAAGATGGTTCTTCTTCTTTACTTATCCATGGCTCACCACCTTTCCCAATTTCTTCAAAAGGGACCTTTTTCTTCACTCCCTTGCTATGTTTGTCATGCATCTTTTCAATCAACTTGAAGTTAGAAGCACGTATGGCCAAACAAGCTTCAACTTCATTAGGAGAGCGTATAAGATTAAAAACCTTAAATGTTACTTATTCATCTTGAGCTCGAATGGTGAGCTCTCCTTTTTCAACATCTATCAACGTCCTCTCGGTGGCAAGAAATGGTCTCCCTAATAATAAAATCTCTTCTTTTCTTTTCTTGGACTTCTTGTACTTCTTCTTCCTCATTTCTCTCTGTCCTTCTAGCTCTCTCCAATCCCTCAAAAAAAATGGCTACAAAAAATTCAGCAATGGAGGTTGTCTTTTTCTCCTCTTTTGCTAGGGTATAAAACCCTCTTTTCTTTCTTGCCAAAAATGCCCTCCAAGCACTCCACACGAGCCCCTCCATTTTTCTCTAGAATCTTCCTTCTAAAATGCAGCTAACATTCTGATTTGCTGCCATCTCACCACCCTTTGACATATCAATTAATGAAATTCCAATTGTCTTTCCCTTATATGCTGACTTTTGCTCTTCGATTCCTATTGAAAATGCTCCAGCAAAACTTTTTCAAACCTAATATTTTAGCACACAATAAACAAATAAGAGCCTTCTTATTTTTTGTTATTTTCTTTGGACAATTTCATAACTAAATTCCTTAATTACTACATTCATCTCTAAAACACCATAAAGGACACAAGACCACAAAAGGAAAAGAATTAACTAAAAATAACAAAATACACAAACATCACTCAACCTAAGTCTAAAATTATAAGATCAAAAGTATGAAAATTAACTCTTTATTAAAGAGTTATCAAAGAACTAAAGTTTTAGTTAATGAGTAAGACGATATTCTTTAAAGTGGATCTTTGATCTAGTTATTAACAACTAAAGATCAGGTAGAAGGATAAGCAGAAGACTAGCTTTTATATCAGATAAGAGCACTGGGAGTGCTGAGTCATGTTTTGTGGATTTGATTAATGCCAAGTTATTTTGATGGATTAGATTAACATAGTATTCAAAGATTATCTGAATTGGATTTGTGATCGTCTTGATCAACGATATTGTGGTATACTCTCAGTTGGAGATTTGCCAAGGTCAAGGAACGCCTCAGAGGGCAGGAGTTTCCTTGGATGGGTAGGATATTACATGTGCTTTGTGGAAGGGTTCTGAGTCTTCCTACAGACCAGAACAAGTTTATAGATTATTATGTTATCTCACTAACAGGAAAAGGTGATTGCCAAGCAACATGTTAGTTGGAGGGTTTTACCAGAACTAGAGCAGAGTTATTGGTGGGGCAATTGATCAACATTATGTTTGAGTTTACTCTTGTATAGAGGATCAAAGGAAAAACAGTTGAGGGACCCATAAATGGGAAGAATTGAGGGGAATGTCTTAGCTTGATTAGCTAAGGATTATGCAGTGCTAGGTATGAGTTTATTGAGGTATAGGGATCGGATTTGGAATCTGATGGACACTGGAATTAAACGGGAGATTCTGGATGAATCTCATACCACCCCTTATTACATGTGTTAAGTTATGAGGATATAGGATTAGAGGCTAAGTTATCCCGTGAGGAATGGCTAGTTCAGATATGAGACAGAAAGAACAAAGTTCGAAAGAACAATGTTCGAAAGAACAAAGCTATACCTTTGGTTAAGGTATTATACAGAAACAGTAATGTCGAGGGAGCGACTTGGGAACTGGAATCAGATATGCGGGATTGATATTCCGGGCTAGTCAGATAAAATTTCGAGGATGAATTTTCTGTAAGGAGGGGATAGTTGTAACGTCCTAAATTTCCTAATAAGGCTTAGTGCCTTGATTAGGGGGCCAGGAGGGTCATAATTGATTTAATATGTGATTATGAGATTATATGCATGATTATGTGAATTATATTATTATATAATGATATTTGCATGCATGTGGGCCCAGTTCTTATTAGAAGGGCATTTTCATAATTTTGGCCATTGAGAGCATAATTGTATATTTATGTGCATGTATGTGATATATGAGTGAGACCACATTATTATGTGGATATGTTTGAGCTTTTCGGCATGAGATGATCCTAGGATGCAAGTTAGCGGTTTGGTCATAACAGGATTAATTATCGGGCTCGGGGTGAGCCTAGGGATAAATTTGTGTTTAGTGTATTGCTAGGTATGAGTGGGTATTGGGATATGATTTATTAATTATTTGAGGATATTGGGAGTAATGGAAATTGGAGGACGTTAATTATTATTAACGGGATAGGTGGGAAATGAAAATTTTGCCCTAGGGGTATTTTGGTCATTTTGACCAATGGATATACTCAGCCAAGGAAGGCTGTGGAGTGAAATAGATAGCAAAACTAGAGTTCTACTCTCTCTCTCTCTCTCTCGATCATCTTTCTCTCTCTTTTCCCATTGGAATTTTGAAGCCAAGCTAAGGAATTCAAGCTTGAGAGTTTTGGCTTGGAGTTTAGGATTGGATTGTAGCAATTGAAAGGGGTTTAAATCGTAACTGAGGTAAGGTTTTCAGCTTGATTCTCAAGGATTTTGATATGTTTTTATGTAGTTTGAAGGCTTGGGAGTTTGATTGTGGAGTTGGGAATTTGGTGATGTTTCAAGTGATATAAAGCTTGGGTTTTGATGTTAGTATGGTGATTGTGTTGTTTATATGATTGGTTGTGATTTTGGGATTATTTGGTTGAGTTTTAATTGAAGGAAATGCATGGGAGTTGGGTTCGCGAGGTCAAGTCGCGACCGAGTTCATGCAAGTCGCGACTTGAATGTGTTCCAGAGCCTCCCCTGGGCTCTGTCAAGTAGGTGCGCAGTGACCCACAGGGTCAAGTCGCGGCCCGCCCCTAGCACTTAGACAGGGGACCTCTCTGTCTTGGGGGCGCGTCATGGCCCTTGGGGGTAGGTTGCGGCTCGCCTGTCCTTTTTGTGCCAGGTTGGGTTTTAGCGAGTTTTAAGTGCGGGTTTTCAATTCTCTTGGCTCGGGATCGAATCTACTAACCGTTTTAGTAGGATTCGAGGTCCCAGGAGCTGGGTTTTAGCTCATGAACCTTTTATTACTCATTTTATTGATGGGATTTCATATTTGGTTATGATTAGGTGACCGCTAAGGGCCTAAGGACGTGATCGTTCTTCATTTATTTTACGCTCAAGTCTAAGGTAAGAAAATTGCACCCAGTATGTGATACATGTGATGTATATGATACATGTGGTTATGGCATGGCATAAATGTTGAATGTGGAATTGAACAGAGCTTAAGTCTTTGTAATTGTGCATGATTAAGATTATGCTTATGATTACTAGTTAAGCATGTTGAATGCCTTATATCTGAATGTTTGAATGTGCATGATTATAATTATGCTGGTGATTGTTGATGAGGCATGTTGAGTGCTCTATAAATGGACATTGATTTCATTACATATGTCTGGCAGCATGGATTACTTGTGAATGGCACTGACTTATCAGTCAGAAATGACATTGGTGTTTAGTATTGGTTGTGAAGCTCTGACATATCAGTCATGATCGGTCGTAGTACTGAGCACCGGTCATATGGTATTGGCTTATGATTCAAGAGCAGCATTAACATGTTTAACGCAGGCCGAAATGATTAGATCTAATCAATATGAGCATTAAATGCTTGACCGACCTATTGGTTGAAGAAAGCTAAAGCGCTTGTCTAGTCTAAAGGCTAGTTACTTAGAGCTAGGGCTAAAAGGCTCAGGTGACTGAAATGTCACATGGCTTGGGGCGTAAAACCCCAGAGACACTTATTAGTCATCTATCCAGAGAAACTTATCAGTCATCTATTCAGAGAGACTTATCAGTCATCTACCTCAGAGAGACTTATTAGTCATCTATTCAGAGAGACATAATAGTCATCTATTCAGAGTGACTTATCAGTCATCTACCTCAAAGAGACTTATTAGTCATCTACCCATGAGAGAGAGAGACTTATTTGTCATCTACTCAGAGTGCAGGACTCCATAATCATTTATTAGTACTTGCCTGCATGCATGAGTAGGGTTATTACTGCTAACCATGCTTATTATAATTTGGTGACATGTTATTGTCTGCTTATAAGCATGTTTGAGTTTTCTTGCTGAGCTTCGGCTCACGGGTGCTATGCGGTGCAGGTAAAGGCAAAAGAAAGCTGGACCATCCTTGAGTTGGGGAGCTTAGGTGACAATGTGTACATATGCAGCTGCTCGATCACCACGACCGAGGGTTTAAAGAGGAACGAGGGTTAAACCCTATTTTGCCGCTTAGGTAGGTTGGTTGTAAATCTTTTATTGTAATTAACCTTTAAAATATATTTTGGGATCCCAATGTATATAGTAAACGTTTTGGTGAAACGTTGTATCTTTGACCGAAATTTTTAACCCTAAACTATTAATCACGCTTAGGTACACGATTATGGCCAAATGACTCGGTTAGCAAGTTTAACACTGTTTAAAATGCAAAGCGTAATGGTCCCTGGGTAGTAGGGCATTGCAGTGATGGTGCTAACAGTTGAACAACTGCCAGAGACTGGGAACAGATGGGAACCTCTTTATGAAAGGTTCAGGAAACAACAGCCTCTAGTCTTTGAGGGAAGTGAAGATCCGACTAAGGCCGAACAGTGGATGAGTATGGTTACCACCATCCTGGACTTCATGAGGGTGGTTGGTAATGAGAGGGTGGCATGTGCCACATATATGTTTCGGGAGGATGCCCGAATCTGGTGGAAGGTGATATCCCATACTATAAACATTTATACCCTGGATTGGGGAGAGTTTAGGACTTTGTTTAATGAAAAGTATTACAATGATGCCATTAGGGATGCAAAATCTTAAGAGTTTAGCAAGTTACTTCAGGCAACATGCCAGTGACCAATTATGCCTTGAAGTTTGACAGATTGGCAAGGTTTGTCGGGGAACTGGTGCCCATTGATGGGACCAGAAGGGAGAGGTTTCTCCAGCGGCTACAACCTATGATAGCACAGGATGTTCATATCACTATTATGCTAGGAGTGACTACTTATGCACAAGTTGTTGAGAAGACACTCACAACTGAGAGAGTAGAGAACAAAATCTGGCGTAAGAACGTGGCCAGGAGAGACACTAGGTGTAACGTCCCAAATTGCTAATAAGGCTTAGTGCCTTGATTAGCGTGTTGGTGGGCATAATTGGATATATATACGTGTGAAATTAATTGATTAAATGTATGAATACGTGGCATACATGATTTATATGGTAGTATGAATATATATGCATGTTTATGTGTATTAAATATGCATGTGGGCCCGTTCTTGTTAATAAGGACATATTTGTAATTTTGACCTGTTGAGGGGATACATGTGATTATATGTGTTAAATTATTGAGACCACATTATTATGTGGGTATATTTGCATTCTTTGGCTCGAGGCGATCCCAGGGAGAGGATTAGCATAATAGTCACAACGGGGTCTAATACTCGGCTCGGGGTGAGCCTAGGGGTATATTGGGAAAATTAGTGTATATTTGGGATTTACCGGGTGACTGTAATTATTTGATGATTAATTGGGCATGTTGGGATTAGCTGGGAATCTATAGGGCTACTCGAGGTTTAGCGGGAAATTGGCGGCAAAAGACGATTTTGCCCTTGGTGGCGTTAAAAAGGCTAAGATAACACTGGGGATATTTTAGTCTTTTGTCAAAAGGATAGACTTAACCCTTGGTCTGTTATAGCTGCCTAAAGGCCTTAAGAAGCCTAGAAGCAACCAGAAGAAAATCAGAAGGGATCAAACACTCCCTCTCTTGGTGGAAGTTTTGGTGAATTCAAGGGGAAGGGCTGAGTTTTCTGAGGATTTAAAGCTAGGATCACTTGAGGATCAGTTCAGGGTCAGAATTACTATCAAGGTAAGGGTTTTATCCATGTTTTTGTTGAATTTTAGCTGTAATTCAAGGGGATTTCTAGTGGTTAAACCTTAGGCTAGTTTTGGGATTTTGATAAGGCTATGGAGTAATTTTTGGGGTAGTTATGTTGATCATGTTGCACTGGTGTGGATTTTAGGCAAAATTCGGGGTTTAGGTTTTGATTTGGATGGATTTTTGTGAAATTGGTTCGAGAAAAAACGTAAGGGATTTCTGGGTTTTGGGCTCGAGCCGCGACCCTATTCTTCAGTGTAAAGACCCGACTAACTAAAAGGACTCGGACCTTTAAAAACTACTAAGGCATACTACTATCTTTTGGATATATATGCATAAAATAATAGAACTTTATTAAAGAAAATCCAAAATACGGGATCCCATTGTTTATACATAAAATCATAAAGAAAATTAAACCTTTATTTTAATTCTTCAAATACTAAATGCGGAAATCATAAATACATAAACAAGAGACCCAAATATCAACGTCATCCTTGATTGATTCCATCAGTCCATTCCTTTAGTCCTCTCCCAATACACATGCCAAAGCCACCTAGGATCCCTCTCGCCTTCCATGTTCATTTACTTGCACAATCTAAATAAAAAAGAACGAGCCTAATGCCCAGCAAGGTAAAACTACTAAAGCATAACATAAAACATAAGACGTAAAAACATAAAACATAAGACTACAAATTAATGGCCATTAACTCATTACTATAGTATGTGATAGAAATCATCTAGATTCTCTTGCTACTATTTAGAGGTAGGTTTAAACACAACTATAGTCTACGATAATGATAAAAAATCTCGGGATTTGCTTATTTTCTATCTAAGCAACCATATTTCCCAAGCGACTACAAACATAAAAACAACATGCATACGTACATAATGCACATAGCATATAAACATAGCACACAAAATCTAACTTATTTTCCTTACCAAAACCAGGGTATTGGAGACAAGTGCGGGATTGGAAACTCCTAAAACCAAACAGTAAAACCATAAGTTTCTTAAAGAAAAGAGGATGAAAAGAAGATCTAAACCATCGAGATAAGAACTTACCAAAAACCTTAAGTTTCAAGGAAAATCAAACACCTAACCAAAAGCCATTATAACAAGTTAGGATTTGAAGAAAAAGAAAAGAATAAGAGGAATAACAATGAACTAAACCTAAGGATAAATAGTACCTTAGATAGTTTAAAACTTCGATCTACACCTCAATACTGAAATCACACTCTAGATTACTTCCCAAGTGTTTAGAAAAGCTTAGATTTGAAAGCTTTTAACCCTAAAGCTTTAGTGTTTCTCTCTAAAACAAATTTAGCAGCTTGGAGGCTCTGATAAGTGTTTGAAAGATGATGCAAATTGCTGAGTGAAGGGTCCTATTTATAGAGTTCAAGGAGTGAAATTAAATCCCCTTAAAATGAATAAATAAATGAGTAAAAATTGGATTTTCTGCTCAACAGATGCCCAAAACTCTGTCAAAATCGTTCAAGAGCAAGTCCAAGTTGTTGTAGGCTGTTTCTAGCTCGGATTCCATGGAGTTTCAAAATATACAGGTGGAGCCCATATATCGCCCCCTATAGGCGATATATCGCCTGTCCCATATTCCCGAGGCTCTGTGGTTTTGTTCGTACGAAGTCGATGTGTAATCTGTATCATTATAGGCGATATATTGGCCTCTATAGCTGCAATATATCGGCTTACGCTGATATATTAAACACATTTTTGCACACTTTCAGCACACTTAAAGTTGTTTAAACCACTTTGACTGAGTAATACAAGATCCTAACAGCTGAGGGAAGGTTCTAGACTTCCTAGGTTTATCCTTTATTAATTTATTAATCTAAAATCCTTAATAAACATACACGTAACAAATGTCATTAATTATTCTATCTAAACCTTAGGTTATAATAAATAATATTTCTAGGACCAACTTCAATTATCAAAGCTTATGATAAAATTAATATTTCTAAACTATAGGTTAAACTTATAAAATCCATAACTATCTCTATAGTTTCCAAATAATTCCCGGCTTGAACCAATAGCCACAAAAACTAAATTACTACATCACAAGGTACTACTATCTAACTAAGTAAAATTCCGAGACGCTACATTCAGGCGCTGCGACCTGTGTGCGTGAGAAGGCCCTTGAGGTCTCTGAAACCACCCAGGCACCGCATCGCAGGTTGGGGCGCGTTGCTTCCCGTGTCCCCCAAGAGAGAGCCTGGAGGCTCTCTGACTTGTAGCGCGTTACGACTCTAATTGAGAGAAATAGCCAAATCAGTTTTTTAGGCTCGGGAACTCAAACCTAAGTGCTCGGGAAGGATTTTACTACCCAGTTTAGTAGAATTCGAGGCCTCGAAGGATAGTATGTTATTATGAAGCTTTTAATTGGTTTAGGTTTTAATGGTTATCCATTATCGCTTTGTGACTAGGGTTAACGTTAAGGCTCGGGGTTGAGGATCGTGCTCGGGACCATCTTACACCTTCAGCTCGGGACTCGAGATAAGAAAACTGCACCCGGGTTATGATTAGGGCTTGGACCTGTAATGACCCAACTATTTCTAAGACCTTGGACCATTAAAACTATAGGACATGGCTACTATTTTGGGAAACATACATAAGAAATAACATAACTTTATTTAAAGCCCCAAAATATTGTGCCAAATACAAAGTAAAGTAGGAAATATAAAATGTGGTATGGGTACCCATTGTTTAATACATAAAAACATAAACAATAAACTTAAATCAATTGTTTAAAGAAAACTAAGTGCGGAATTACAAAAGAAACATAATTCAAAAGACTTAAAAATAACGTCATCCTCGATCGTTCACGCAGTCCATTGAATCCATTCATCCTCAACACACAAGTCAAGCTGTCATGAATCTTTCCGCCTTCCATTTTCATTTTCCTGCATCAAGCTAAAAATAAAGGAATGAGTAATGCCCAGTAAGGAAAAATCTACTAACAACATATATCATAAATTATAAACATATGACTATATTATGTACATATACTATAAAACATATCACTATAAAAATGTATATCATATAGGACTATAATATTAATGGCCATTAACTCATTAACATGGCATGTGATAAAACCATCTAGGTCCTCTGTCTACTAATCGAGGTAGGTTAGATCACACTATAGTATATGATAACCTATCTAGGTCCTTTGTCTACTAATCGAGGTAGGGTAAATCATAACTCTAAACCATGAAAATGATAAAAATTCTTGGGGCTTGCTATCTAAGCAAGTCATATGCCCAAGGACTACAAAACATATTTATGCATATATATATCATAGCATAAAACATATAATAACATAAACATATAAACACATATAATCTATCTTATTTTACTTACCAAAAACCGGGATATGGAGACAAGAATGGGATTCGGAACACTCCTAAAACCAATAGTAAGAATGGTGAGTTTCTAAAGAAAAAGAAATGAAAAGAAAACTAAACCATCCGAGTAGAAACTTGCCAAAAAGAACCTTAAGTTTCAAGAAACTTAAACACCTAATCAAGAATCATAAACACGAGTTAGGATCTGAAAGAAAATAAAAGAAAACTAAAGAACTAAGAAGAAATGAACTTAAGGATAAGAATACCTTGAATGGTCTTATGACTTGATCTATACCTCGATACCGAAATAACTCTATATCTTACTTCCCAAGTGTTTACAAAAGCTTAGAATAATAAAGCTTTTAACCCAAAAACCCAAGTGTTTCTCTCTATAATAACCTTAGCAACTTGGAGGCTCTGAAGAATACTTGAAGAATGAAGGAAATGGCTGAGTACTAGTAGTAGCACCCGTGAGCCAAAGCCCAGCAAGAAAACCAAACCAACAAATACATAATCAGTAACATCATCCAATAAATCATAAGACAATCATCCAGAAGTTCAACAAATCATAGAAATCAAACTAATAGTAGAGAACATGTACGTTCAAAAATATATCTTAATCAATATACAAATGCTTGGGGTCAGCGCCCTTAGGCCGAGCCCTCTGTTTACTCAAATGACTCCGGCTCGCTTAGGCCAAGTCCATTGTTTATTTAGCTGACCCCAGCTCACAGTGGGTGAGCCGTGTCCTGTGCACAAGTCATCAGCCCCGACTCTCTTAGGACGTTCCTTCTCATATACCATATCGATCATTCAGCCATATGGCACACATACTCAAATATTGGGAATCTCAGTCCCGTTCACAACCATTCAAGGGTGTAGTTTTCTTACCTCGGATCCCGAGTAGCAAGCGTATAGCGGCCCCGAGCACGATCCTTAATTCCTGAGCCCTTGCGGTAAAACCTAGTCACAAAGTGATAATGGATAACCATAAGATTCTAAACCATTTAAAAATTTTGGATTCAATTACTAGCCTCTAGGACCTTGATTTTTACTAAACCAGGTAGTAGAAATCCTCCCGAATGCTTAAGTTTAGGTCCCCGAGCCTCCCCGAGTTCTAAAAGAAACCTAAGCCAAAACTTCCTAGGCGGGCTGTGACCTGGCACTGAGGGTCACAGCGCGCCTCCCAAACAGAGACACGACTTGCCCCTTAGAGTCACGGTGCGCCCTACAATCAGCAACCCTCCCATGACCATCTGGGGCACGTGGGCCACGACGCCTATGAGATGGGTTGCGGCGCGCCCCCACGAACCCTGAATTCCCTGGGTTTCTTCAACGCTTTTTCCCAGCCAAACTCAATAAAAATAATCCCAAACCCAGAATTGAACCCAGATTTCTTACCTTTACAACCTAAACCTCATAGCTAGTTTATAAACCAATCCTTACACTCTTCAAACACCCAAAACCAGCTTGGAATCCACATCAAATCCTTAATAAAATTCAAAACACAAGCTGGAACTCTACTCAGCCACAACTTAACTTGATCACATAAAATCTAAAGAAAATTCAGATTGAGAAGCTTACCTCAGTAGTGATGTGATCTTCTAAACTAACCCTGGCAATTTTTGGCCTCGGCTCCCTCAATTCCACAACTTTCATCACCAAATTCCCAAGAGCCCTCAAAGCACTTCAAAAGGATGAAGGAACTGAAAGAGAGAGAGCAAGAGAGAGAAGAAGAGCTGAGAGTTTATTGAATGTTTTAAAGGTTTCCCCTTGGTTCTACATTATTCAGATTGACTAAGTGTGTCATCTTTTTAGACAGTAAATAACAAAAATGCCCCTGCCCCTTAACTTACCCTCTAATTCCCTCAAGGGCGAAACAGTCTTTTGCCACAATTCCCACTAATTCCCCGAGTCATCCTACCAATTTCCAATTAATCCCATCATGCCCAACTAATTACCAAATATTTACCCACTACTCAATAAATCCCACATATACATTAAATTTCCCTAAATACCCTTAGGCTTGCCCCGAGTCGGGTATTAAACCCTGCTGTGACTATTCTGCCAAACCGCTCACTAGGATCGCCTCGAGTCGTATACTGCAAATATATCCACATAATAATGTGGTCTCAATCATTTTCTCACATATATTAACATTTATGCTCGCAGCGGCCAATGTTACAAATATGCCCCAATTATCAAGAATGGGCCCACATGCATATTTAATACTCATAAACATGCATATAATCAGAATCACATTATCATATATATATATATATCATGCATGCCACATAGTCACGCATTTACTTAATTAATCACACATATATCCAGTTATCCCCCCCCGACACGCTAATTAGGGCACTAAAACCTATTAGCATTTTGGGTCATTACAACTATCCCCTCCTTATTATAATTTCGTCATCGAAATTTATTTAAACACCTTGAGGTACAAATCCCATAGATCTGGCTATAATCTCTCCTATACTTTTTATCCCTCAGAAACACTCTCACTAGAGTGACAGTCTTATTCCATAAGACTTTATCTCATTATTATTCCATTAGCTTTTCCTTCCGCAATAACTCTGCGAAAATCCTAGGGTCTCCTTACCTCATCAGCGGTGATTATTATACATTTCCTTTCTTGACATTGGCACCAGTAATACTCATAAGCCACCACCCATACTAGGGTAAGGCTAACTTGTAGGCTCCCGGCCTAATCCTTGGTACGATCTCAGAACCCTTATTAAATTGGGAGTCAAAACTCCTATTTCTTCCCCAAAATATCATATTCTTTCTTGTCTGCAATGTTTGGAGAAATACAAGTCTCCCGTCCCGGAACATCGTGTTCCCATACTTGAAACTTGCAAACTCTTATGTCCCTTCAGTTAGGTAGACACTTCTGCCCTAATAATCCCAATAACTTTATTGGTTTTCCCAAACCAGTACAGAATCACAATATTCTCTGTCTTTCATTTCATTACTTGGAACAAGTACTTCTCGCTCTCTACCTTACAATATCTTATGCCGAGTCACCCTAACCGTTGACCGGAATCCACCGTTGTGACGATTCAATCAAGGGACTGTACTTATCTCAAAGCCCCAAACACTTGCATATTCACGGTGTAATCCTTTAAAATTGAAGTCACTTCTTCATATTGCCAATCTATATGAAGATAACCAATAATTCTAAGTTTTAATCTCATTTTCTTTGTCTTCTATATCCTTTTTCAGAACTTAGAAAATAAAAGGTCTCCACCTGATATTATCAACTTCGGTGTTCCATGGGGACATACAGTCTCCTGTTGCCCAAATGCCTTATGGTGCCACCTGCTCACACAAACTGAAGTGTGTTAAATCAATTTGTTGAGTCACAACCTCTCGTGTCCAACCTTCTTACCTGCCGTCTAATGTGGTCCACTCTTACGGTCCACTACTATTCTTTTTTTTTTCCCTTCCAATATACGAATTTTAGATTTCAACATCCCTTTAAACTTTCGGGTTACAATATTCATCTAAAATTTCCACCTCAACACCAGGTTCCATCGAATCACTCCTCCGATCTTCATATCTTGATTCATTCATACTAAAATAGTAGGATTCTTAACCATTCCTACTAGACCTCCTCCCTGAACTTTGTTGTCCATAGAGTTACATCTGCTTGAGCATCAACTGCAGATACCATATCAGTCTTGATCATTACCTCGTCTGACCTTATTGTAATCCATGGCGTCCTATTCAACTGACACAGATCTACCCAACTTAGGGGGTCAACTTTCATATTAATTTTTCCTTTATGCAATCAAGGGTTTCCAATATGAATCACCCACTAATTTTCTCTAAGTTCTGGCCTCAAAGTTATTCTTCTACCGATGGCCACACGCTCAAATCCTTTATGCTATTGCATTCACTTTTATTCTGTAGGTGCCAGCACTGTATCTTAACTGTGGTTATCTAGCATCACCGTCACTTTATATTCCATATATAACATTCGTGTTCTCATTCTTTCATCTACTGCGAGCCACAAATACCCATCCTTTCAGTTTCATGTTTTAAACAAAGACAATATCCTTCAAGTTGCCCTTCCATATTAATCCATTGCACCACCTCAAATACCATAGGGTGCTACCAATCCTTTTTTTTTTTTTTTTGAAAATCTGATATAAAACTATCCATTTAGTCTAACTTTAGGTTCTTCTGTCATCCCGATCTCGGGTGTAGTTATCTTTGAAGATACTTCAAGTAGTAGACGACGTGTCCACCGGTCTCACTATACTCCTTACCCCTTAGGCGTTCTTCAATAATTTCTTTATGACTTCTGATTGAATTATTTCATACATGATTCTACCACTTCCTATAACGTGACCTTGAATATCCTTGGAGAAATCGAAGCTTACATCTTCTAGAGCCTTACCTGAAACCTGCCTCATTAGTCTTAGTATTATCAATGTAGTAGTCATTCACATTCTACTTCTTATTGGGAGTAGACTAACACATTTCCAACCAACCTCGATGTGGCCCATCCATGTCGTTCCTGTATTCTCTGCTTGTCAAACTTACCTGTGGTGTTGAAGCATTGGTTAGTTAAGAACCTTCACTGATAATCCATCACATCCCACTTGGTACAAGTAATAATTCCTGAAATGTCTCTTTCCTTGATCCTCCGCTGGTAATAACCAGATCGAATATCAATTCCTAAGAACATTGTCATGTCTTGCAGCTGGGCAATTAAACTCTTCATCCTTAACAGGCAATGTCAACAAGTCCCACAATACAATGCTCCGTCTAATCCATCCTTAAATCAAATACTTCTTCAACTGAACAATTAATTCTTTCCACTAAGCTAATATTATTCTTCATGATGTCCCTGATACCGAGTCTATCCATACCCAAAGCCTGTAGCGTACCCAACAACTTCTTGCGCGCCCATCTAAAACCCTCCTAGCCAACCCAGGTTCCCATTCAGTCTAACTAATATATTTCAAGTGATATCTACCCCAATATCTAGGCATCCCGTAGATGCAACCGGGTTCTTCCCTTCCAAATCCAAACATTATTACCATTTCATGCAATCCATGGTTGTCCCTTATCTAACAAATTAGCTCCCACTCATGCTCATATCAAGGCTCTCATATGATGAGCTCAATCACTTTTACTATAAACCTTTTACCACTTGTATTCCAATTCTTCCTTTAAAAGTTACGAACTCTTCCCCAACAGGCACTAATATCTCAAGCCCCACCGTATAACAACCTTGAGGCATGTACTTCATATCTGAATCTTTTCTGGGAGACACGCAGCACTGAATTCTTCCAACTCATTATATAATAAAGAACGAGGACTAACAAGTCAACCGGCCACCTCCGAGGGACTAGCCCCGGGCTCTGACTGTAATAGGGTAGACCAGTCCTCCCTGCTCCAATCTCGGGTAATCCGCCCTAATGTACTGAACTATTCCATGTAGAAAACATGCCTTCACTTGACATCCACCCAAATGGCGTCTCCCGCATCTGGCGCATACTAAATAAATTTACCAGGCCTCGTCGTCGCCCTGGTGGTTAACCTGTAAACTATAACCCTTCCTGTCAAAACCAGGAGTAGTAGAACTATCATGGGTCCTTCTTTTCTGGTTAATGGGCATCTGCCCTTACTTGATCCTACAAATGGGAATACCATTACCTGCCTTTCTTACCCTACGACATTCACACTCCATATCTCATCTCTTATGTCTTTAATATCAAGGCCCTCCCTGCTGTCCGTGCACAGATGTAAAACTCATGCACTGGAGCGATCCTGATGCTCTGGGCCATCCCAGAGTTTAATCCTTAAATAAATCATTATTTCCGAGCTACATCTGCTTGTATCAAATCCCAAGCGGATTGACCAACCCATCATGACAACATTTTGGGTCTGGGGTACCACTTCCCACCACATCGGGGAATCCTCCTGCCGCACACGCATGGCGAAACTACTCCGTCATGACCTACCATCTTCGTCTCATCAAGGACAGAATTAATCACGCTCATCCACTAATCAGTTCTTGAGCAAACCCAAGCCTTCCTTTAAAACTAGAGGATAATGCTTCTAAAGCCTTCCATACGGTAACTCTTATCCATTTTAATCCCCAAGTTAAACCAACACTGGTGCCCTTTACTGTCAATGTGACAGTCAGAATCCTGTGATCCGTAAGGGGAAAGACCGGGTAAGCTGTCCAATCCCACACCGCCTAGGGAAGGTCAAGTGTGATGATTCTAAGACTGTGTAGGTATGGGACTGCACAGTTGAAGAAGGCTTAAATGGATTGATGAGTACTACCTATATCAGCAAGATGCATCTTCTTTTCGGTAGCCCATCACTTGAGAACTCCAAAGTTAAGCGTGCTTGACCTGGAGTAATCTCAAGATGGGTGACCTCCTGGGAAGTTTTCCCATGAAGCGTGCGAGTGAGGACAAAGCACACTAGAAGGACTCGTGTTGGTTTGTAGGGCCAGTCGTCATTCCAGAAAGCAGTCATAGTGATGTGGGGCGTTGCAAATGGTATCAGAGCCTTGACCCAGCCGGAAGTGTGGCCGACGAGGACGTCGGGCCCATAAGAGGGGGTGATTGTGACAGTCAGAATCCTGTGATCCGTAAGGGGAAAGACCGGGTAAGGTGTGCAACCCCACACCGCCTGGGGAAGGTCAAGTGTGATGATTCTAAGACTGTGTAAGTATAGGACTGCACAGTTGAAGAAGGCTTAAATCGATTGATGAGTACTACCTATATCAGCATGATGCATCTTCTTTTCGGTAGCCCATCACTTGAGAACTCCAAAGTTAAGCGTGCTTGACCTGGAGTAATCTCAAGATGGGTGACCTCCTGGGAAGTTTTCCCAGGAAGCGTACGAGTGAGGACAAAGCACGCTGGAAGGACTCGTGTTGGATTGTAAGGCCAGTCGTCATTCTAGAAAGCAGCCATAATGACGTGGGGCGTTACAGTCAAGATATACGAAGCAACTTTTCCTCAACGAAACCCGCTACCTTCACCATCTAATCTCCTTATCATGATCTAACAACCTTACTCGCATACCAACAAATGTCTGCTACAAATTCCAGGGCAGATGGAGGGTTCTGACCCTAACAATCATCTACAACCCTCACTCCAACAATACCAGGTCCAATTAACCATCTTGAACTTATACTTTCTGAATCAGTCCGCAATCACCGACTAAACCCCTCAACCCTAATGTTCATATCCAGAATCATCCCACGGGCAGATCCAAACACCCACAATAATCACATGCACAATAAGCATATCAAAGTACCAATCTTCATTACTCATGCATTAATTATCAAATCCCACTGCTACCAAATATATTCATACGCATCATGCTTTCTATACTAACATGCAGATAAGACACATAGGTTAAATTTAAACAATTAACCACATATTCAGGTCATCAGATACCTAACCGTGAGTCGAGCTTATCTTTAGCGGTGAGTGTACATACCCAGCCAGTCTTCAGGAACCCTTAAACCTAACCTGACTCTGATACCAAGTTGTAACGCCTTGGATAACCAAGACCATTACACTGTGTGTTTAAAATAGTGCTTAACCTACTAAGCAAGTCGTTTGAATTAAAATGTGTAATTAAAGACTAAGTCAAGGTTAAGTAATAAAAGATTTGGTCAAAAAATGGTTATTTTTCATTAAAATATTAAGTTCGTACACAGGATCACAAAAATCAGTTTACAGACTCATAAAAGATAAAACATATACAATTTAGCCGTCCTAAGCGGAAAAAATGGGGTTTAACCCTGGTTCCTCCCAAGCTACCTCGACTGTGGCGATTGAGCAGGCCGCATATGTACACATCGCCCCTGAAGCTCTCAAACTCATGGCTGGCCCAACAATCAACTCCCTTAACTGCACCACGTAGCACCCGTGAACCAAAGCCCATCAAGAAAACCAAAACAACAAATACATAATCAGTAACATCATCCAATCAATCATAAGACAGTCATCCAGAAATTCAACAAATCACAGACATCAAACTAATAACAGAGAGCACGTATGTTCAGAAATATATCTTAATCAATATACAAATGCTAAGGGTCGGCACCCTTAGGTCGAGCCCTCTGTTTACTTAACTGACTCTGGCTCGCTTAAGCCGAGTCCATTATTTATTTAGCTGACCTCGACTCACAATGGTCGAGCCGCGTCCTGTGCGCAAGTCATCAGCCCCGACTCTCTTAAGTTGTTCATTCTCATATACCATATCGATCATTCAGTCATACGGTACACATACTCAAATATTGGGAATCTCAATCCCGTTCACAACCATTCAAGGGTGCAGTTTTCTTACCTCGGATCCCGAGCAGCAAGCGTATAGCGGCCCCGAGCACGATCCTTAATTCCTGAGCCCTTGCGGTAAAACCTAGTCACAAAGTGATAATTGATAACCATAAGATTCTAAACCATTATAAAACTTTGGATTCAATTCCTAGCCTCCATGACCTTGATTTCTACTAAACCGGATAGTAGAAATCAACACGAGTACTTAAGTTTAGGTCCATGAGCCTCCTTGAGTTCTGAAGCAAACCTAAGCCAAAACTGCCTAGGCGGGCTGTGACCTGGCCCTGAGGGTCGCAGCGTGCCTCCCAAACATAGAGGTGACCTCTAGCATCTGAGGAAGGCAGACCGCGACTTGCCCCTTAGAGTCGCAGTGCGCCCTATAATCAACATCCTTCCCACAGCCATTTGGGGCACGCGGGCCGCGACGCCCATGAGCTGGGTCGCGATGTGTGGCATGCTGCCCCTTTGGCACACCCACATGGGGCCATTTTTTAAATGAACATGCCTTAGTGCTTGATCATTAGTCAAGTCTTGCACCAAGCAACCTCATGGGATAGGGTAGTGGCAGTTTTGTAATATTGCATATGTCTTCCAGACAAAAATCATATATGTTCCTGGGAAGACTTTATTTCCCTAGAAGGCTCCTTAGGGGGAGGTGACCTGGTGACTTAGGGAAGCACCATGGCCATCAGCAGATAGGGGCCAAAGCTGTGTACTCCCTTGCCCTATCAAGGCTATATATTAATAAAACAACATTTATCCATACTTGCCCCTATGTGCTTCCTTGTTGCTTAGGTGTTACTTGTTTGTTACCTTCGTTGGGCCATTGCGTGCCACTTGCCTTGTTGTGTGCTTTGTGTTGTGTGGACGTTCCTAGGAATGACTTGCTTTGTGCTTGCTCATACTTCGTTATTGGTCGTTGCATGTCCGAGATGTGTATGTGGCTAACCGCTGAGTTTGTTTGCCTGTAGGTGTGTGTTGTAGGCTGACTTGCTAGCTTGAAGAGTCTGCAAGTGCTGCACGTTCCGTCTAGCTGGAGTACCCCAAATAGCTGGCCTGTGACAGTTGGTATCAGAGCCAAGTTAGAAAGAGCTTGGAAAAACACACTATGGTGAGCAACACTCAGAGGATCGAAGCTCTTGAGAAGCGGTTAGGGGAACTACATGGCCTGGACGAAAGGGTCAGGGATCTTTCCTCTACAAGTCAAGACTCGGGATCGTTTGATGCAAACAATCGCATAGCTGCGCTGGAAAAGGAGAATGATGTTCTCCTATCCAGAATAATCGCGTTGGAGAAAAGAAACACTCCAACAAGTACTTATGTTTCCCCTCGGTGGGAAGAGCGCATCGTGGCAGTGGAGTGCATGCTAAAGGAACAAGAAGTTTCCATAAATGACACTACGGAAGACTGCAGGGAGGCAGTTGGCGTGCTCAGAGAAGAAATGGCTGAGCTATCTACCAAGTTAAACCTGACCATGCGAGCGGTTGGGAATGCCCCTGCAACAGGGCTGATAGGTATGGAGTATGGCCGAGCTAAAGTACCTGAGCCAAGGCTCTATAACGGGGCCAGAGACGCAAAGGATTTGGACAATTTCCTCTTCAACATGGAACATTATTTTAGAGCCGTGCAGGCCGATTCAGAAGACGGAAAGGTCGCCATGGCTACCATGTATTTATCTGGGGATGCCAAGGTGTGGTGGAGGACCAAGTATGATGACATAGAGAATGGCAGGTGCACCATCACATCTTGGGCAGACCTGAAGAGAGAATTAAAGACGCAATTTCTGCCAGAAAATGTCGCTTACATAGCTTGTCGCCAGTTAAGAGAGCTCAAACAAGTCGGGATAGTCCGAGAATATGTAAAAAGATTTTTGGGACTGATGCTCGATATAAAGGACATGTCCGAAGTAGACAGGCTCTTCTGCTTCCTCGAGGGATTAAAACCGTGGGCCAAACAAGAACTTCAAAGACAGCGTGTGTCTGATCTGGCCACCGCTCAAGCTGCTGCCGAAGGCTTAACAGATTACACTCCGGAGAGCAGCCTACCGAAAAGGGCTACTCCTCCAACCAGCTCAAGTAGCGCTGGGAGTAAGAAGTCTGGGAAGTCCTGGCAGGGTAAGGGTGGGGGAGAGAAGAGGACATTTGAGTCCAATTCTTCCAGTGGGATAGATGCTGCTGTAGGGAGGAAGCCACTAACTTGTTGGCTTTGCAAAGGCCCACATAAGTCAGCAGTTTGCCCCTACAGGGGCAAGCTGAATGCTCTCATTGGCCAAGAACAACAGGGCGAAGGAGAAGAGGAAGACGAAGAGTATGCGCACATGGGCGCTGTCCGCCTGTTGAACACTCTCAAGAAACATGGCGAGAAAGGGAAGAAGACCCTAGGGAAAGGGCTAATGTTCATGGATGCCACTATCAATGACAAGCCTGCCAAAAGCGTGATGATTGATACTGGCGCCACCCACAACTTCATCTCTGAACTTGAAGCAAAGCGACTGGGACTGAACCTGGAGAAAGATGCAGGCCGCATGAAAGCGGTCAGCTCCAAGGCCTTGGCCACATCTGGCGTGACTAAAGGGGTAAAAGTGAGAATCGACACGTGGGAGGAGCAGACTGACTTGGTGGTCATCCATATGGACGACTTCGATGTAGTTTTGGGAATGGACTTTCTAACCGAGAAAGGTGCCATTCCAATACCTGCCATTGGAAGCTTACTCATAATGGGAGAGACTCCTTTAATGGTGCTTGCAAAGGTGAAACCACCCCCTGGTGTGAAGCTTCTATCAGCTTTACAGTTCAAGAAGGGTGTGAAGAAGCAGGAGCCCACTTATGTAGCTGTACCCACCGTGTTCGAGGAAGTAGTGGAAGAAATTGTTCCACTAGAAATTACGAGGGTCTTAAGGATGTATGGGGACGTAATGCTAGATAAACTCCCCAAAGCCTTTCCACCAAAGAGGGGGATTGATCACCAGACAGAGCTGGTGCCCGGAGCGAAACCTCCAACAAAAGCGCCATACAGAATGGCACCCCCTGAGCTAGAATAATTGAGGAAGCAATTAAAAGAGTTATTGGAGGCAGGCTTCATCAGACCGTCGAAGGTGCCATTTGGTGTCCCTGTGCTATTCTAGAAGAAGCACGATGGGAGCTTGAGACTATGCATCGACTATAGGGCTCTCAACAAGGTGACAGTTCACAACACCTACCCCATCCCTCTGATCGCTGATTTGTTCGACCAGCTAAGTGGAGCCTAATACTTCACAAAGTTGGACTTGAGATCGGGCTACTATCAGGTGAGGATTACAGATGGGGATGAACCAAAGACAATGTGTGTTACTTGTTACGTAGCATTTGAGTTTCGAGTAATGCCGTTTGGGTTGACAAATGCACCAGCTACTTTCTGTACACTGATGAACCAAGCATTCCACGAGTATCTAGATAAGTTCGTGGTGGTGTACTTGGATGATATCGTGGTTTATAGCGCCATGATTGAAGAGCATCAAGAACACTTGGCTCAAGTGTTTCAGAAGTTGAGAGAGAACCAGCTATATGTGAAGCGCGAGAAATGCTCGTTTGCACAGGAGAGCATCAAGTTCTTAGGCCACGTGGTGGAACGTGGCCGAATTCGTATGGATCTGGAGAAGGTGAGGGAAATCCAAGAATGGAAATCCCCCACAAATGTAAAAGAACTCCACTCCTTCTTGGGCCTAGCCAACTACTATAGACGATTTGTGGACGACTACTCAAGAAGGGCAACACCCTTGACCGAGCTTCTGAAAAAGGGTGTGATTTGGGCGTGGACTGACAAGTGTGCTGAAGCATTCAGGAGTTTGAAGGAAGCCATGATGAAGGATCCTGTTCTTGCCTTGCCAACTATTAGCAAGCCCTTCGAAGTATAGACAGATGCATCAGATTGTGCTCTGGGCAGGGTACTAGTACAAGAAGACCACCTGGTCGCATATGAGAGCCGCAAGCTGTCTGAAGCTAAGAGGAGGTATACTGCCCAGGAGAAGGAGCTCCTTGTAGTTATACATTGCTTACGAGTATGGAGGCATTACTTGCTGGGGTCAAAGTTCGTGGTGAAGACGGATAATGCAGCTGTTAGTCATTTCCTTACTCAGCCGAAACTGACCCCTAAGCAGGCTCAATGGCAGGAGTTCGTGGCGGAATTCGACTTCCGTTTTGAGCACAGGGCAGGACGCTTGAACCAGGCAGCTGACGCCTTGAGTCGCAAAGCAGAGTTGGCGACTCTAAAGATCTTGGCTAGTTTGTCGGCTAGCGTGGTGAACACTCCACTCAAGGAGCGCATCAAAGAAAACCTGGAGAAAGACCCGGTTGTCAGGACCATCCTGAAGCTCGTAAAAGAAGGCAAGACTCGCCAGTTCTGGGTGGAGGATGATCTTCTGTGGGCTAAAGGGGGGCGCTTGTATGCTCCAAAAGCTGGAGATTTGAGAAGGACATTACTAAGAGAGTGTCATGACACCCTGTGGGCAGGTCATCCAGGGTGGCAGAGAACCCACGCAATCTTGAAGCAGGGGTACTACTGGCCACAAATGTGAGATGATGTAGTGGAGTACACCAAGACCTGTCTCATCTGCCAGCAAGACAAGGTCGATAGGAACAAGACACCTAGATTGTTGGAGCCCTTGTGAGTCCCAAGCCGACCATGGGAAAGTGTGTCGCTTGACTTTATCACCAGTCTTCTGAAGACATGGGATTTAAGTGCGATCTTGGTGGTTGTGGACAGATTCTCGAAGTACGCAACATTCATCCCAGTGTCGAAGTACTATTCGGCAGAAGAGACAGCCAGACAATTTTTCAAGCATATTGTCAAATATTGGGGAGTGCCCCAGAACATCGTTAGTGACCGAGAAGGAAGATTCACTGGGTCCTTTTGGTCTGAACTATTCAATCTCTTGGGGTCACAACTGAACATTTCCTTGAGCTACCATCCACAGACAGATGGGCAGACAGAAAGATTCAACAGGATGTTGGAGGAGTACTTGCACCACTTTGTTGATGCCAATCAGAAGAATTGGCCGCAACTACTCGATGTAGCTCAATTTTGCTTCAGCTCTCAAAAGATTTCTTCATCGAATAAGAGCCCTTTTGAAGTTGTTAATGGACAGCAACCACTGTTGCCCCACACAGTGGACGAATATCGCGGTCGGAACCCGCGAGCCTTTCACTTCACAAAAGACTGGATGAAAACGACAGAGATTTCTCGAGCTTATTTAGAAAAAGCATCAAGATGAATGAAGAAGTGGGTAGATTAGAAGCGTAGACCACTGGAGTTCAAAGCAGGTGACTTAGTGTTAATCAAGCTGAGGCCTAAACAGTTGAGATTCCGAGGGGACAAAGACATCAGACTCGTTCGCAAGTACGAGGGTCCGGTCTCAATCATCTCAAAAGTTGGCCTAACTTCCTACAAAGTTGACCTACCAGCTTGGATGAAGACACACCCGGTCCTTCACGTCAGCAACTTGAAGCTGTATCATGAAGATCCAACAAATCCAAAGCGCAACCAGTCAACCAGAGGAGGAGTCATCGTTCAGCCAAGGAGCAAGCGTCAACCTGAAGAAATCCTGGCAGAAAGGATGGTCACCACTGACCATAAAAAGCATAAAGAGTATCTGGTAAAATGGAAGGGGCTCGCAGATGACGAGATCAGTTGGGAGAGGGCGGAAGACTTGAAGAAGCTCACGCAGAAGATTGAAGATCTACAAGCTACTTCGTCGAGGACGCCGAAGGATTGAGTGGGGGAGAGTGTGGCGTGCTGCCCCTTTGGCACACCCACATGGGGCCATTTTGTAAATGAGCATGCCTTGTAGCTTGATCATTAGTCAAGTCTTGCACCAAGCAACCTCATGGGATATGGTAGTGGTAGTTTTGTAATATTGCATATGTCTCCTAGACAAAAATCATATATGTTCCTGGGAAGACTTTATTTCCCTAGAAGGCTCCTTAGGGGGAGGTGACCTGGTGACTTAGGGAAGCACCATGGCTGTAATGCCCCAAATTTCCTAATAAGGTTTAGGACCTTGATTAGGAGGCCGGGAGGGCCATAATTGCTTTATTATGCTATTTAATGATAATATGCATGCTTAGGTGTATTAAATATGCATGTGAACCCATTTGTGATTAATTGGGTGATTTTCATATTTTGGCCATTTCGGGCATTTTTAGAATATATGTGAAATAGGCGTGGTGCTTTGTTATTATTTGGTTATGCCAGAGTTACCCAGCACAAGACGATCCTAGGAGGTAAGCTAGTGTGAAAGTCACAACGGGATTTAAGCTTGACTTGGAGTAAGTCAAGGGGGTATTTAGAGCATTACCGGGTTATTGGGTAATGGGAATTAATATCTGGTGATAAATTGGGAGTTAGTAAGATCAGGGGGAAATTTTGGAAGTTTTGACTATAATGTCCCCGGGGGTGTTTTCGGGACCCCGAGCACTAGGTTTTATTGGAAGCTACTTAAGCTAGAAGTAATCTTTTAAGAAAATAAAAAGAACGTTCTGTATGTTCTCTCTCCCTAAAAGTTTCCTTTTCGTCTCCCGATCGTGTTTTTAAAGATAACTTGAGTTCTAGGATTTGGAATCAAGCGAGGATCGAGGCATAGCAATCCTAAGGAGAATTAGAAGCTTATTAGCCGGAGGATTTAGTTGGATACAACTCAATCAGAGGTAATTCAAGTTTAAGTTTTAATTTTTTAAAAGTTTTTAAGCGTGAATTGGATTTTGTGAATCGTTGAGTTTTTAGTTTGTTTGAGCCTTAGGTTTTGGTGGTTTTGTACCATTGGGGATTTTGGGAAATTTGATTTGATGATTTGGGAATGTTTAGACATGTTTTTGGGAGGTTTTAAAAGGTTAAAAACGAAGGAAAATGGCTGCCCCGAAGTTGGGCCGCGGCCCTGTTCTTGGGCGCCGCGGCCCTTGCTCGATGAAGCAGGTGCCCTGTTCTGTTCTTGCTGGGCGTCGCGGCCCTTGGTGTTGGGCGCCGCGACGCTTGCTTCAGGTTGTGCTGGGGGCCGCGGCTCAAGGTTCTAGGGCCGCGGCTCAAGCAAGCTTTTGAGCCCGTTTGTGTGTTTTGACCCCGGGAACATGGTTTTAGGCCTCGGGATCATTCCTACTACCCTGATTAGTGAGGATTGATGTCTTGGAGGTTAAGTTTTAGTTCAAGGATTGGTTTTAGAACTTGAACTCATTGGGTCACCATTTGTGGTTGTGACTAGGTTATCACTAGAGGCTTGGAGTCGGGATCGTGCTTGTGGCTCATTTGTTGGTAACCTATGCTTGGACCGAAGGTAATAAAACTACACCCCATGTGTGACATGCATGACAATTATTGATGCATGTTGGATGTTTAAATGTAAACATTGATAGCATAATGAATGCTTAGCAATCTTGCTCATTTGCATATGATTACTATTGAGGCATGCTGGATGATTAAGTGTTATGCATGTGATGCACGAGAAACATGTGATTAGGGCATGCCATCAATGATGGATATGAGATTGGTCAACGCTTGAGTCTCTGTGTTTGTGCGTGATCATTATTATGCTCGCAATTGTTAAGTAAGCATGTTGAATGCCTCATCTTGGATGTTTGACATATGATATATGTTTGGTAGCAATGCTTACTTGTGCATGGTACTGACTCATTAGTCAGAATTGGCAAAGGTGTTAGTATCAACTGTGAAGCTGTGACTCATTAGTCAGGTTCGATAGTGGTACTGGGCACTGGTCACAATGCGCTGACTCATTAGTCAGGACGGCCTTAGCGTGTTCCACGCAAGCCAACAAAGATTAGATCTAATCGACAATCTACATTAGATGACTCAAAGAGCATTAATGCCGGACCGACCTCAAGTTCGATGAATATTATAAGCGCTTGTGTGGCTTACCCATCAGTCACTCATTTGTTAAAATAGAGACTTACCCATCAGTCTCTCATTTGTTGAAGGCTAGTAGCTTACCCAGCAGCCACTCTTCCATTTGAATTAGTGACCTGCTTGTCAGTCACTCAGTATGGTTTACCAGAACCTCAAGTGATATTCACTCATCTGATCAGAGCTATGAGCTCTGTATGATCATTTTGATCATCATATGCATGGCTTTGGGTGCTGAGCCCCGTAGTGACTTGCTTGTTGGTCACTCAGCATGGTTTACCAGAACCTCAAGTGTTGAGACACTCATCTGATCAGGATTGACTTGATAGTCATCCAATCAGAAGGGCAGGATTTCTTATCCTGGATACCCCAACATTGTTTGAACTCATTTACATGCCTGAATAAAGTTATGTTTGCTAGGCATGCCAGATATGATTTGATATCATGATATGACTGTTTATGAGCATATGAGTTTTCTTGCTGGGCTTCGGCTCACGGGTGCTTTGTGGTGCAGGTAAAGGCAAAAGGAAGCTGGACCATCCTTGAGTTGGAGAGCTTAGGTGATGATGTGTACATATGCAGCTGCTCGACCAATACTTGGGCGAGGTTTGAAAGAGGAACTAGGAATAAACCCTGTTTTGCTGCTTAGAACGGCCTGTTGTAAATATTCTCTTGTAATAGACTCTGAAATTATATTTCTGGGATCCCAATGTATATAGTAGACGTTCTAATGAAACATTATATCTTAACCAAAATTTTTAATCCCTAAACCGCTAATCATACTTAGTTACACGTTTTTGGCCAAACAACTCGATTAGCGAGTTTAGCACTGTTTGCAATGTGCACTGTAGCGGTCCCTGGAGTTGGGGCGTTACAATGGCCATCAGCAGATAGGGGCCAAAGCTATGTACTCCCTTGCCCTATCAAGGCTATATATTAATAAAACAACATTTATCCATACTTGCCCCTGTGTGCTTCCTTGCTGCTTAGGTGTTACTTGTTTGTTACCTTTGTTGGGCCATTGCGTGCCACTTGCCTTGTTATGTGCTTTGTGTTGTGTGGACGTTCCTAGGAATGACTTGCTTTGTGCTTGCTCATACTTCGTTATTGCCTGCTGCATGTCCGAGATGTGTATGTGGCTAACCGCTGAGTTTGTTTACCTGTAGGTGTGTGTTGTAGGCTGACTTGCTAGCTTGAAGAGTCTGCAAGTGCCGCACGTTCTGTTTAGTTGGAGTACCCCAAATAGCCGGCCCGTGACACAATGCGCCCCTGTGAACCCATAAATCCTTGGGTTTCTTCAACGTTTTTTCCCAGCCAAACTCAATAGAAATCATCCCGAACCTAGAATTGAACCTAGAGTTCTTACCCTTACAACCTAAACCTCATAGCTAGTTTATAAACCAATCCTTACACTCTTCAAACACCCAAAACCAGCTTGGAATCCACATCAAACCCTTAATAAAATTCAAAACACAAGCTGGAACTCTACTCGACCACAACTTAACTTGATCACATAAACTCTAAAGAAAATTCAGATTGAGAAGCTTACCTCAGTAGTGGTGTGATCTTCTAAACTAACCCTGGCAATTTCTGGCCTCAGCTCCCTCAATACCACAACTTTCATCACAAAATTCTTAAGTGCCCCCAAAGCACTTCAAAAGGATGAAGGAATCGAAAGAGAGAGAGAAGAAGAGCTGAGAGTTTATTGAATGTTCTGAAGGTTTCCCCTTGGTTCTACATTATTCAGATTGACTAAGTATGTCATCCTTTTAGGCAGTAAATGACAGAAATGCCCCTGCCCCTTAACTTACCCTCTAATTCCCTCAAGGGCGAAACAGTCTTTTGCCACAATTCCCACTAATTCCTCGAGTCATCCTACCAATTTCCAATTAATCCCATCATGCCCAACTAATTACCAAATATTTACCCACTACTCAATAAATCCCACATATACATTAAATTTCCCTAAATACCCCTAGGCTTGCCCCGAGTCGGGTATTAAACCCTGCTGTGACTATTCTGCCAAACTGCTCACTAGGATCGCCTCGAGTCATATACTGCAAATATATCCACATAATAATGTGGTCTCAATCATTTTCTCACATATATTAACATTTATGCCCACAATGGCCAATATTACAAATATGCCCCAATTATCAAGAATGGCCCATATGCATATTTAATACTCATAAACATACATATAATCACACTCACATTATCATATATATATATATATATATATCTTGCATGCCACATAGTCACGCATTTACTCAGTTAATCACACATATATTGAATATGACAAAATCAATTAAGGCATAATGGGTGGTATTATTATTATTATTATTATTATTATTATTATTATTATTATTATTATTATTATTATTATTATTATTTAACTCTTTCTTTTTTTAGTCTCTTTTGAAATACTTCTTTTCTATAAGTTCTTTTTTCCGAAAACGTTTTTTTTTTAAATAGAAAAAGAAAACTAGCTTTTGCAAGAAGGCTGGGGAATTGTAGCAAAATAGCTTTTGCATAGGGTTCCACATGTCGGTCTTTTTTTTGGGTTGTATTACCCTTTGATGGCTAATTGTGGGATAAATATCATTGACCCCTTGTAGTGATCTCTCACCATTACCACATTATATATATTTATATCCATATATATATATATATTTCCTTTTTACATATTTCTACATGCATGATTATATATACACTTTTTTATTTATTACTTAAATCTTTTGAGATTCCCTAGTTCATCATAAAGAACATGTTTTTACATGCACGTCACTTTCTAATTTCATTTTTTTTTCATAGTGGTATAACTATATATAACTAATCTTTATAGGGTTAGTATTATTACATGGGGTTTGAGCTAATTTGTTATCAATTGAATTAATAAATAATAATAGGATCCAAATTAAAAATAAAATACCATGTTTGATTGAATAAACTCCTATACCATACATAAACTCTCCCAATAATAAGATTTTTTTGGATTCAAATATGCTTTCTACAATTGTGTATCAATTTGGTGACCAACTTATTAAAATTTGACACTTGTAATACTCATTTAGTACTTATTACAATTTGAAACTTGTAATGCTTATTGATAACTCACCAAATTGATTCAACTTGCGAAGTTGCAAGAAAAGAATAAGGAACTGAGCTTATATGCTAAAACCAAAGCCAAAGCATGCCTTTTCCATATTGTGCCTATTTGCTTTAATAAAAAAAATACATATTAAGAAAATAAAATAAACATACAAAACAAAACAAAACAAAGTATAAAAAAATCTACAGGAAATCAGACAACATATCCTCTAATTTTCTAGCCTAGCCATTTGTCACAATCAACACCAACTAAAAGGAATGAACGACTCAAAAATAGTTATTTGGGTTTGGAATATTAAGTTTCTAAAGCTTGCATTCCAAATCATTAACTTTTCTCTTGCAATGTTTTATTTATGAAAATTTTGACTAAATACATATAAAATGCTCATTTCTATACTCACAAAATTAATTAAAAATACTTATATTACTTTTGAGTACAATATATTCCATGTTATAATATTTCACTCATTAGTTTCAATCATATTCTAAATTGGATATGCTATATTAACAGAGGAAACTCTGTCAATTTTTTTTAGATTATTTAATTGAACATAATTCTGAAAATAGTTTTTTTTGTCTACATTTTTAGACAAAATAATGGCAATAGATAAAGATTGGATGTTAAGGGATAGATTATCAGTGAAATATAAGGATGGAGTTGAGCATTTCTTGGAGTTTTGCGCAAGAAATGCTAAAGATCATAATAACATTTGTTGCCCTTATATCCATTTCTGGAATAACACCAAGATCCGAATAGAACTTCTTTAGCTAGACTATTTTCTTAGCTGCTTCTGACGCGGCTTTATACTCAGCCTCCATGGTGGAATGTAAGATTGCAGACTGCTTTACGCTTCTCCAAATCACAGCTCCACCCCCAAGAGTAAACACCATTCCAGAAGTAGACTTCCTGTCATCGACATCAGTCTAAAAATCTGAATCGGTGTAGCCTACAGGGTTCAGAACACCACCCTTGTAGACTAACATATAATCCCTAGTCCTCCTTAAATACTTCAGGATATGCTTAATTGTTATACAATGTTCCGGTCCTGGGTTTGACTGATACATGCTCACTACTCCCACTGCATAGCAGATATCTGGTCTAATACACAACATGGCATACATCAGACTTCCAACTGCAATTGCGTAAGGAACTTTTCTCATTGCATCTTCATCTTCAGGAGTCTGAGGAGACTGCTTCTTTGAAAGATGAATTCCATGACGGGATGCTAACGTCCTCTCTTGGAATTTGTCATTGAGAAAGGTTCAAGCACTTTATCTTTGTAAGCTGCTTAAGATAGGGCTAAGAGTTTTTTCTTTCTATCCCTAGTGATCTGGATACCTAGAATATAACTTGCTTCACCCAAATCCTTCATTTGGAATTGAGTGCTCAGCCAATTCTTCATATCTGATAATTTCTTAACATTGTTTAAGTGTGGTAATGTTCAAAGAATGAAAATTACTGAGATAAATGTCACTTCTTTAAGTATGGAATAGATAAAAGTTATAAGAAGTGGTTTCTGCATGGAGAAAAAAATCACATTTAGTAGAGAATCTCCATCTAAGAAGAATAATTATGATTATGTGAATGATGATGAGAGAGATGACATTGCAGAAATTATAGGTGATGCACAATTTGAATAAGATTTTGATCCAGTGAAATTTCAAACTATTATAGAGGATGCTCAGAAACCCATTTACCCTGGTTATAATAAGTTCACTAAACTATCAACACTTCTTAGGTTGTGTAATATAAAATCTAAACATGGGTTGAGTGATAAGAGCTTTACGGATATACTTTCCTTTCTAGGAGAGTTATTACCCGAAAATAATGAAATGCCATTGTCATTTTATGAGGCAAAGAAGACATTTCGTTCATTAGGCATGCAATACGAAAAAATTCATGCTTGTCCTAACGATTGCATCCTGTATCGAAAAAGATTGGTTGATGCAAATGCATGTCCGACTTGTGGTGAGTTAAGATGGCATAAGAAAAAAGAATTCTGATGAGGTTAGGGTAGGAGTTTCTGCAAAACTTTTATGGTACTTATCGCCTATACCTCGTTTGATTTGACTTTATCGAAATGTTGATCATGCTAAAAACTTAACATGGCATGCCAATGATAGAATATAGGATGGTAAACTTAGACATCTAGCTGAATCTCTTGCTTGGAATAGAGTCGATTGGAAATGGCCTGAGTTTGGTAACGAACCTAGAAATATTCGTTTAGGCCTTTCTGCTGATGGAATTAATCCACATACTTCCCTTAGTAGTAAATATAGTTGTTGGCCTGTTATGCTTGTCATTTACAATCTACCACCATGGTTGTGTATGAAGAGGAAGTTTACTATGTTGACATTATTGAAATCAGGTCCTAAACAACCTAGAAATGATATTGATGTATATCTAGCTCCTCTTATTGATGATTTAAGCACTCTATGGTATGAAGGTGTTGATGCTTATGATGCATATAGGAAAGAAGAGTTCAAACTTAGAGTTGTGTTGTTATGGACCATTAATGATTTTCCTACCTTAGACAATTTATCCGGATTTAGTGTGAAAGGGTACAAGGAATGTCCTATCTGTGAGGCGAACACATGTTCTCAATATTTGAAGCACTCTAGAAAGATTTGTTACATGGGACACAAAAAGTTCTTACCCCACGATCATGTCTTCCGAACATGGGAAAAACCATTAAATGGTTCACAAGAGTTTGCAATGGCTCCACCACCATTATTTTGAAGACAATTGGTCGAAAAGTTGAATAAAGTCCAATTCAAACTAGGAAAGCACAAACAAAGCATGAAAAGAAAGAGAGGACATGAAAATGGTGAGGAGGTTCAAATTGATCCTAAGGTTTGTTGGAAGAAGAAGTCTATATTCTTTGAGCTTGAATATATATAATGTTTATTGTTATTCAATATGAATATATATTTATATAAGTTTGATCAAATAAAAAAAATTACATGTTTTCTTTTTAAATATAAATGATAAAAAATTTAATAACAATTATGATTATGTATTATATATTATTACAATGATATTTTATAATATTAAAATTTAAATTAATATAATTATTAAATATTTAGTCTTATATTAAAAATTATTATAATAATGATATTTTATAATATTTGAATTAATATTAATATAATTAATAGACATATATTTTTAATTGATTTTAAAGAAATTATTAAATATGTAGTCTTATATTGAATATTGTTATAATATTGTAATTTATATTAATATAATTAATAAATATATTTTTTAATTAGTTTTAAATGTATATTCCGTTAAATATTTAGAAATTCTGTTAAAGTTAACAAAAGAAACTGTTAAAACTAAAAAATTTAATTATCTACACACTTTTTATATAAAAGAGATAAAATCTATAAAAGTCAGAAACAAGTATACATTTTTTAAATATTAGAAATAAATAAAAACAATTTCCAGTTAAAAAAATCAAGAAATTCGTGATTTTAACGGGTTTTTATTTTTTTTTGTTAATTTTAACGGAATATTCTTATATTTAACAGAATATTCTTATATTTAACAATAGATTGTAAACACGACTTAAACTTAAATAAAATTAAATAAATAAATAATTAAACAGGTTAAAATAGAATATTTTTGAGATATTTTACAATGATAATTATTTAAAAATAATAAAACCATACATTTTATAATTTAAATAAAATTTAATTTAATATTATATTAAACATATAATATATAATCTTTTGTTGTCACTATCAAATAAAAAAAAACTAGAACAAATATAAACTTAAACAAAAATTAATTAATTAAAATATTATGTTTTTAAGATATTTTATGATAGTGTAAATAATTAAATCATATATTTAAAAATAATAAAGGCATACATATCATTTTTTTTATCTTATAAATTTGTGTGATAGTTTATTTTTTATCAAGTGATTGAAGCTCTTTTTATTCATCAAATTCACCAATAGATATTGCGAGATATATTATAAACTAAAAATATATAATGCATTTATATTGCTGTCTATACTATGACTTTTTCTATTTATTTTATTTCTATTGTTAATTTCTTTTTAAATATTATTGTATTTTATATATATGTCATATATATTTATGTAACATTGTATTTAGATGTCATATATGTAGAGATTATTGATATAAATATTTATATACACTATAGAACTATAATTCATTCTATTATATATATATTTAAAAAAAACTAGTGAACAAATTTTTATTAAAATTATAGACAATGTTCACAACTTTAAAACTAAGCAAACGTGCATTGCATGTTGCTTCTACCTAGTATATATCTCTTCTATATAAAAAGTGTATAGATAATGAAAATTCTTGGTTTTAACGGTTTTTTATTTTTTTCCGTTAACTTTAACGGAATATTCTTATATTTAACAGAATATTCTTATATTTAACAGTAGATTGTAAACATGACTTAAACTTAAATAAAATTAAATAAATAAATAATTAAAAAATTAAAAATTTGAGGTACTTTACAATGAAAATTATTTAAAAATAATAAAACCATATATTTTATAACTTAAATAAAATTTAATTAAACTTAAACTTAATATTTTATTAAAGATATAATATATAATATTTTGTTGTCACTATCAAATTCAAAAACTAGGACAAACATAAACTTAAACAAAAATTAATTAATTAATTAATTAAAATAGGATATTTTAAAGATATTTTATGATAATTTAAATAATTAAATCATATTTATTTAAAAATAATAAATGTATACATATCATTTTTTTATCTTATAAATTTGTGTGATAATTTAATTTTTTATCAAATGATTGAAGCTCTTTTTCTTCATCAAATTCACCAAAGGATATTGTGAGATACATTAGAAACTAAAAATAGTTGATGCATGTATACAACTGTCTACAGTGTCACTTTTTCTATTATTATTTTATTTCTATTATCAATTTCTTTTTAAATATTATTGTATTTTATATATATGTCATGTAGCCATGTAAATATATATATGTCAACGTTGTGTTTAAATGTCATATATGTAGAGATTATTGATATAAATATTTATATATTCTATATAACTATAATTTATTCTATTATATATATATTTTAAATAGTGAACGAATTTTTATTAAAATTATAGACAATGTTTACAACTTTAAAACTAAGCACACATTGCTTCTACCTAGTATATATATCTCTTCTATATAAAAAGTGTGTAGAGAATGGAAATTCTTGGTATTAACGATTTTTTATTTTTTTTTTCGTTAATTTTTAATGGAATATTCTTATATTTAACAGAATATTCTTATATTTAACGGTAGATTGTAACATGACTTAAACTTAAATAACATTAAATAAATGAATAATTAAACAAATTAAAATATGATATTTTTGAGATATTTTACAATGTTAATTATTTAAAAATAATAAAACTATATATTTTATAAGTTAATAAAATATAATTAAACTTAAACTTAATATTATATTAAACATATAATATAGAATATTTTGCTATCACTATCAAATTCAAAAACTAGAACAAACACAAACATAAACAAAAAAAATTAATTAAAATAGGATATTTTAAAGATGTTTTATGATCATTTAAATAATTAAATCATATATTCAAAAATAATAAAGGCATACATATCATTTTTTTATCTTATAAATTTGTATGAAAGTTTGTTTTTTTATCAAGTGATTGAAGCTCTTTTTCTTCATCAAATTCACCAAATGACATTGTGAGAAAAATAGTCATGTATACTACTATCTACACTATGACTTTTTCTATTCTTATTTTATTTCTATTATTAATTTATTTTTAAATATTATTGTATTTTATATATATGTCATGTAGCCATGTAAATATATATCTATACGGTGTGTTTAGATGTCATATATGTAGAGAATATTGATATAAATATTTATATATACAATAGAACTATAATTCATTCTATTATATATATATATATTGTTACACCCAAATTTCGAGAATATAAGTTTTCATCTCGAAAGTCAGGCTTGTAAAGTGTGAGCTCGAAATATGCAAATTAGTCAGGAGATCAGCATTAATGAGAATCGAGTTTGACAGTCTCGTTCAATATTAAAATGATGACGTCGTAGGTGGTAAGCTCGGACCACATGATCTTGAAGGTTCAAGCCAAGCTTGAAGTTACAGTGACATGGGTTCAACATTTGTTTAATTTTCCTGGTCTGTTTGTATTAGCATCAGTCAAGAAGGTTCGAGCCTGAATATTGCAAGCTCGGAGGGGACGACCTCGATAAGGATACTTAATCAGACTGAAGGGAAGTCGAGCTAGCAAGCTCGTGATGATTTGCTAATCTCAAAGATATGTAATTCAAACGTGTGAGATCGAGGGCCAAGTGTGGACGCGATTACTGTTTAAAAATCCCTATATCTGAGGGATTTGTTGTAATCTGTTAATAAATCTTGAATATCATGGGATTTATACGCCTATTATATATTTGTATACATTTAATTGTATTTATTTTTGAGATTTGAATCATAACTCCCCGAAATGTGAGGGGAGATATTCTGTAAACTAGTCCATAAATAGATCGGAGAAATTCATTTGTAGACACTGAAAATTGGCACTGGGAATACTCTGTTAAATTGCTTCCAAAAAATCTTTGAGAGAATTCCATAGTTGAATAACATCGAATCGTGCACTAGGCAGATTTTAACTGCTAAACCACGTAAAAAATCGCGTGTTAGTGCTCTTCATTTCTAAGTTGACGAAAAATGACATCAACAGTTTGGTGCTTTCATTGAGAGCCATTAAACAAGACGTTAGCCTGTTTAATCAGAAAACCTCCTGAGTAATCAATGGCCGCCGCAAACAATCCCAGCACTGGTGGGCGACCATTGCCCTGAATACTAGAGGAGCAAACTCCTCATATTGAAGACTATCCGCGACGACCTGGAAAGCAACCCATGGCTGTCCCAGGCCCTGAAGAAAGAAGTGATTCATCTGATTCTCAGGGGCCACTAGCTCCCAGGCCTGATGACGATCTGTACTACAATCCTGCAAGATATGTTCCTATTGTGGAACTCAAAAATCGCCAACTGCGAAAGCAGTTGGCAGAGGCGACAAAACGTAATGAGGAATTAGCCAAGCAGGTTGCAGAAGTCCAGGCACCTCCCCAGAGGCCTAGAGGGCGTCCCCGTGGGAGCACGACCGCCAGGAGGGCGGAGCAAGCGCCACAGCCGAATCAGCCGAGGCCCCGGACTAAGGCCATTGCCAACCCGACTGCAGAATTACCAACAGGAACGGGAAATAACCAAGCCCCTCCAGTGGATCAGAACCCGAATCCTGAAGCTGCAAGGTACAACCCAGAGCCTGTCTGGGCAAACTCTGGACCATCCAGGCCCAACAATGGGAGACACCCGCCGTCGCCCATAAGGCATCCGCCGTCACCCATAAGGCACCCCTCACCAGTACAAAAGGTCCCCTGACCTGCACCACGAAGACCGTCTCGCAGTGGCAATCGGAATGGAAACCGACAGGCTAGACCTGTATGAGGAAATGAAAAGGAGGCTACCTGAGAGCACAGAGCTCCTCAACCTTTAGGAAGCCAAATTTCAAGATCACAATCTACTGGGTTAGGGAGGCCGACAGAGGATCCACCCTGTAATCATTGAGCATCACAACCAGAAAGGGCTGCAAGCAGGAGCTCGGACTACACTCGACCCGTAAGCATTTATAATACTGAGCCTAGACATGTAAGAAATTGAGGGAATCATCCTGATTTGCGAGTTCACCTGAACCATAACCAGGAGTGAGTTGATCCCCCAAACCCTGATCTGCGAGACCATCTGAATTTTTGTAAGCAGTCAACACACAACCCCATGCCAAAACCAGGAGTTGAAATTTTTATTAACAAAAACCATCCCCATCAAGTCCAGGCTCGACCCCCGGTGGATCCAATCCAGGAAAGGATTGATCAGTTGGAAAGAGCATTCAGGCTCCTGCAAGATGAGCGGAGCAAGGATAAGGCTGAAGAGTCCGACGAAGAACTCGAGCCTTTTTCCCCGCATATTTTTAGTACTCCATTTCCCCAAGGATTTAGAATACCTTACGTAGCACCATTCAATGGGAACTCAGACCCGTACAGTCATCTGAGCACCTTTAATACCATAATGCGAGCGAGTAATGTTGCCTACGAGCTCAGATGTATGTTGTTTCCAGCAACTCTTTCGGGACCAGCAAAAAACTGGTTTGAAAAGTTTCGGAGATATTCGATCTCGTCTTGGGATCAATTAGCAAGAGAATTTAAATAAATATTGTAGATTCCAATATTTATTGTAATCAGAAGGCGAAAAGGGATTCAAATAAATATTGTAGATTCCATAGAGATATCAGACACATAACTGATGAATGTTGACAGCTAAAGGACGAGATCGAAGGCTTAATCCTGAGAGGATATCTCAGACAGTATGTTAGAAGCCGAGATTCCAACCAAGCCTCAACAAGTCAGAGGGCAGCAGCTGCACAACCTGCCCAAAATAATAACTCTCGAGTTCGAGAGGATGAGCGACCCCCTCTGATTGATGGAGAGGATGTAGTAACCATCTTAGGGGGACCTCATATTGCGAGTTCAAGAAGGAATGCCCAAAAGAGGTATATATATGAGCTCAAGACTGGAGATGGTTCTTCCATACGAACTCAAGCCACGAGCTCCAAAACAGTAAAGGGTTGAGACTTAGCCCATTACATTTACTGAAGAAGACGCGTCACACATCCAATTTCCTCATAACGATCCTCTGGTCATTACTCTCCAGCTCGTAGACAAGAGGGTACACCGAGTTCTAATTGATAATGGGAGCTCAGTGAATATCCTTTACAAAGCCACTCTAGAAAAGATGGGACTCGCGCTTCGCGATTTGAAAGCATGTGCAACAACATTGTACGATTTTTAAGGAGAAGGGATTGTCTGTATGGGATCCATTGAACTCCCCATAACCTTAGGAGACTATCCAGTCTCCGTAACCAAGATGATGGAGTTTGTAGTGGTGGACCTCCCGTCAGCCTACAACGTACTGCTCGGGAGACCCGCCCTGATTAGGCTGGGGGCAGTGTCGTTTGTCAGGCACTTGGCCATCAAGTTCCCGACTTCTAGTGGTATTAGGACGTTGAAGGGAGACTAGCTCACAGGAAGGGAGTGTTACAACATTTCCCTAAGAAGAAAAAATCAAACGAGTGCACAGACACTAGTAATTGTTCAGGAGACAGATGGGCCCGTCGTCGAGATAGATGAAGAAATCGACCCAGAATGGAAGAAAGATCCGACCTCAAACCTCTAGAAGAGCTCGAGGAAGTAATGCTCAAAGAAACGAATGCCACAAAGATGGTAAAATTGGGGAAGAAGCTTTCCAAAGAGGCAGAATAGCAATTAATTTGCTTCTTAAAAGAAAACCAGGACGTGTTCACATGGTCACACTCGGACATGGTTGGAATCAGTCCAAATTTCATAGGCCATGCGTTGAACATTGATAAGAGCTTCCCCACAAAGCAGCAAAAATGAAGGCTCCTAGACGATGACAGAAAGAAAGCCCTCAAAGAAGAGGTCGATAGGTTAAAAGCAAATCGATTTATACGAGATGCCTTTTATCTGGATTGGATCGCTAACCCAGTGTTGGTCCCAAAGCCTGACGGCAATTGGCGAACCTGCATCGACTACTCAGATCTTAACAAGGCAAGTCCAAAAGACTGTTTTCCCTTACCTCAGATAGATCAGCTCGTAGATGCCACTGCAGGTCATGACATCATGTAATTCATGGACGCTTATTCTGGATATAACCAGATCGCCATGCATGCACTAGATCAGGAACATACGAGCTTTGTAACCGACAAAGGGTTATACTGCTACAATGTCATGCCTTTCAGGCTCAAAAACGCTGGAGCCACGTACCAAAGGCTGGTGAACAGGATGTTTGCTGAGCAGATAGGAAATAACGAGGAAGTTTATGTTGATGACATGTTGGTCAAGTCTAAACATAACGATAACCATGTGGATGATCTCGCATAGTGTTTTGTTGTGCTTGGGAAATTCAACATGAAACTTAACCCACAAAAGTGCTCATTTGGAGTGTCTTCGGGAAAATTTCTTGGATTTATAGTAAATGCACGGGGAATAGAGGTGAATCCAGACAAGATTAAGGCATTAATTGATATGATCTCACCTTGAAAACATAAGGATGTCCAAAGCCTAACTGGACGAATGGTGGCTTTGAGTAGGTTTATCTCAAAATCTATAGATCGATGCCTCCCATTCTTTAATCTTTTGAAAGGGAGCAAAAAATTCGAGTGGATAGAAGAGTGCGAGCTCGCATTTCAGAATCTTAAGAAGCACCTCGCCGAGCCACCAATCTTGCCCAGGCCAATCATAGGAGAGATTTTGTATATATACCTCGCTACAACTGAGCACACCATTAGTGCAGTACTAGTGCGAGAAGAGAAAAAATTACAAAGACCTGTGTATTACGCCAGCAAAAGATTACTGGGGGCAGAATCGAGATATGCATTATTGGAAAAACTAGCTCTAAGCCTGATACACGCATCTTGAAAGCTCTAACCTTACTTCCAAGCACACCCTATTCATGTGCTAACTGACCAGCCACTACGACATGTTTTGTCTAAGCCAGAAGCTTCCGGAAGATTGTTAAAGTGGGCTGTCAAACTCTGGCAATTTGAGATCACATATCACCCAAGAACAACCATCAAGGGACAAGCTCTGGCATATTTCATTGTAGAATATACTGGGATCTCAAATGACGAAGTTATAACCCCAGCCCATGAGCTGTGGAAACTTTATGTCGATGGATCCTCTAATGAAAACGGGTCGGGGGCAGGTATCATCTTAATTACACCGACGAGAAATTGATTCCACTCGGCCTTAAGGTTCAGCTTCGAGGCATCAAACAACGAGGCTGAATACAAGGCATTGCTATCAGGACTTCGAATAGCCAGAGAGCTTAAAGCAAAGGCTATACATTGCTATAGCGACTCACAGCTAGTGGTTAACCAAGTTTTAGGGGAATATTAGGCTCGTGGCATCAAGATTGCTGCGTATCTAGAAAAGGAAAAAAAATGCACTCGAACAGTTCGAATTCTACACTATAGAGCAAGTCCCCCAAGAACAAAATTCAAATGTAGACGCATTGGCCAGGCTCGCCACAACTAACAAGGCTGATACACTGAATGTGGTCTCAGTGGAGTTTCTTCCAACCCCGAGTATTAACGAACTTGACAAAGAAGATGTATGCATGATTAACTGGAAACCAACTTGGATGACCCCAATAGTAGACTACCTCAAAACCGAAGGTCTCCCAGCTGACCGAAACGAGGCTAGAAAGATGATGTATCAGATCCTAAGATACACTATTATGGAAGGAAGGTTGTATAGAAGAGGGTACTCTATTCCATTACTCCGATGTGTCACTCCACCCGAGGCAAAGAAAATTTTGGAAGAAATCCACGAAGGATTTTGTGGAGACCACACTGGGGGGCATAGTCTATCCAAAAAGGTGACAAGACAAGGATATTTCTGGCCCACAGTCAAGGCAGACTCGTTAGAATATGTCAAATGATGTGATAAATGTCAACAGTTTGGCTCAGTTCCAAGAGCTCCACCTACCGAACTCACCATGATGAGCTCCCCATGGCCATTCGCAGTATGGGGAATCGACCTCATAGGCTCGTTTCCAACTGGCAAAGGTGGAGTAAGGTACGCTGTGGTTGCGGTCGATTATTTCTCAAAATGGACTGAAGTTGAACCCTTGGCCACTATTACCTCAAAAAAAGTCTTAGACTTTGTTGTCAAAAATATCGTCTGTCGATATGGGATGCCCAAAAAGATAGTATCAGACAATGGAACCCAGTTCGATAGTGATCTGTTAATCCATTTCTATGAGAAAATGAGATAATGAAAAGTTTCTCCTCCGTCGCCCATCCCCAGTCAAATGGCCAGGTCGAAGCAGTCAACAAGACCCTAAAGAGTTCCATAAAGAAAAGGTTAGAGGAGGCAAAGGGAAAGTGGCCTGAGGAATTACCTCAAGTTTTGTGGGCTTAACGAATCATAGCACAGACTTCAACGGGGCATACTCCTTTCTCCCTAGCTTATGGATGCGAGGCCACGTTGCCTATTGAGGTCAAAATCCCCACAATACGGAGCCATGCATACCATCAGGCCTCGAACCAATCTCAACTTGAAGAAAGTCTAGACCTCATAGAAGAAAGATGAGATGAAGCCCAATTGAAAAATGCTGCCTACTAGTAACGAGCTACTAAATACTTCAATAAGAGGGTTCAAGATAGAAAATTTGGATTGGGAGACTTGGTGCTAAGGCATGTATTTTTAGCTACATGAGACCCGTCTGTAGGGGTACTTGGACCTAATTGGGAAGGACCTTACCAGATCGAGTCTATCATTCGACCCGGGGTGTACAAATTGGCGGGTTAAATGGAGAGTTGGTTCCACGAGCTTGGAATGGCGAACATCTATGACCTTATTATCAATAATGTAGGAATGGTGTTTTCATTGTAACTAAGCATGTTTATTTTTTCTACTTTTTGTCAATAAAATTCTAAGTTTTGTTCAAAAGTTGCATTCTCTTTCAATGTTGTATTTTTTGCAAACCCTCATAATTCAATAACCTATGGTCATACTCATAGGATATTAATGGGGCATCAGTGGTATACAATCATACCATAAGTTTGAAAAATAAATAACATAGAATAAAAATGTAAATGTCTGGATCATTAACCCGACATGAAAGTTTAAGTACACACGGTAGCTAGAAATGTATGGACTTAACCCGACATAAAAGTTTATGTGTATACGCGAGATGAAACTGTTTGGACTTATACTGACATTAAAATTATGTGTATGGATTAATAACCTAACACGTGAGCTAAAACAGTCTCAGAGCTATCCGGACTGTAGAAATTTATAAGTGTATGGATTATAAACCAAACACGAGATAAATTAGTTTGGAACAAACCAGCTGAAACTAATCGACAATAAGAAAGTTGGAGTGCAAAATAAACCAACTACGAATCAAGTTGAGGCTGGAAAGTTTTACAAAATTAGTTTCAACCTCACAACTCTGAGAACTTACTCAAGGATGAGAAAAAGTGACTAGAAAAGCAAGATATAACTAAAATATAAAAATTGCATGCCATTTAAGTACTTTCGAGTACATGGTGAAAGTAAGGTTCGACCTTGATAATAACGAGGTCGAACACGGATATATCGAGTAAAATGTGCATGAATGCATTGAAATTTGAGCTTAAATCCAATGGATGTTGTTATCCCTGTTTCTTCCAAAATGTACGGATCCACACTCTAAGCTTATGGGCCGCCTTCTAGGGAGTTAAAGCCCAGATCGGGCCCAGTAAACGAAGGGAAAACGAAGATTGGCAGTCCAAGTCTCAGCAAGGCCCAAAGGGCATCTGGAAGTGTAGGCCGGGACCATCGCCAGGGCAGGTTGCATATACCCGGGACCGCGTACTGAGATGTCTTCCGAGATGCGGTAAAAGAGGTCGCGGCTCCCAAGTCTGAGATTAGGCTGGGATCGTTGTGGATGAACCTAGGTCCTGGTAAACGAACCAGGACCCTGGTAAATGGAGGGGGATGTTGGTAAATGGACCTGGATCGGTTGGCCAAGTTTGGCGTGATAGAGTATCCCTGATACTGACATTGTCCCAAGAGGCGTGGAACTATGTCCCCATAAGTAACCTGCAGAGGAGGCTACCTCGGGATTGTACGTCGTTGGTTTAGAACTGCGCCACCACTACACTGACCGGTCTTGTCTCCCGAATCTTCCTCGTAGCCCATAACACCCAGACTGAAGCACCAGTTTGTCGCAAGTCTTACAATGTGATCATGTTTGGCCTGGCCTGATGGGCCTTCGTTAATATATGTTTTATATTTCAATCCTTTGTATTGAGCTTCCATTAGAGAGAAAATAATATTTACACCCTTATTGGGCCCGGAATAGCCCGGCCCAAGCCCAGTGCACTCGCTTGCCTATAAATATGAATAGTGGTGCATTGAGGAGGAGATCCCCCCCTAGATTTTTCTTGTAAGCAATTACTCTGCTCAAACGTACAGAAAACTCCATTGTCAAAAGCTCTTTAAGCTCTAATACAACTGGCTTGTGGACTAAGGCTCATTAACGCCCCAACCACGTAAAAACGTTGCTTGCATTTTCTAAATCCTTTCTTTTTAAGCTCTCTTATCTTTTATAATTCTAGTTTTCGAAAAACTTGGTAAACAGATGTATTTGTGCAAATAAACAAATATAAAGCAAGACTTTAATATAACATGCTCAAAATATTTCGACCCAGAAATGTAAAGCATATATTAAGACAAAAATCTTAGAATAAAATCAAATGCATAAAAAAACTTCCGAGCCAGAAGATTGGATGCATAAAGATTAAAGGTAATATTTAATAAAAATAGCTCTAAATCGAGCTATGCATTGTCTCCGCCCCAAGGACACATATAAAATAAATAAAAAATTAAGTTACAAAAGGTTTAATGGGATGAAGCCCATGACCTCGTCTTCACGAGGTAGACGCTTCCCCACTAGCAGCACATGGTGCCTCTGCCATCTTCTCGGCCTCGAGTTTGTCCTACTCTTCCTCAACACGAGCTTGCCATTTTTCGACAAATCCAGCCTCTAGGTTCGCCAAAAAGCTAGAATCGAGGTCAGGATTGTTCACCCAGATCCAATACATCACCATATCTACGATGTGATCTTTCTTGGTTTTGAACTCCTCAAGAAGGCGGGCCTTCTCACCTTCGATTATCTCGAAGGTCGCCTTCTTCTCCTCTTCCAACTTGGCATTTAGCTCTTGAAGCTCCTTAATCTTGGAATTTTTTGCCTCAACTTCTTTCATGGTTATGGCCATAGTCGATTTGAGTTCATACACCTTCTGGGCAGTCTCCAGGGCGGCCTCCAACTTCAACTCTAGCTCAGATACCCTCAGAATGGCAGCCTCCCCTGCCGCCGCCTCTAGCCTCTCTACTTTGAGTTCGTTTGCGAGCTTCAGCTCGGCATCCTTGGCCGCTTGAGCATGTGCCCTGCTCGTGGCCACCTCGTTGTTCAACTGGAAGTTGTGTTGAACAAAAGAAGCAAATGCCTGTACACAAGAATAAACACGGGTTATTAAAGGACATTATATGTTAGAATAACACAAAAAAGGTTACAACAAAAGTAATTTGCCGAGGAGAAAAGCTTGCTGCCTTTGTCAAAGACAGTGTTGGCATCATGGCAGGAAGTGAGGAACTCCCGCTACGGAGCGCCAAGGTCGCTGAGACTTTGGCCCACACGGGACAAGACGTCCGAGCCTAAATTGACTCCGTGCGATCTAGCAGCATTGTTGACCACGTATTCTGGGACATGGGTAGATATTGTCTAGAATCTTTCCCGTGTGGGAGCACTTTTTTGGGCAGCAGTTGCATGATGGGTGACTCAGGTCGAAGGAAGAGATGGGGGATTAGGGGGCGCCACTTGCTGAACTCCGGTTGTTATCCCGACCTCAGAAACTTCAGCTGTTACCTGACCTCGGGGGTAGCTACATTGGTCGGGGTCGGGCTTTGAGCGGTCGAGGCTGGAGGAACCATCTCGGATGTCTTGGCTACTTTAGAGGGGTGACCCGCTCTCTGAGAAGCCCTCTGGCATTTACTTGCCTTGGCCCCCGAAGGACGACTAAGCACGTTGTCAAGGTCGGAGTCCATGTCGCCTGCAAAAACACACAAGTTATAATTTAGTGATCGAGCTTAAGCCACTAAAAGAAGCAAGACTGTGGTTAAAAGAAACTTAAGTGGAACACTCAACCGAGCTTGAGCTCGGCGACCAAGAAATTCCCCTATCTTCTGAGGACGTTGGGGGAGTCCCTTCTCTATACGTAGGAGATAGCCTCGAAAGGTCTCTATATATGTTGGTTCCATATTAGACGACAACCCCATCCCAGACCTCGTTTAAACTATACATAGTTTGATACTGACCTAACCAGCTATCAAACCTACGCACTCTATGATCTACCCATGACCACGCATAAAAATTATCCCTAGGATCTGGGAAGAGGAACAGTTCATCAGGTTTGTGCTTAAGTAAAGAGGGGGACCACATGGTGGAGCTAACCACTACTTTACCTCCACCACCCGAGCTTGGCGAAGCTTCGTCTTGGGCTTCGTTTCCCGAGGCAAGCCTGTCGTGTCGACGAGCTACAGCGGGACGGGCCTGCGAGCTTGAAGACCTCCTCCTAGGGGGAAGTCTGTCAGTGGGAAGTGGCACAAGGTCCCACCTCGAGTACTTGCGATAGGCCAAGTCGTCCGTCAATTGGCCTTCCTCCAGGAGGCCGCAAGCTCAAAGCCAATCTTCGTGGAGAAGATAAGATAGAGACCGTCGTCCATAAGGAATTTGGAGCAGGGCTACCTTATGCTCCACCATCGAGTCAGAGGGGGTGGGACGGTGGTAATTGGTTGTAGAAATAGCTACATATCCATATTCCGAGCTTTATTATTTAGTAAAAAGGAAAAGGGGATAAGTGTGGAGGTACTTACGGATGCGCTTGAAGAAGTAAAATTTGGAGGGAGTGAGGCCATTTGTCAAGAAGAATGCGAGCTTAAAGTTCGGAGGATGATTTGGTATGTCCTCAAAAAGCTTCTTCTCCTTTGGATAGCTTGATAAGTAATAAAATCCCCTCCCCGAGCTCGAGCTCGAGGGGTTGTTTTTTAGGCAAAAGAGATATAAAATCTCTTGAGGTGAGGGTCCTTCCCACTTCAACTCGTGATATAATGACTTGAGGGCAGAGAGTTACCTGTAGGAATTAGTCTGGAGTTGGAAGGGAGTGAGTCCGAAAAAATCCAGAAAATCCTTGAAGTAGGAATTCAGGGGTAGCAGAGCCCCTGGCCTCATGTGCTCGCGACTCTAGGTAACGAGCTTAATTTTACTGTTGGGATTGCCATCTCCCGGGGCAAAGCAACTCCACTCACTCGGAGCTGCAGGGCGACATATCAGAGTGCCAAAAAGTCTCAGGCCACGATAAGCTAGCAGCTCAGATATCTGGCTTGTGGATGTGATTGAGCTCCAATAATGCTCAGCCTCGAAGTAACCCTCTTGCAAGGTGGGAACGAAAATATCTTGTGAGGTGGAAAGGAGGTTCGAAGAATCCTCCACCAATGAGAATGAAAGGGCACCAGACTCGAAAGCAATGGTGACTTTGAGTTTAGGATCGAGTGGGACAGGTTTGATCTCGAGATTCGGATCTGGGTAAATTGCGACCCTGAGTATTTTCCTCTTTTTCTCCTCAACCTCGTCAATCTGGTGTCAAAATTGATCTCAGATATCCTCTTGTTCGCACCTTTCCCGATGCTCACGTATCAGGCGCTGATTTGAGTGAAGGGTGATTCCGGACTGGGAGTTGATGAGGAATAAGAGATAACAAGCTCTGACCCCCACCGATTCTCAGAGTTTTGCGACATCTAATAAGAAAGAAAATGGTGAGGGCCAAGCATATAGGAAATCACAAAAAATATAGTTTTGGTGATTTGAGCTCGAAAGTCGAGAACACAAATTTACCTTAATCGAGACTGAGGTCTCGAAAGGGTAAGATGAATTCGAAGTTGAACCCCGACCTATTGTAAAGGTTGGGCTTCGAGCGTGTACTCATGCAAGAGAGATGGGAAGAGGATATCAGTTTTAAGGATCCCGGATTTTCAGGGATAAAGCTGACGGTTACCCAAAAAGGTTATATTTTTGGGATTTGTGTGTCTAAAATAATAAATCGAATCCTATATTTCTTGGCTTACACAAAACACTATCCTTAATCTGAAAACCCTAGTTTTGCATTTTTTGCACTAAATCTGGGTTTGAGAACCGTGGTTTTTTTTAAAAATTGAATCAAAAGTTTGTGTAACATCAGATAAACTACTTTGCAAAAGATGAAACTAGTAAACACATTCATATAGCAGAAAAGTACGTAAAAACGTATGAAAAAACAAAAATACGAGAGTCAAGAACAGAAACTTACACACAGAAGTTTGCGGGAACAGAGAAATCGTCGACTGGAATGTTGGTAGTAGGAATGACTTCACAGAATCAAATATGTTGGAGGTAGATTATTTCTGTGGTTTGGAGAACATGCAATGATAATTTGATAAAAAGAAGTGAGGCTCTGTCTCTTTGGAGCGAGCTTTTTCTACGAAGAGTGTAAAAGTAAAATGAGGAAGACGAAGCAGGCATATTTATAGTCCCCAGGGGATGTCAAGGTTTGGACTAATCTGGGTCGTTGGTTTGATTTGGAGTCTGATTCAATGGTTGGGGTGTAAATATGGTAAACGATGGCAAAAAGGAGATACGAAAAGACGTGGGCAGATGTAAAAGGTACTCAAGTACTCTAACTGCGCAATCCTTGTCTGGTGCGTGTCCACACTTGAGTGTGGTAGGTGGCCCGATTTTTTAAAGTAGCAGTTCAAAAGTTTCCTTCTCATAGGATTCAAACTAATACTTTTGAGGGGGAAACATGTTACACCCAAATTTTGAGAATAGAAGTTTTCATCTCGAAAGTCAGGCTCGTAAGGTGTGAGCTCGAAATATGCAAATTATTCAGGAGATCAGCAATGAGAATCGAGTTTGACAGTCTCATTCAATATTAAAACTATGACGTCGTAGGTTGTAACCTCTGACCACATGATCTCAAAGGTTCGAGCCAAGCTTGAAGTTATAGTGACATGGGTTCAACACTTGTTTAATTTTCCTGGTCTGTTTGTATTAGCATCAGTCAAGAAGGTTCGAGCCTGAATATTGCAAGCTCGGAGGGGACGACCTCGATAAGGATACTTAATCAGACCAAAGGGAAGTCGAGCTGGCAAGCTCGTGATGATTTGTTGATCTCGAAGATATGTAAGTCGAACGTGTGAGATCGATGGCCAAGTGTGGATGCGGTTAATGTTTAAAAATCCCTATATCTAAGGGATTTGTTGTAATATGTTAATATATCCCGAATATCATGGGATTTATACGTGTATTATATATTTGCATATATTTAATTGTATTTATTTTTGAGATTTGAATCATAACTCCCCAAAATATGAGGGGAGATATTCTGTAAACCAGTCTATAAATAGATTGGAGAAATTCATTTGTAGACACTGAAAATTGGCACTGAGATACTCTGTTAAATGTCTTCCAAAAAAGCTTTGAGAGAATTCAATAGTTGAATAACATCGACTCGTGGACTAGGCAGATTTTAACTGCTAAACCACATAAAAAATCACGTGTTTCCTCTTTTTTTTTCTTCTGATTTTTTGTTTAGTACTCTTCATTTCTAAGTTGACGAAAAATGGCGTCAACATATTTAAAAAGACAATGAATCAATTTTTATTAAAATTATAGACAATGTTTACAACTTTAAAACTACGCAAACGTGCATTGCACGTTGTTTCTACCAAATATATATAAAAAGTGTGTAGATAACAAAAATTCTTAGTTTTAACGGCTTGTTATGTTAACTTTAACGGAATATTCTAAATATTTAACAAAATATACCTTTAAAACTAACTTAAAAAATAGATATTTATCAATTATATCAATATAAATTTAAATATTATTGTTACACCCAGATTTCGAGCCATAAGATTTGTGATCTTGAAAGCTGGATTCGTAAGGAATGGACTCGTAATGTCTGGAACACATGTCCGCAACCTAGGCACCGAGCCTGCGAAGCAGACGCAACTTCGAAGATGGTAGCCTCGAAGCCATTACAAGCTCGAAAGACAGACACCAGAACACATCTGATCTCGGATGGCCTCAGATCAGGGGCTCCGAACCTGATATAAGTATGAGCTCGAAGTCGCATGACCTCCGGGAAATTTCATATCTCGAAGGCCAGTAAGAGACCTGGGTGATAAAAGCATTGAGAGCGTAGATTGATAACTTTGAATATCTTAGTGAACTATCTAAGACAGACGCGGTCTACATTGATTGCTGTAAATCCCCTATAATCAAGGGATATTTATTATTCAATTATACGCCCCCTGATCTTTAGGGGACGTTTCCTTGTATATAGGATTACAGGCTTTTAATGCCATTAAATTTATTTGCATTTACAGAATAACTTCCCGAAATATGTGGGATAGTATTCTGAAATCTTCTCTATAAATAGAGAGGTCATGCACCATTGTAAAGGATAGAATTTTTGTGATCTTGAGAGAAACTCTGGAGAATTCATTCTTAAAGAATTTCCAGAAATCATCTTAAGCTTTAATAACAAAGACTCGTGGACTAGGCAGAGTTAACTGCTGAATCACGTAAAATATCCCATCTGTGTTATCATATTTTTTCTTGGCCATAACCAATTATTGTTTTCGTGCTCTTATTTCACTGTTGACGAAAAACGGCGTCAACAGTTTGGTGCTTTCATTGAGAGCCTTAAGCATTCAGTCCCTGAACAAGTTATAGCTGCTAATAATCAGAACGTTCCTAAAGAAAACCTAGATGTTGAAGAGAGAAACGGATCCTCCGATTCTCGGGGACCACCCGCACCACCAAGAGATGAGGATATATATTACAATCCTGAGCGATATGTTCCCATTGTGGAACTTGAGAACCGGCAGTTGAAACAGCAGTTGGCAGAAGCCAACAAGCGGAATGAGGAGTTGGCAAGGATAGCTGCCGAGGCGCAGGCAGCTCAGCCCCCGCCACCGCGCGAAAACCAAGCCCCTCCTCCGAGGGACGTGCATGTTCCTCCCCGTAGACCCCGTGGGCATCCACAGAAGAATGCTGCCACAAGGAGGCCGGAGCAACCTCCTGCACCAGCAGATCAGTTGGCCTCTTCTAGGCCCCAGAGAAGTACCCGAGCTAGGGACCCAGTTAATCCACCTGCGGAAGTACCTGTGGGGACTGAGAACAACCGAGCCCCTGCAGAGGCTCGGACTCAAGTCCCTGGGAGCGCACCAAATGCAACCAACCCATCTCGGGCGAACTCTGGACCATCTAGGCCACGAAATGGGTGGCAGCCACCGTCACCCATACGGTTCCCTCCATCGCCTATAAGATATCCTTCACCTCCTCACAGGAATGTCCAACCAGTTCGAGATCAGGACGAAAGGCATGCGGGGAGGAGACAAGGAAATAGGGAAGCTTTCCAGGAGCGGAGAGGCGCCCTGTCTGAAAGAAGTCAAACATCTCGGTCTCGCATGGCAGAAACGAGGCGGCACGAAAAAGACCGATCTCGAAATAATCATGCAACAAGTTTTACTAGTGATGACTCTGGAGATACCAGATCGGTCAGCATGCATGATCGAGGACGAAAGAATACTGGAAGCCGCAGGAATCGCTCCGACCTACGGGAACACTTGAATCAAAGTCGGGGTAATGTTAACCCAATAAACCCGGACCTGAGGGATCGCTTAAATAGGCGTAAAGACCCCCTACGAAGGCGTGAGCCTGGAATCGTGATCGATGACAATCGATTCCAGACAAGACCCCTCGCGGACCAAGTCTAGGAAAGAATTGATCAGCTAGAAAAGGCCTTCAAGCTTTTGAAAAATGAGCAAGGTCAGGATCGATATGAAGATTCTAATGAGGAGCTTGAACCGTTTGCTCCCCATATTTCCAACACTCCATTTCCCCAAGGATTTCAAATCCCTCACATCCCAACGTTCGAGGGAAAGTCCGACCCATACAGTCATTTGGGTACATTCAATATCATAATGAGAGCAAGTAATGTAGGTTACGAGCTCAGATGCATGTTATTTCCTGCATCACTGACAGGACCAGCCAAAAGCTGGTTCGAAAAATATAAAAGACACTCAATAACTTCTTGGGATCAGTTGTCTAAAGACTTCAAGAAGCAGTTCAGAGCCACAATGGGGGTTAGACCTGAGGCGTCAACCCTGACTAACGTTCGGCAGCAGCTGGGAGAGACATTGAAAAGTTACCTTACAAGGTTTAACTTAGAAGTTGCCCGAGCTTGGAATGTGGATGACAGTGGTCACTTAATGGCTGTCCAAGCTGGAGTTACACCAGGAAATGCTCTCTGGGACGACATGCAGAGAAAACCGGTGAGGTCTCTAACCGAGTTTAACAGACGGGCATAGAGGTTTGTCAATGTAGAGGAAGCGAGGTCGACACTTAATGTGGCTTCCCAGCCCATAACTACAACGATAAACGTGAACTCTGCCTCAACCTCGGCAGACCCACCAGCTTCAAAGCCTGCTGCGGAAAACCCTTCCAAGAGAAAAAAGAACGAATGGAGTAATCCCGAGGCCGAAGGAGGAAAGAAAAAGAAGGGGGAAAGATATTTCTCCGTGTACAGAGTGTACACCGAGCTCAACGAATCTCGGGAGAACATATACCTGGCTAATGAAAACCAGGTCCCCTTCAAGCGTCCGGACCCAATGAGAAATCAGAAGTCCAAGAGGGACTCCAGCAAATATTGCCGATTTCACAGAGACACCGGACATACTACTGATGAATGTCGACAGCTGAAAGACGAGATTGAAGGATTGATCTCGAGGGGTTACTTCAGACAATATGTCAAAAACCAGAGTACCAATCAAGCGACTGTGAGCCAGAGAGCAGCCGCGTCGCAGCCCACACAAAACAATAATTCCCGAGCTAGGGAAGAGGATAGGCCCCCACCGATAGATGGAGAAGACGTGGTAACCATCTCGGGAGGGCCTCATCCCGCGGGCATGGGCAGAAATGCCCAAAAGAGATACGTTAACGAGCTGAAGACTGGGGACGGGTCTCCCTATGAACCCGAACCTAGAGCTCCAAAAAGTCAAAGGATTGAATCCCAACCAATAACCTTCACTGAGGAAGACGCGTCCCATGTTCAGTTTCCTCACCATGATCCACTGGTCATCACTCTCCAATTGGCAAATAAAAGGGTCCACCAAGTTCTCATAGACAATGGAAGCTCAGTTAACATTCTATATAAAGCAACCCTTGAAAAAATGGGACTCTCCCTTCGTGACCTGAAAGCTTGTGCGACTACGCTATACGGATTTTCAGGAGAAGGAACCGCCTACATGGGGTCCATCGAACTCCCCATGACCTTGGGAGACTACCCAATCTCAACAACCAAGATGATGGAGTTCGTGGTAGTAGACCTGTCTTCGGCCTACAACGTGCTGCTCGGAAGACCCGCCCTGGTTGGGCTGGGGGCAGTCTCGTCCGTGAGGCATCTGGCCGTTAAGTTCCTGACCCCTAGTGGCGTCGGAACGTTGAAGGGAGATCAGTTAGCTGGGAGGGAATGCTACAACATTTCCTTAAGAGGAAAGAAACAGACGAGCGCACAGGCACTCGCCATTGTTCAGAATAAAGACGGGACGGTCTTAGAGATTGATGAAGAAATCGATCCAAGGGTTGAGGAGAAAGCTGACCTCGAACCCTTAGAAGAGCTTGAAGAGATTCAGCTCGAAGAGTTAGATCCCTCGAAAAGGGTAAAGGTTGGAAAACACCTCCAGGAAGACACAACATAGCAACTAATTTGCTTTTTAAAGAAAAACCAGGATGTCTTCGCATGGTCACATTCAGACATGGTAGGGATAAGTCCGAATATAGCAAGCCACGTGCTAAATATAGACAAAAGCTTCCCTCCGAAGCAACAAAAGCAAAGGCAGCTGGATGACGACAGAAAGAAGGCACTGAAGGAGGAGGTTGACAGGTTAAAAGCAAACCGATTCATTAGGGATGCTTTTTACCCTGACTGGGTAGCCAATCCGGTGTTGGTCCCAAAACCTAATGGGACGTGGCGAACCTGTATTGACTATTCAGACCTCAACAAAGCTTGCCCGAAGGACTGTTTTCCATTACTGAGGATTGACCAGCTCGTGGATGCAATGGCGGGGCATGGACTGATGTCGTTCATGGATGCCTATTATGGATATAACCAGATTCCCATGCATGCCCCCGACCAGGAACATACGAGCTTCATAACGGATAAGGGGCTATACTGCTATAATGTCATGCCATTCGGGCTCAAAAATTCTGGGGCCACATACAAGCGACTCGTGAATATGATGTTTTCAAAACAAATAGGGAACAACATGGAAGTTTATGTTGACGACATGATTGTCAAGTCTCAACTTAACAATAACCATGTTGATGACCTCGAAGAGTTCTTTGGCGTGCTCCGGAAATATAACATGAAACTAAATCCTCATAAGTGTACCTTCGGAGTCTCTTCAAGAAAATTCCTGGGCTTTATCGTGAACGCTCGTGGAATAGAAGCCAACCCTGACAAGATCCAGGCCCTGATTGACATGCCTTCACCTCGAAGACACAAGGATGTCCAAAGTTTGACCGGCAGGATGGCGGCCCTAAGTAGGTTCATATCAAAATCTACAGACCGTTGCCTTCCATTTTTCAACCTTTTGAGAGGAGGTAAGAAATTTGAATGGACGGAGGAGTGCGAGCTGGCTTTCCAGGAGCTTAAAAAGCACCTCGCAGAACCCCCCATCTTATCAAAACCTGTTACGGGAGAAGTACTTTACCTATACCTTTCCACCACCGAACACGCAATAAGTCCAGTGCTCGTGCGAGAAGAAGAGAAGGTACAGAGACCCGTCTATTACATCAGCAAAAGGTTAATGGGGGCAGAGTCGAGATACCCCTTGATGGAGAAGCTGGCTCTCAGTTTAATTCATTCATCTCGTAAACTTCGACCCTACTTTCAGGCGCACCCCATCCATGTGTTGACTGATCAACCACTTAGGCAAATCCTGTCTAAACCGGAGGCTTCACTGGTGGGACTTCGTATAGCCAAAGAGCTCAAAGCTAAAGCAATACATTGCTACAGCGACTCCCAGCTTGTGGTTAATCAAATCTTGGGAGAATACCAGGCTCGTGGCACCAAAATGGCAGCTTATTTAGAGAAGGCAAAATCCGCATTGGAACATTTCGAGTTTTATACAATTGAACAGGTTCCCCGAGAGAAGAACTCAAATGCAGATGCCTTAGCTCGGCTCGCTACTTCCACCGAGAATGATGAGCTAAACATTGTGCCCATAGAACACCTTTCGGCACCTAGCATTAACGAGCCGGAGGAGGAAGACGTGTGTATGATTGAGTCCGAGCCTACCTGGATGACCCCGATAGTTGAATATCTCGAGACCGGCGTCCTTCCAAAAGATCAGAACCAGGCTCGAAAGTTAATGTATCAACTTCCCCGTTACACCATTTTTGACGGAAAGCTGTATTGAAGGGGGTATTCCATGCCATTACTACGGTGCGTAACTCCACCCGAAGCCAAGAAAATCATCAAAGAAATTCATGAAGGGTTCTGTGGAGATCATACCGGGGGGCATAGCCTGTCCAAAAAAATCATACGCCAAGGATATTTCTGTCCTACCATTAAATCAGATTCTTTCGAGTACGTAAAGAAATGCGACAAATGCCAGAAATTTGCCACGATTCCTCGAGCTCCACCATTCGAGTTGACCATGTTGACTTCCCCATGGCCATTCGCGGTATGGGGAATCGACCTCATAGGCTCTCTCCCAACTGGCAAGGGCAGTGTGAAATATGCTGTAGTCGCCGTGGATTACTTCACAAAGTGGACGGGGGCTGAACCGTTGGCAACGATAACTTCCAAAAAGGTCCTTGACTTCGTGGTAAAAAACATCGTATGCCGGTATGGGATGCCGAGGAAGATTGTATCTGACAACGGAACCCAGTTCGATAGCGACTTGTTTACCAACTTTTGTGAGAAAAATGGAATAATAAAGAGTTTTTCGTCAGTGGCTCATCCTCAGGCGAATGGCCAGGTCGAAGCTGTAAAAAAACTCTCAAGAGTTCGCTAAAGAAAAAGTTGGAGGAAGCAAAGGGACGATGGCCCGAAGAATTGCCCCAAGTCCTATGGGGATATAGGACTACAGCTCGAATATCAACGGGACATACCCCGTTCTCGCTAGCATACGGTTGCGAAGCTATGCTGCCTATCAAGGTCGAAATCCCAACAATACGAACTCACATTTATGACCAAAGCTCAAACCACACTCACCTCGAAGAAACCTTAGACTTGATTGATGAAAAAAGAAACGAAGCTCAGTTGAGGAACGTTGCCTACCAGCAATGAGCTACCAGATACTTCAACAAGAGGGTTCGAGATCGAAAGTTCGGTGTGGGAGACCTGGTGTTAAGACGCGTATTTTTGGCAACGCGAGATCCAGCAGCTGGGGTGCTCGGGCCAAATTGGGAAGGACCATATCAGGTAGAGTCAGTCATCCGGCCCAGTGTTTACAAACTAGTGAGATTGGATGGGAGCTTGGTATCACGAGCATGGAATGGCGAGCACCTAAGACCTTACTACCAGTAGTATAGGAAGGATGTCGCCTGTAACCATGATTATTTATTAGTACTATTTTGTTTACTTTTGAATTCCATCAAATAAAAATCTATTTCGTTCAATATGTTATATTTCTCTTTATTTTTGCAATCTCTCTTAATTTAATAACCTATGGTCACACTCATAGGATATTAAGGGGGCATCATTGGTATATATTCCATTAGCTTGAAAAATAAAATAACATACACGAGATGCATGCAAGCGTTTAGAGACAACCAAATGCGCCAGTTGGGACGGTTTGGATAAAAACCAAGCTATTAAAAACGTACAAGTGTTTGGATGCAACCAAATGCGCGAGCTAGGATAATTTGGATATAACCGAATTATTAAAAACATACAAGTGAATGGATTACAAACCAATCACAACCTTAAAGGGTTTGGAACAAACCAACTAGAACTAATCGACGATAAACCTACTTTGAGATAAGTCGAGATCAAGGCTGGAATATCTTATGAAAAAATAGTTTCAAACTCATAACCTCAGAACAATAACCGAGGACGAGAAAAAGTAACTAAGCAATAAGATATAACTAAACTGTTTGCATTACACACCATACAAGTACTTTCGGGTTCATGGTGAAAGTAATATCCGACCTTGATAAACAACGAGATCGGAAGAGGATAATTCGAGCAAACGATGCATGAATGCATTGAGTCTCGAGCCTAAATCCAAACTATGTTTGTACGAATAAATAAACATATACGATTCTTTAATATAAAATGTGCAAAATATTTTGAGCTAAGAAATGTAAAGCATATGTATTAAAATAAAAAGAAATTGTATCGGCCCCATGGGCATTAATTAAGGCAATTACAAAAATAAAGGGACGCAGCCCTGAGGTGAGGTTCAGGA